>NW_020527787.1:0-362500 GCF_003368295.1 Carassius auratus
CTCTCCAATGGGAGTCTATGGCAGCTATGAAGGGAACATGGGAAAATGATGAAATTTGGCACACTTGTAGAGATGACCATTATTAGTGATCTGACCAACTTTGGGGTCTCTAGGACCAACTCTTATAGCGCCACCACCAGTTCAAAAATTCAACATTCAAACATTAATAACTCTTGAACCACTATTCTATGAAAATAAAACTTAGTACAATCTATTTTGTCTCTTCATGGAGATTCCATTCCACACTTTACATTAAGACTCCGCCCATTACAGTAGCGGCCATTTTGAAAAGTACAGTATTCAGTCTAAACACTACTCCTCCTTCAAAATTGGTCCAATTCTTCTGAAATTTGGCTCAGATGTTCTTTGGACTGAGCCGCACAGAAATGACTGAACAGAATTTTTGATTTCGTCTTTGTTCAAAAGTTATTCAATTGTGAACTTATGAGGCTGACCTAAAATCGGTTGAGATGCTGTATCTCGGCCAAACTTGATCAATCGATACCAAACTTGGTACACTTCATCTACACCATATCTGTGGGGTCCATGCCAAATTTGGGAATAGCGCCACCTATGGGTGTTGAGATACCAAAAATGCACTTTTTTGCTTATAACTTCTGAACAGTTCATCAGAAAATTATTTCTTGATGTCCATGGATTCTGTAGATCATTTCCGAATCTGTGGATGTCAATTTTGTCAAGACCACCTGGACCACCCGTCCGCCATTTTGAAATTTGTCAAAATTGCTATATCTTTTGATCTACTGTACATATCTTCACAAAAATCGATAGGCATCATCAACACCATGTGCCGGAGGTACCCCGGAAGTTAGAAGACAGCGCCACCTAGTGTTCAAGAGATATAACGATTCTTGCAAAACCCCTTATAACTACTGTAAATGTTGATCAATTTTTGTTATTTTTATGTCATTTTATTCCTTTGGTTATGCCGAATCTGATGATGTCTCAATTTTCATTTTCCAATGTGGCGTCTGTCCGCCATATTGAATGGAATGAAATACAGTTTTTTCGCTACTCCTCCCTGAAATCTTGTTCAATTTTGTCCAAAATTTATCAGATGAAGTTCAGACCGGGCCTGACAGAAATGACTGAACAGATTTTTGATATTCACTCCCGTTCCCGACGTGTACAGCTCTGAAGTTGACCGTGCCTGTGCTGGTTGATTTATGCTAATTAGCTTAGCATGCTAATTAGCTAAAATGCTAACACGTTTCTATTGACTCTAATGGGTCTCCTGAGCTATCTGGTTAACTTTGAGCAACGTTAGCATTTTTTAGCGTAGCATGCTAATCTGGCTAAAATGCTGCTTCGGGCTTTTGAGAGTTAATTCTCACACCTTAACCTCTCTTCTGTGCCATGCAAACAGTGTGTCAACTAATGTGGCGCACTTTGCTAAGGCACTCGTCCCGAACCCGAGAGGTCGTGGGATCGAATCCAGGGTGGGTAATGTCGATCCGATGGAAGTTCCATTTTGGCTGTTTTGCTTCGTCCCGCTCGTTGCTCTGGCTACAGCCCTTCAGGGCTTGGCCCCGGGATTGCTGCTTGCAGCTATATTAGCGATTGTTTTTGGTAGAATTTTCGAGCAAAAACAATCGATCACTATGCCAGCCCTATGAAGGGAACATGGGAAAATGATGAAATTTGGCACACTTCTAGAGATGGTCACCAATAGTGATCTGACCAACTTTGGGGTCTCTAAGACCAACTCTACAGCGCCACCACCAGTTCAAAAATTCAGTTTTTAAACTTTAATAACTCCTGAACCCTATTGTCTATCCAGATACGACTTAGTACACATGATTACTCTCTCGTGGAGATAACACTCTATACCTTACATTAAGTCTCCACCCATTACAGTAATTGCTATTAAGCTAATTAAGTGTTTCCGTTTAAACGCTACTCCTCCTTCAAAAGTGGTTTGATTTTTCTGAAATTTGCCACAGACGATCTTCGGACCAAGCCGCACAGAAATGACTGAACAGATTTTTGATATTCATCTTTGTTCGAAAGTTATTCAATTGTGAACATAACGAGGTCGACCCAAAATCGGTTAAGAGGCTGTATCTCGGCCAAACATTGATCAATCGAAACCAAACTTGATACACTTCATCAACACCATGATCTGAGGGTTCATGCCGAATTCGGGCACAGCGCCACCTATGGGTCATGAGATAGCATAAATGCACATTTTTCCTTATAACTTTTGAACAACTTCTTCTATCAAGATAAAACTTAGTACACCTGATTCCTCTCTTCACGCTGATCACATTGAATAGTTTACATTAAAATTCCTGCCATTACAGTAACCCGCATTATGAAAAGTACAGTATTCTGTTTTTCGCTACTCCTCCTTCAAATGTGGCCCAATTCTTCTCAAAATTTCCTCAGACGATCTTTGGACCGAGCCGCACAGAAATGACTGAACAGAATTTTTCGACCTACTGGTCAAAAAAAGAGTTATGATGCTCTGAAGTTAATAGTGTTGAATCGAAATTGAATGAGAGGCTATATCTCGGCCGTACTTTGATCAATCGCCACAAAACTCGCTACACTTCATCAACACTATGAACTGAGAATATATCCCAAAGTTGGGAACAGCGCCACCTATGGGTCGTGAGATACCAAAAACTCACATTTCTGCTTATAAGGTTTGAACAATTAGTTGGAAAATCATGATCTTGTTGTCTGTGTATTCCTCGAAACATGCCGAATCCATGGATGTAAATTTTGCCAGGATTAACTAAACTAACTGCCTGACATTAAGAATTGTGTCCTAAGTTTCTATATCTTTTCAACCCATGGAAAGATTTCTACTATAATCGGTAGGGATTATTAAAACCATGTTCTGGACATATCTGAGAAGTCTGAATTACTATTTACTCAACTTTCCATATTATGCTGCTTAAATTGCTAAGCAACTTTCTTCAGTGACCTCATTCTCACACCTTAACCTCTCTTCTGTGCCATGCAAACTGTGTGTCAACTAATGTGGCGCACTTCGCTAAGGCACCGGTCCCGAACCCGAGAGGTCGTGGGATCGAATCCGGGGTGGGTAACGTCGATCCGATGGAAGTTCCGTTTTGGCCGTTTTGCTTCGTCCCGCTCGTTGCTCTGGCTACAGCCCTTCAGGGCTTGGCCCCGGTATCGCTGCTTGCAGCTATATTTAGGGGCCAAGCCCAGAGGGCTGTAGCCCCTATTGTATCTGTATGTTTTATTATTATTATTATTCTTCTTCTTCTTCTTCTTCTTCTCGTCCAATGGGAGTCTATGGCAGCCCTATGAAGGGAACATGGGAAAATGATGAAATTTGGCACACTTGTAGAGATGACCATTATTAGTGATCTGACCAACTTTGGGGTCTCTATGACCAACTCTACAGCGCCACCACCAGTTCAAAAATTCAACATTCAAACGTTAATAACTCTTGAACCACTAATTCTATGAAAATAAAACTTAGTACATCTATTTTGTCTCTTCATGTAGATTCCATTCCACACCTTACATTAAGACTCCGCCCATTACAGTGGCGGCCATTTTGAAAAGTACAGTATTCAGTCTAAACACTACTCCTCCTTCAAAATTGGTCCAATTCTTCTGAAATTTGGCTCAGATGTTCTTTGGAGTGAGCCGCACAGAAATGACTGAACAGAATTTTTTGAACACTAGTGAAAAAAAAGTTATGATGCTGTGAACTTACTGAGACTGACCTAAAATCGGTTGAGATGCTGTATCTCGGCCAAGCTTTGATCAATCAATACCAAACTTGGTACACTTCATCTACCCTATGATCTGGGGGTCCATGCCAAATTTGGACAATAGCGCCACCTATGGGTGTTGAGATACCAAAAATGCACTTTTTTGCTTATAACTTCTGAACAATTCATCAGAAAATTATTTTCTTGATGTCTATGGATTCTTTCGATCATTCCGGATCTGTGGATGTCAATTTTGTCGAGACCACCAGGACCACCCGTCCGCCATTTTGAATTTTGTCATAAATTGCTATATCTTTTGATCTATTGTACATATCTTCACAAAAATCGATAGGCATCATCAACAACATGTGCCTGAGGTACCCCGGAAGTTAGAAGACAGCGCCACCTAGTGTTCAAGAGATATAACGATTCTTGCAAAACCCCTTATAACTACTGTAAATTTTGATCGATTTTTGATATTTTTATGTCATTTTATTCCGTGGGTTATGCCGAATCTGATGATGTCTCATTTGTCATTTTCCAACATGGCGTCTGTCCGCCATATTGAATGGAATGAAATACAGTTTTTTCGCTACTCCTCCCTGAAATCTTGTTCAATTTTGTCCAAAATTTTATCAGATGAAGTTCAGACCGGGCCTGACAGAAATGACTGAACAGATTTTTGATATTCACTCCCGTTCCCGACGTGTACAGCTCTGAAGTTGACCGTGCCTGTGCTGGTTGATTTATGCTAATTAGCTTAGCATGCTAATTAGCTAAAATGCTAACACGTTTCTATTGACTCTAATGGGTCTCCTGAGCTATCTGGTTAACTTTGAGCAACGTTAGCATTTTTTAGCGTAGCATGCTAATCTGGCTAAAATGCTGCTTCGGGCTTTTGAGAGTTAATTCTCACACCTTAACCTCTCTTCTGTGCCATGCAAACAGTGTGTCAACTAATGTGGCGCACTTAGCTAAAGCACTCGTCCCAAACCCAAGAGGTCGTGGGATCGAATCCGGGGTGGGAAATGTCGATCCGATGGAAGTTCCGTTTTGGCCGTTTTGCTTCGTCCCGCTCGTTGCTCTGGCTACAGCCCTTCAGGGCTTGGCCCCGGTATCGCTGCTTGCAGCTATATTAGCGATTGTTTTTGGTAGAATTTTCGAGCAAAAACAATCGATCACTATGCTAGCCCTATGAAGGGAACATGGGAAAATGATGAAATTTGGCACACTTCTAGAGATGGTCACCAAGAGTGATCTGACCAACTTTGGAGTCTCTAAGACCAACTCTACAGCGCCACCACCAGTTCAAAAATTCAGTTTTGAAACTTTAATAACTCCTGAACCCTTTGGTCTATCCAGATACGACTTAGTACACATGATTACTCTCTTCGTGGAGATTACACTCTATACCTTACATTAAGTCTCCACCCATTACAGTAATTGCTATTAAGCTAATTAAGTGTTTCCGTTTAAACGCTACTCCTCCTTCAAAAGTGGTTTGATTTTTCTGAAATTTGCCACAGACGATCTTCGGACCGAGCCGCACAGAAATGACTGAACAGATTTTTGATATTCGTCTTTGTTCAAAAGTTATTCAATTGTGAACATAACGAGGTCGACCCAAAATCGGTTAAGAGGCTGTATCTCGGCCAAACATTGATCAATCGAAACTAAACTTGATACACTTCATCAACACCATGATCTGAGGATTCATGCCGAATTCGGGCACAGCGCCACCTATGGGTCATGAGATAGCATAAATGCAAATTTTGCTTAAAACTTTTGAACACCTTCTTCTATCAACATAAAACTTAGTACACCTGATTCCTCTCTTCACGCTGATCACATTGAATAGTTTACATTAAAATTCCTGCCATTACAGTGAAGGCCATTAAGAAAAGTACAGTATTCCGTTTTTTCGCTACTCCTCCTTCAAATGTGGCCCAATTCTTCTCAAAATTTCCTCATACGATCTTTGGACCGAGCCGCACAGAAATGACTGAACAGAATTTTTCGACCTACTGGTCAAAAAAAGAGTTATGATGCTCTGAAGTTAACAGTGTTGAATCGAAATTGTTCGAGAAGCTGTATCTCGGCCGTACTTTGATCAATCGCCACAAAACTTGCTACACTTCATCAACACTATGAACTGAGAATATATCCCAAAGTTGGAAACAGCGCCACCTATGGGTCGTGAGATACCAAAAATTCACATGTCTGCTTATAGCTTTTGAACAATTAGTTGCAAAAACATGATCTTGGTTTCTTTCTATTCCTCGGGTAATGCCGAATCTATGGATGTAAATTTTGCCAGGATTGACTAAACTACCTTAAAATGCTAGGCAACTTTCTTTAGTGAACTCATCCTCACACCTTAACCTCTCTTCTGTGCCATGCAAACTGTGTGTCAACTAATGTGGCGCACTTAGCTAAGGCACCGGTCCCGAGCCCCAGAGGTCGTGGGATCGAATCCGGGGTGGGTAACGTCGATCCGATGGAAGTTCCGTTTTGGCCGTTTTGCTTCGTCCCGCTCGTTGCTCTGGCTACAGCCCTTCAGGGCTTGGCCCCGGTATCGCTGCTTGCAGCTATATTTATTATTATTATTAGGGGCCAAGCCCAGAGGGCTGTAGCCCCTATTGTATCTGTATGTTTTATTATTATTATTATTATTATTCTTCTTCTTCTTCTTCTTCTTCTTCTCGTCTAATGGGAGTCTATGGCAGCCCTATGAAGGAAACATGGGAAAATGATGAAATTTGGCACACTTGTATAACTGGTCATTATAAGTGATCTGACCAACTTTGGGGTCTCTAGGCCAAACTCTATAGCGCCACCACCAGCTCAAAAATTCAACATTCAAACGTTAATAACTCTTGAACCACTAATTCTATGAAAATAAAACTTAGTACATCTGTTTTGTCTCTTCATGGAGATTCCATTCCATATCTTACATTAAGACTCCTCCCATTACAGTAGCGGCCATTTTGAAAAGTACAGTATTCAGTCTAAACACTACTCCTCCTTCAAAATTGGTCCAATTCTTCTGAAATTTGGCTCAGAGTTTCTTTGGACTGAGCCGCACAGAAATGACTGAACAGAATTTTTGAACACTAGTGAAAAAAAAGTTATGATGCTGTGAACTTACTGAGGTTGACCTCAAATGGGTTGAGATGCTGTATCTCGGCCAAACATTGATCAATCGATACCAAACTTGGTTCACTTCATCTACACCATGATCTGGGGGTCCACGCCAAATTTGGGAACAGCGCCACCTATGGGTGTTGAGATACCAAAAATGCACTTTTTTGCTTATAACTTCTGAACAATTCATCAGAAAATTATGATCTTGATGTCTATGGTTTCTGTAGATCATTTCGAATCTGTGGATTTCAATTTTGTCAAGACCACCTGGACCACCCGTCCGCCATTTTGAAATTTGTCAAAAATTCTCTAACTTTTGAACTACTGTACAAATCTTCACAAAAATCGATAGGCATCATCAACACCATGTGCCGGAAGTACCCCGGAAGTTGGAAGACAGCGCCACCTAGTGTTCAAGAGATATAACGATTCTTGCAAAACCCCTTATAACTACTGTAAATGTTGATCGATTTTTGTTATTTTTATGTCATTTTATTCCTTTGGTTATGCCGATTCTGAGGATGTCTCAATTGTCATTTTCCAACATGGCGTCTGTCCGCCATATTGAATGGAATGAAATACAGTTTTTTCACTACTCCTCCCTGAAATCTTGTTCAATTTTGTTAAAAGTTTTATCAGATGAACTTCAGACCGGGCCTGACAGAAATGACTGAACAGATTTTTGATATTCACTCCCGTTCCCGAGATGTACAGCTCCGAAGTTGACCGTGCCTGTGCTTGTTGATTTATGCTAATTAGCTTAGCATGCTAATTAGCTAAAATGCTAACACTTTTCTATTGACTCTAATGGGTCTGAGCTATCTGGTTAACTTTGAGCAACGTTAGCATTTTTTAGCGTAGCATGCTAATCTGGCTAAAATGCTGCTTCGGGCTTTTGAGAGTTCATTCTCACACCTTAACCTCTCTTCTGTGCCATGTAAATTGTGTGTCAACTAATGTGGCGCACTTAGCTAAGGCGTTGGTTCTGAACCTGAGAGGTCGTGGGTTCGAATCCGGGGTGGTAAAGTTGTCATCAACCATGGAAGAGCTTCGTTTCGGGATCTTGTGTGTGCTTCATTCTGCGTTCGTTCTCGCCTTCGTTTCTTCTGTCTGCTGTTCTGTACTGAGTTGCCCTTCAGGCAAAGGCTTGGCCCCAGAAAGGCTGCTTGCAGCTTAATTAGGGGCCAAGCCCAAAGGGCTGTAGCCCCTATTGTATCTGTACGTTTATTATTAGGGGCCAAGCCCAGAGGGCTGTAGCCCCTATTGTATCTGTACGTTTTATTATTATTATTATTATTCTTCTTCTTCTTCTTCTTGGCCAATGGGGGTCTATGGCAGCCCTATGAAGGAAACATGGGAAAATGATGAAATTTGGCACACTTGTAGTGATGGTCATTATTAGTGATCTGACCAACTTTGGGGTCTCTAGGACCAACTCTACAGCGCCACCACCAGTTCAAAAATTCAACATTCAAACGTTAATAACTCTTGAACCACTTATTCTATGAAAATCAAACTTAGTACATCTATTTTGTCTCTTCATGGACATTCCATTCCATACCTTACATTAAGACTCCACCCATTACAGTAGCGGCCATTTTGAAAAGTACAGTATTCAGTCTAAACACTACTCCTCCTTCAAAATTGGTCCAATTCTTCTGAAATTTGTCTCAGATGTTCTTTGGACTGAGCCGCACAGAAATGACTGAACAGATTTTTGATTTTCGTCTTTGTTCAAAAAGTTATTCAATTGTGAACTTAATGAGGCTGACCTAAAATCGGTTGAGATGCTGTATCTCGGCCAAACTTTGATCAATCGATACCAAACTTGGTACACTTCATCTACACCATGATCTGGGGGTCCACGCCAAATTTGGGAACAGCGCCACCTATGGGTGTTGAGATACCAAAAATTCACTTTTTTGCTTATAACTTCTGAACAATTCATCAGAAAATTATTTTCTTGATGTCTATGGATTCTTTAGATCATTCCGAATCTGTGGATGTCAATTTTGTCAAGACCACCTGGACCACCCGTCCGCCATTTTGAATTTTGTCAAAAATTGCTATATCTTTTGATCTACTGTACATATCTTCACAAAAATCGATAGGCATCATCAACAACATGTGCCGGAGGTACCCCGGAAGTTAGAAGACAGCGCCACCTAGTGTTCAAGAGATATAACGATTCTTGCAAAACCCCTTATAACTACTGTAAATGTTGATCGATTTTTGTTATTTTTATGTCATTTGATTCCTTTGGTTATGCCGAATCTGATGATGTCTCAATTTTCATTTTCCAATATGGCGTCTGTCCGCCATATTGAATGGATTGAAATACAGTTTTTTCGCTACTCCTCCCTGAAATCTTGTTCAATTTTGTTCAAAATTTTATCAGATGAACTTCAGACCGGGCCTGACAGAAATGACTGAACAGATTTTTGATATTCACTCCCGTTCCCGACGTGTACAGCTCTGAACTTGACCGTGCCTGTGCTTGTTGATTTATGCTAGTTAGCTTAGCATGCTAATTAGCTAAAATGCTAACACGTTTCTATTGACTCTAATGGGTCTCCTGAGCTATCTGGTTAACTTTGAGCAACGTTAGCATTTTTTAGCGTAGCATGCTAATCTGGCTAAAATGCTGCTTCGGGCTTTTGAGAGTTCATTCTCACACCTTAACCTCTCTTCTGTGCCATGCAAACTGTGTGTCAACTAATGTGGCGCACTTAGCTAAGGCACTCGTCCCAAACCCGAGAGGTCGTGGGATCGAATCCGGGGTGGGTCACGTAGATCCGATGGAAGTTCCGTTTTGGCCGTTTTGCTTCGTCCCGCTCGTTGCTCTGGCTACAGCCCTTCAGGGCTTGGCCCCGGTATCGCTGCTTGCAGCTATATTTAGGGGCCAAGCCCAGAGGGCTGTAGCCCCTATTGTATCTGTATGTTTTATTAGGGGCCAAGCCCAGAGGGCTGTAGCCCCTATTGTATCTGTATGTTTTATTATTAGGGGCCAAGCCCAGAGGGCTGTAGCCCCTATTGTATCTGTATGTTTTATTATTATTATTATTATTATTCTTCTTCTTCTTCTCGTCCAATGGGAGTCTATGGCAGCCCTATGAAGGGAACATGGGAAAATGATAAAATTTGGCACACTTTTAGAACTGGTCATTATAAGTGATCTGACCAACTTTGGGGTCTCTAGGCCAAACTCTATAGCGCCACCACCAGCTCAAAAATTCAACATTCAAACGTTAATAACTCTTGAACCACTAATTCTATGAAAATAAAACTTAGTACATCTGTTTTGTCTCTTCATGGAGATTCCATTCCATATCTTACATTAAGACTCCTCCCATTACAGTAGCGGCCATTTTGAAAAGTACAGTATTCAGTCTAAAGCACTACTCCTCCTTCAAAATTGGTCCAATTCTTCTGAAATTTGGCTCAGATGTTCTTTGGACTGAGCCGCACAGAAATGACTGAACAGATTTTTTATTTCGTCTTTGTTCAAAAAGTTATTCAATTGTGAACTTAATGAGGCTGACCTAAAATCGGTTGAGATGCTGTATCTCGGCCAAACTTTGATCAATCGATACCAAACTTGGTACACTTCATCTACACCATGATCTGGGGGTCCATGCCAAATTTGGGAACAGCGCCACCTATGGGTGTTGAGATACCAAAAATGCACTTTTTTGCTTATAACTTCTGAACAATTCATCAGAAAATTATTATCTTGATGTCTATGGATTCTTTAGATCATTCCGGATCTGTGGATGTCAATTTTGTCAAGACCACCAGGACCACCCGTCCGCCATTTTGAATTTTGTCATAAATTGCTATATCTTTTGATCTACTGTACATATCTTCACAAAAATCGATAGGCATCATCAACAACATGTGCCTGAGGTACCCCGGAAGTTAGAAGACAGCGCCACCTAGTGTTCAAGAGATATAACGATTCTTGCAAAACCCCTTATAACTACTGTAAATTTTGATCGATTTTTGATATTTTTATGTCATTTGATTCCGTGGGTTATGCCAAATCAGATGATGTCTCATTTGCCATTTTCCAATATGGCGTCTGTCCGCCATATTGAATGGATTTAAATACAGTTTTTTCGCTACTCCTCCCTGAAATCTTGTTCAATTTTGTTCAAAATTTTATCAGATGAACTTCAGACCGGGCCTGACAGAAATGACTGAACAGATTTTTGATATTCACTCCCGTTCCCGACAGTGTACAGCTCTGAAGTTGACCGTGCCTGTGCTGGTTGATTTATGCTAATTAGCTTAGCATGCTAATTAGCTAAAATGCTAACACGTTTCTATTGACTCTAATGGGTCTCCTGAGCTATCTGGTTAACTTTGAGCAACGTTAGCATTTTTTAGCGTAGCATGCTAATCTGGCTAAAATGCTGCTTCGGGCTTTTGAGAGTTAATTCTCACACCTTAACCTCTCTTCTGTGCCATGCAAACAGTGTGTCAACTAATGTGGCGCACTTCGCTAAGGCACTCGTCCCGAACCCGAGAGGTCGTGGGATCGAATCCGGGGTGGGTAACGTCGATCCGATGGAAGTTCCGTTTTGGCCGTTTTGCTTCGTCCCGCTCGTTGCTCTGGCTACAGCCCTTCAGGGCTTGGCCCCGGTATCGCTGCTTGCAGCTATATTAGCGATTGTTTTTGGTAGAATTTTCGAGCAAAAACAATCGATCACTATGCTAGCCCTATGAAGGGAACATGGGAAAATGATGAAATTTGGCACACTTCTAGAGATGGTCACCAATAGTGATCTGACCAACTTTGGGGTCTCTAAGACCAACTCTACAGCGCCACCACCAGTTCAAAAATTCAGTTTTGAAACTTTAATAACTCCTGAACCCTTTGTTCTAGACAGATAAAACTTAGTACACATGATTACTCTCTTCTTGGAGATTACATTCTATACCTTACATTAAGTTTCCACCCATTACAGTAATTGCTATTAAGCTAATTAAGTGTTTCCGTTTAAACGCTACTCCTCCTTCAAAAGTTGCTTCAATTTTCCCAAAATTGCCACAGACGATCTTCGGACCAAGCCGCACAGAAATGACTGAACAGATTTTTGATATTCATCTTTGTTCAAAAGTTATTAAATTGTGAACTTAACGATGTCGACCCAAAATCGGTTCAGAGGCTGTATCTCGGCCAAACATTGATCAATCGAAACCAAACTTGATACACTTCATCAACACCATGATCTGAGGGTTCATGCCGAAATCGGGCACAGCGCCACCTATGGGTCATGAGATAGCATAAATGCACATTTTTCCTTATAACTTTTGAACACCTTCTTCTATCAAGATAAAACTTAGTACACCTGATTCCTCTCTTTACGCTGATCACATTGAATAGTGTACATTAAAATTCCTGCCATTACAGTGAAGGCCATTAAGAAAAGTACAGTAATCCGTTTTTTCGCTACTCCTCCTTCAAATGTGGCCCAATTCTTCTCAAAATTTCCTCAGACGATCTTTGGACCGAGCCGCACGGAAATGACTGAACAGAATTTTTCGACCTACTGGTCAAAAAAAGAGTTATGATGCTCTGAAGTCAACAGTGTTCAATCGAAATTGTATGAGAGGCTATATCTCGGCCGTACTTTGATCAATTGCCACAAAACTCGCTACAGTTCATCAACACTATGAACTGAGAATATATCCCAAAGTTGGGAACAGCGCCACCTATGGGTCGTGAGATACCAAAGACTCACATTTCTGCTTATAACTTTTGAACAATTAGTTGGAAAATCATGATCTTGTCGTCAGTCTATTCCTTGAAACATGCCGAATCCACGGATGTAAATTTTGCCAGGATTAACTAAACTAACTGCCTGACATTAAGAATTGTGTCCTAAGTTTCTATATCTTTTCAACCCATGGAAAGATTTCTACTATAATCGGTAGGGATTATTAAAACCATGTTCTGGACATATCTCAGAAGTCTGAATTACAATTTACTCAACTTTCCATATCATGCTGCTTAAATTGCTAAGCAACTTTCTTCAGTGACCTCATTCTCACACCTTAACCTCTCTTCTGTGCCATGCGAACTGTGTGTCAACTAATGTGGCACACTTCGCTAAGGCACTCGTCCCGAACCCGAGAGGTCGTGGGATCGAATCTGGGGTGGGTAACGTCGATCCGATGTAAGTTCCGTTTTGGCCATTTTGCTTCGTCCCGCTCGTTGCTCTGGCTACAGCCCTTCAGGGCTTGGCCCCGGTATCGCTGCTTGCAGCTATATTAGCGATTGTTTTTGGTAGAATTTTCGAGCAAAAACAATCGATCACTATGCTAGCCCTATGAAGGGAACATGGGAAAATGATGAAATTTGGCACACTTCTAGAGATGGTCACCAATAGTGATCTGACCAACTTTGGGGTCTCTAAGACCAACTCTACAGCGCCACCACCAGTTCAAAAATTCAGTTTTGAAACTTTAATAACTCCTGAACCCTTTGGTTCTAGACAGATAAAACTTAGTACACATGATTACTCTCTTCATGGAGATTACATTCTATACCTTACATTAAGTTTCCACCCATTACAGTAATTGCTATTAAGCTAATTAAGTGTTTCCGTTTAAACGCTACTCCTCCTTCAAAAGTGGTTTGATTTTTCTGAAATTTGCCACAGACGATCTTCGGACCGAGCCGCACAGAAATGACTGAACAGATTTTTGATATTCGTCTTTGTTCAAAAGTTATTAAATTGTGAACATAACGAGGTCCACCCAAAATCGGTTAAGAGGCTGTATCTCGGCCAAACATTGATCAATCGAAACCAAACTTGATACACTTCACCAACACCATGATCTGAGGTTTCATGCCAAATTCGGGGACAGCGCCATCTATGGGTCATGATATAGCATAAATGCACATTTTTCCTTATAACTTTTGAACACCTTCTTCTATCAAGATAAAACTTAGTACACCTGATTCCTCTCTTCACGCTGATCACATTGAATAGTTTACATTAAAATTCCTGCCATTACAGTAACCCGCATTATGAAAAGTACAGTATTCTGTTTATTCGCTACTCCTCCTTCAAATGTGGCCCAATTCTTCTCAAAATTTCCTCAGACGATCTTTGGACCGAGCCGCACGGAAATGACTGAACAGAATTCTTCGACCTACTGGTCAAAAAAAGAGTTATGATGCTCTGAAGTTAATAGTGTTCAATCGAAATTGTATGAGAGGCTATATCTCGGCCGTACTTTGATCAATCGCCACAAAACTCGCTACAGTTCATCAACACTATGAACTGAGAATATATCCCAAAGTTGGGAACAGCGCCACCTATGGGTCGTGAGATACCAAAGACTCACATTTCTGCTTATAACTTTTGAACAATTAGTTGGAAAATCATGATCTTGTCGTCAGTCTATTCCTCGAAACATGCCGAATCCATGGATTTAAATTTTGCCAGGATTGACTAAACTACCTTAAAATGCTAGGCAACTATCTTTAGTGACCTCATTCTCTAACCATAACCTCTCTTCTGTGCCATGTGAACTGTGTGTCAACTAATGTGGTCGCACTTAGCTAAGGCACTGGTCCTGAACCCGAGAGGTCGTGGGATCGAATCCGGCGTGGGTAATGTCGATCCGGTGGAAGTTCCGTTTTGGCCGTTTTGCTTCGTCCCGCTCGTTGCTCTGGCTACAGCCCTTCAGGGCTTGGCCCCGGTATCGCTGCTTGCAGCTATATTAGCGATTGTTTTTGGTAGAATTTTCGAGCAAAAACAATCGATCACTATGCTAGCCCTATGAAGGGAACATGGGAAAATGATGAAATTTGGCACACTTCTAGAGATGGTCACCAATAGTGATCTGACCAACTTTGGGGTCTCTAAGACCAACTCTACAGCGCCACCACCAGTTCAAAAATTCAGTTTTGAAACTTTAATAACTCCTGAACCCTTTGGTCTATCCAGATACGACTTAGTACACATGATTACTCTCTTCATGGAGATTACACTCTATACCTTACATTAAGTCTCCACCCATTACAGTAATTGCTATTAAGCTAATTAAGTGTTTCCGTTTAAACGCTACTCCTCCTTCAAAAGTGGTTTGATTTTTCTGAAATTTGCCACAGACGATCTTCGGACCGAGCCGCACAGAAATGACTGAACAGATTTTTGATATTCGTCTTTGTTCAAAAGTTATTCAATTGTGAACATAACGAGGTCGACCCAAAATCGGTTAGAGGCTGTATCTCGGCCAAACATTGATCAATCGAAACCAAACTTGATACACTTCATCAACACCATGATCTGAGGGTTCATGCCAAATTCGGGCACAGCGCCACCTATGGGTCATGAGATAGCATAAATGCACATTTTTCCTTATAACTTTTGAACACCTTCTTCTATCAAGATAAAACTTAGTACACCTGATTCCTCTCTTCACGCTGATCACATTGAATAGTTTACATTAAAATTCCTGCCATTACAGTAACCCGCATTATGAAAAGTACAGTATTCCCTTTTTTCGCTACTCCTCCTTCAAATGTGGCCCAATTCTTCTCAAAATTTCCTCAGACGATCTTTGGACCGAGCCGCACGGAAATGACTGAACAGAATTTTTCGACCTACTGGTCAAAAAAAGAGTTTTGATGCTCTGAAGTTAACAGTGTTGAATCGAAATTGTTCGAGAAGCTGTATCTCGGCCGTACTTTGATCAATCGCCACAAAACTTGCTACACTTCATCAACACTATGAACTGAGAATATATCCCAAAGTTGGGAACAGCGCCACCTATGGGTCGTGAGATACCAAAGACTCACATTTCTGCTTATAACTTTTGAACAATAGTTGGAAAATCATGATCTTGGTCGTCAGTCTATTCCTCGGAACATGCCGAATCCATGGATTTAAAATTTTGCCAGGATTGACTAAACTACCTTAAAATGCTAGGCAACTATCTTTAGTGACCTCATTCTCTAACCATAACCTCTCTTCTGTGCCATGCGAACAGTGTGTCAACTAATGTGGCGCACTTCGCTAAGGCACTGGTCCCAAACCCGAGAGGTCGTGGGATCGAATCCGGGGTGGGTAACGTCGATCCGATGGAAGTTCCGTTTTGGCCGTTTTGCTTCGTCCCGCTCGTTGCTCTGGCTACAGCCCTTCAGGGCTTGGCCCCGGTATCGCTGCTTGCAGCTATATTTATTATTTCTTTCTTCTTCTTCTTCTTCTCGTCCAATGGGAGTCTATGGTAGCCCTATGAAGGGAAAAAGGGAAAATGATGAAATTTGGCCACACCTTGTAGAGATGACCATTATTAGTGATCTGACCAACTTTGGGGGTCTCTAGGGCAAACTCTATAGCGCCACCACCAGCTCAAAAATTCAACATTCAAACATTAATAACTCTTGAACCACTAATTCTATTAAAATAAAACTTAGTACATCTGTTTTGTCTCTCATGGAGATTCCATTCCATATCTTACATTAAGACTCCTCCCATTACAGTAGCGGGCGCATTTTGAAAAGTACAGTATTCAGTCTAAGCACTACTCCTCCTTCAAAATTAGTCCAATTCTTCTGAAATTTGGCTCAGATGTTCTTTGGACTGAGCCGCACAGAAATGACTCAACAGAATTTTTTGAACACTAGTGACAAAAAAGTTATCATGCTGTGAACTTACTGAGGTTGACCTAAAATCGGTTGAGATGCTGTATCTCAGCCAAACTTTGATCAATCGAAACCAAACTTGGTACACTTCTTCTATACCATAATCTGGGGGTCCATGCCAAATTTGGGAACAGCGCCACCTATGGGTGTTGAGATACCAAAAATGCACTTTTTTGCTTATAACTTCTGAACAATTCATCAGAAAATTATGATCTTGATGTCTATGGTTTCTGTAGATCATTTCGAATCTGTGGATGTCAATTTTGTCAAGACCACCAGGACCACCCGTCCGCCATTTTGAAATTTGTCAAAAATTGCTATAACTTTTGAACTACTGTACAAATCTTCACAAAAATCGATAGGCATCATCAACACCATGTGCCGGAAGTACCCCGGAAGTTGGAAGACAGCGCCACCTAGTGTTCAAGAGATATAACGATTCTTGCAAAACCCCTTATAACTACTGTAAATGTTGATCGATTTTTGTTATTTTTATGTCATTTTATTCCTTTGGTTATGCCGATTCTGAGGATGTCTCAATTGTCATTTTCCAACATGGCGTCTGTCCGCCATATTGAATGGAATGAAATACAGTTTTTTCACTACTCCTCCCTGAAATCTTGTTCAATTTTGTTAAAAGTTTTATCAGATGAACTTCAGAATGGGCCTGACAGAAATGACAGAACGGATTTTTGATATTCGTTCCCGTTCCAGAGATGTACAGCTCCGAAGTTGACCGTGCCTGTGTTTGTTGATTTATGCTAATTAGCTTAGCATGCTAATTAACTAAAATGCTAACACTTTTCTATTCACTCTAATGGGTCTCTTGAGCAATCTGGTTAACTTTGACAATGTTAGCATTTTTTAGCGTAGCATGCTAATCTGGCTAAAATGCTATTTCGGGCTTGTGAGAGATCATTCTCACACCTTGACCTCTCTTCTGTGCCATGTAAATTGTGTGTCAACTAATGTGGCGCACTTAGCTAAGGCGTTGGTTCTGAACCTGTGAGGTTGTGGGTTCGAAACCTGTATGGGAAAAATTTAAAATTGGGTATAAAGTTGTCATTTCAATTCCTTTATTACATGGTTAAGAGCTGTACTAAAGTTTCTTAAAATGGGATCAAAAATTAAGTGTGTTTTTGTAACTTCATTCTGCGTTCGTTCTCATCAGACCTTCTGATTTCACCTTATCTGTAATTCTGAATCTATCTGTTCTGTAAAAAGTGCTGAAAAAGTTGCTTGAAAAAACCTTAAAAGCCAAAGAGCAATAAGGGCTTGGCCCCAGAAAGGCTGCTTGCAGCTTTAATTATTATTATTATTCTTCTTCTTGGCCAATGGGGGTCTATGGCAGCCCTATGAAGGAAACATGGGAAAATGATGAAATTTGGCACACTTGTAGAGATGACCATTATTAGTGATCTGACCAACTTTGGGGTCTCTAGGACCAACTCTACAGCGCCACCACCAGTTCAAAAATTCAACATTCAAACGTTAATAACTCTTGAACCACTAATTCTATGAAAATAAAACTTAGTACATCTGTTTTGTCTCTTCATGGAGATTCCATTCCATATCTTACATTAAGACTCCGCCCATTACAGTAGCGGCCATTTTGAAAAGTACAGTATTCAGTCTAAACACTACTCCTCCTTCAAAATTGGTCCAATTCTTCTGAAATTTGGCTCAGATGTTCTTTGGACTGAGCCGCACAGAAATGACTGAACAGAATTTTTTGAACACTAGTGAAAAAAAAAGTTATGATGCTGTGAACTTACTGAGGTTGACCTCAAATCGGTTGAGATGCTGTATCTCGGCCAAACTTTGATCAATCGAAACCAAACTTGGTACACTTCATCTACACCATGAACTGGGGGCCCATGCCAAATTTGGGAACAGCGCCACCTATGGGTGTTGAGATACCAAAAATGCACTTTTTTGCTTATAACTTCTGAACAATTCATCAGAAAATTATTTTCTTGATGTCTATGGATTCTTTAGATCATTCCGGATCTGTGGATGTCAATTTTGTCGAGACCACCAGGACCACCCGTCCGCCATTTTGAATTTTGTCATAAATTGCTATATCTTTTGATATATTGTACATATCTTCACAAAAATCGATAGGCATCATCAACAACATGTGCCTGAGGTACCCCGGAAGTTAGAAGACAGCGCCACCTAGTGTTCAAGAGATATAACGATTCTCGCAAAACCCCTTATAACTACTGTAAATGTTGATCGATTTTTGTTATTTTTATGTCATTTCATTCCGTGGGTTATGTCGAATCTGATGATGTCTCAATTGTCATTTTCCAACATGGCGTCTGTCCGCCATATTGAATGGAATGAAATACAGTTTTTTCGCTACTCCTCCCTGAAATCTTGTTCAATTTTGTTCAAAATTTTATCAGATGAACTTCAGACCGGGCCTGACAGAAATGACTGAACAGATTTTTGATATTCACTCCCGTTCCCGATATGTACAGCTCTGAACTTGACCGTGCCTGTGCTCGTTGATTTATGCTAGTTAGCTTAGCATGCTAATTAGCCGAAATGCTAACACGTTTCTATTGACTCTAATGGGTCTCCTGAGCTATCTGGTTAACTTTGAGCAACGTTAGCATTTTTAGCGTATCATGCTAATCTGGCTAAAATGCTACTTCGGGCTCTTGAGAGTTAATTCTCACACCTTAACCTCTCTTCTGTGCCATGTAAATCGTGTGTCAACTAATGTGGCGCACTTCGCTAAGGCACTGGTCCCAGACCCGAGAGGTCGTGGGATCGAATCCGGGGTGGGTAATGTCGATCCGATGGAAGTTCCATTTTGGCTGTTTTGCTTCGTCCCGCTCGTTGCTCTGGCTACAGCCCTTCAGGGCTTGGCCCCGGGATTGCTGCTTTGCAGCTATATTTATTATTATTATTCTTCTTCTTCTTCTTCTTCTTCTCGTCCAATGGGAGTCTATGGCAGCCCTATGAAGGGAACATGGGAAAATGATGAAATTTGGCACACTTGTAGAGATGACCATTATTAGTGATCTGACCAACTTTGGGGTCTCTAGGACCAACTCTACAGCGCCACCACCAGTTCAAAAATTCAACATTCAAACGTTAATAACTCTTGAATCACTAATTCTATGAAAATAAAACTTAGTACATCTATTTTGTCTCTTCATGGAGATTCCATTCCACACCTTACATTAAGACTCCGCCCATTACAGTAGCGGCCATTTTGAAAAGTACAGTATTCAGTCTAAACACTACTCCTCCTTCAAAATTGGTCCAATTCTTCTGAAATTTGGCTCAGATGTTCTTTGGAGTGAGCCGCACAGAAATGACTGAACAGAATTTTTTGAACACTAGTGAAAAAAAAAGTTATGATGCTGTGAACTTACTGAGGCTGACCTAAAATCGGTTGAGATGCTGTATCTCGGCCAAACTTTGATCAATCGAAACCAAACTTGGTACACTTCATCTACACCATGATCTGGGGGTCCATGCCAAATTTGGGAATAGCGCCACCTATGGGTGTCGAGATACCAAAAATTCACTTTTTTGCTTATAACTTCTGAACAATTCATCAGAAAATTATTATCTTGGTGTCTATGGATTCTTTAGATCATTCCGAATCTGTGGATGTCCATTTTGTCAAGACCACCTGGACCACCCGTCCGCCATTTTGAAATTTGTCAAAAATTGCTATATCTTTTGATCTACTGTACATATCTTCACAAAAATCGATAGGCATCATCAACAACATGTGCCGCAGGTACCCCGGAAGTTAGAAGACAGCGCCACCTAGTGTTCAAGAGATATAACGATTCTTGCAAAACCCCTTATAACTACTGTAAATGTTGATCGATTTTTGTTATTTTTATGTCATTTTATTCCTTTGGTTATGCCGAATCTGATGATGTCTCAATTTTCATTTTCCAATATGGCGTCTGTCCGCCATATTGAATGGAATGAAATACAGTTTTTTCGCTACTCCTCCCTGAAATCTTGTTCAATTTTGTCCAAAATTTTATCAGATGAAGTTCAGACCGGGCCTGACAGAAATGACTGAACAGATTTTTGATATTCACTCCCGTTCCCGACGTGTACAGCTCCGAAGTTGACCGTGCCTGTGCTGGTTGATTTATGCTAATTAGCTTAGCATGCTAATTAGCTAAAATGCTAACACGTTTCTATTGACTCTAATGGGTCTCCTGAGCTATCTGGTTAACTTTGAGCAACGTTAGCATTTTTTAGCGTAGCATGCTAATCTGGCTAAAATGCTGCTTCGGGCTTTTGAGAGTTAATTCTCACACCTTAACCTCTCTTCTGTGCCATGCAAACAGTGTGTCAACTAATGTGGCACACTTAGCTAAGGCACTCGTCCCAAACCCGAGAGGTCGTGGGATCGAATCTGGGGTGGGTAACGTCGATCCGATGGAAGTTCCATTTTGGCCGTTTTGCTTCGTCCCGCTCGTTGCTCTGGCTACAGCCCTTCAGGGCTTGGCCCCGGTATCGCTGCTTGCAGCTATATTTAGGGGCCAAGCCCAGAGGGCTGTAGCCCCTATTGTATCTGTATGTTTTATTATTATTAGGGGCCAAGCCCAGAGGGCTGTAGCCCCTATTGTATCTGTATGTTTTATTATTATTATTATTATTCTTCTTCTTCTTCTTCTTCTTCTTCTTCTCGTCTAATGGGAGTCTATGGCAGCCCTATGAAGGGAACATGGGAAAATGATGAAATTTGGCACACTTGTATAACTGGTCATTATAAGTGATCTGACCAACTTTGGGGTCTCTAGGCCAAACTCTATAGCGCCACCAGCAGTCCAAAAATTCAACATTCAAACGTTAATAACTGTTGAACCGCTAATTCTATTAAAATAAAACTTAGTACATCTATTTTGTCTCTTTATGGAGATTCCATTCCACACCTTACATTAAGACTCCGCCCATTACAGTAGCAGCCATTTTGAAAAGTACAGTAATCAGTCTAAACAATACTCCTCCTTCAAAATTGGTCCAATTCTTCTGAAATTTGGCACATAAAATCTTTGGACTGAGCTGCACAGAATTGACTTAACAGAATTTTTGGAACACTAGTGAAAAAAAAGTTATGATGCTGTGAACTTACTGAGGTTGACCTCAAATCGGTTGAGATGCTGTATCTCAGCCAAACTTTGATCAATCGAAACCAAACTTGGTACACTTCTTCTATACCATAATCTGGGGGTCCATGCCAAATTTGGGAACAGCGCCACCTATGGGTGTTGAGATACCAAAAATGCACTTTTTGGCTTATAACTTCTGAACAATTCATCAGAAAATTATGATCTTGATGTCTATGGTTTCTGTAGATCATTTCGAATCTGTGGATGTCAATTTTGTCAAGACCACCAGGACCACCCGTCCGCCATTTTGAAATTTGTCAAAAATGCTATAACTTTTGAACTACTGTACAAATCTTCACAAAAATCTATAGGCATCATCAATGTACATGTGCTGGAAGTACCCCGGAAGTTGGAAGACAGCGCCACCTAGTGTTCGAGAGATATAACGATTCTTGCAAAACCCCTTATAACTACTGTAAATGTTGATCAATTTTTGTTATTTTTATGTCATTTTATTCCTTTGGTTATGCCGATTCTGAGGATGTCTCAATTGTCATTTTCCAACATGGCGTCTGTCCGCCATATTGAATGGAATGAAATACAGTTTTTTCGCAACTCCTCCCTGAAATCTTGTTCAATTTTGTTAAAAGTTTTATCAGATGAACTTCAGAACGGGCCTGACAGAAATGACCGAACAGATTTTTGATATTCGTTCCCGTTCCAGAGATGTACGGCTCCGAAGTTGACCGTGCCTGTGTTTGTTGATTTATGCTAATTAGCTTAGCATGCTAATTAACTAAAATGCTAACACTTTTCTATTCACTCTAATGGGTCTCTTGAGCAATCTGGTTAACTTTGACAATGTTAGCATTTTTTAGCGTAGCATGCTAATCTGGCTAAAATGCTATTTCGGGCTTGTGAGAGATCATTCTCACACCTTGACCTCTCTTCTGTGCCATGTAAATTGTGTGTCAACTAATGTGGCGCACTTAGCTAAGGCGTTGGTTCTGAACCTGTGAGGTTGTGGGTTCGAAACCTGTATGGGAAAAGTTTAAAATTGGGTATAAAGTTGTCATTTCAATTCCTTTATTACATGGTTAAGAGCTGTACTAAAGTTTCTTAAAATGGGATCAAAAATAAGTGTGTTTTTGTAACTTCATTCTGCGTTCGTTCTCATCAGACCTTCTGATTTCACCTTATCTGTAATTCTGAATCTATCTGTTCTGTAAAAAGTGCTGAAAAAGTTGCTTGAAAAACCCTTAAATGCCAAAGAGCAATAAGGGCTTGGCCCCAGAAAGGCTGCTTGCAGCTTTAATTATTATTATTTCTTCTTCTTGGCCAATGGGGGTCTATGGCAGCCCTATGAAGGAAACATGGGAAAATGATGAAATTTGGCACACTTGTAGAGATGACCATTATTAGTGATCTGACCAACTTTGGGGTCTCTAGGACCAACTCTACAGCGCCACCACCAGTTCAAAAATTCAACATTCAAACGTTAATAACTCTTGAACCACTAATTCTATGAAAATAAAACTTAGTACATCTGTTTTGTCTCTTCATGGAGATTCCATTCCATATCTTACATTAAGACTCCGCCCATTACAGTAGCGGCCATTTTGAAAAGTACAGTATTCAGTCTAAACACTACTCCTCCTTCAAAATTGGTCCAATTCTTCTGAAATTTGGCTCAGATGTTCTTTGGACTGAGCCGCACAGAAATGACTGAACAGAATTTTTTGAACACTAGTGAAAAAAAAAGTTATGATGCTGTGAACTTACTGAGGTTGACCTCAAATCGGTTGAGATGCTGTATCTCGGCCAAACTTTGATCAATCGAAACCAAACTTGGTACACTTCATCTACACCATGAACTGGGGGTCCATGCCAAATTTGGGAATAGCGCCACCTATGGGTGTTGAGATACCAAAAATGCACTTTTTTGCTTATAACTTCTGAACAATTCATCAGAAAATTATTTTCTTGATGTCTATGGATTCTTTAGATCATTCCGGATCTGTGGATGTCAATTTTGTCGAGACCACCAGGACCACCCGTCCGCCATTTTGAATTTTGTCATAAATTGCTATATCTTTTGATATATTGTACATATCTTCACAAAAATCGATAGGCATCATCAACAACATGTGCCTGAGGTACCCCGGAAGTTAGAAGACAGCGCCACCTAGTGTTCAAGAGATATAACGATTCTTGCAAAACCCCTTATAACTACTGTAAATGTTGATCGATTTTTGTTATTTTTATGTCATTTCATTCCGTGGGTTATGTCGAATCTGATGATGTCTCAATTGTCATTTTCCAACATGGCGTCTGTCCGCCATATTGAATGGAATGAAATACAGTTTTTTCGCTACTCCTCCCTGAAATCTTGTTCAATTTTGTTCAAAATTTGATCAGATGAACTTCAGACCGGGCCTGACAGAAATGACTGAACAGATTTTTGATATTCACTCCCGTTCCCGATATGTACAGCTCTGAACTTGACCGTGCCTGTGCTCGTTGATTTATGCTAGTTAGCTTAGCATGCTAATTAGCCGAAATGCTAACACGTTTCTATTGACTCTAATGGGTCTCCTGAGCTATCTGGTTAACTTTGAGCAACGTTAGCATTTTTAGCGTATCATGCTAATCTGGCTAAAATGCTACTTCGGGCTTTTGAGAGTTAATTCTCACACCTTAACCTCTCTTCTGTGCCATGTAAATCGTGTGTCAACTAATGTGGCGCACTTCGCTAAGGCACTGGTCCCAGACCCGAGAGGTCGTGGGATCGAATCCGGGGTGGGTAATGTCGATCCGATGGAAGTTCCATTTTGGCTGTTTTGCTTCGTCCCGCTCGTTGCTCTGGCTACAGCCCTTCAGGGCTTGGCCCCGGGATTGCTGCTTGCAGCTATATTTAGGGGCCAAGCCCAGAGGGCTGTAGCCCCTATTGTATCTGTATGTTTTATTATTATTATTATTCTTCTTCTTCTTCTTCTTCTTCTCGTCCAATGGGAGTCTATGGCAGCCCTATGAAGGGAACATGGGAAAATGATGAAATTTGGCACACTTGTAGAGATGACCATTATTAGTGATCTGACCAACTTTGGGGTCTCTAGGACCAACTCTACAGCGCCACCACCAGTTCAAAAATTCAACATTCAAACGTTAATAACTCTTGAATCACTAATTCTATGAAAATAAAACTTAGTACATCTATTTTGTCTCTTCATGGAGATTCCATTCCACACCTTACATTAAGACTCCGCCCATTACAGTAGCGGCCATTTTGAAAAGTACAGTATTCAGTCTAAACACTACTCCTCCTTCAAAATTGGTCCAATTCTTCTGAAATTTGGCTCAGATGTTCTTTGGAGTGAGCCGCACAGAAATGACTGAACAGAATTTTTTGAACACTAGTGAAAAAAAAGTTATGATGCTGTGAACTTACTGAGGCTGACCTAAAATCGGTTGAGATGCTGTATCTCGGCCAAACTTTGATCAATCGAAACCAAACTTGGTACACTTCATCTACACCATGATCTGGGGGTCCATGCCAAATTTGGGAATAGCGCCACCTATGGGTGTCGAGATACCAAAAATTCACTTTTTTGCTTATAACTTCTGAACAATTCATCAGAAAATTATTATCTTGATGTCTATGGATTCTTTAGATCATTCCGAATCTGTGGATGTCCATTTTGTCAAGACCACCTGGACCACCCGTCCGCCATTTTGAAATTTGTCAAAAATTGCTATATCTTTTGATCTACTGTACATATCTTCACAAAAATCGATAGGCATCATCAACAACATGTGCCGCAGGTACCCCGGAAGTTAGAAGACAGCGCCACCTAGTGTTCAAGAGATATAACGATTCTTGCAAAACCCCTTATAACTACTGTAAATGTTGATCGATTTTTGTTATTTTTATGTCATTTTATTCCTTTGGTTATGCCGAATCTGATGATGTCTCAATTTTCATTTTCCAATATGGCGTCTGTCCGCCATATTGAATGGAATGAAATACAGTTTTTTCGCTACTCCTCCCTGAAATCTTGTTCAATTTTGTCCAAAATTTTATCAGATGAAGTTCAGACCGGGCCTGACAGAAATGACTGAACAGATTTTTGATATTCACTCCCGTTCCCGACGTGTACAGCTCCGAAGTTGACCGTGCCTGTGCTGGTTGATTTATGCTAATTAGCTTAGCATGCTAATTAGCTAAAATGCTAACACGTTTCTATTGACTCTAATGGGTCTCCTGAGCTATCTGGTTAACTTTGAGCAACGTTAGCATTTTTTAGCGTAGCATGCTAATCTGGCTAAAATGCTGCTTCGGGCTTTTGAGAGTTAATTCTCACACCTTAACCTCTCTTCTGTGCCATGCAAACAGTGTGTCAACTAATGTGGCACACTTAGCTAAGGCACTCGTCCCAAACCCGAGAGGTCGTGGGATCGAATCTGGGGTGGGTAACGTCGATCCGATGGAAGTTCCATTTTGGCCGTTTTGCTTCGTCCCGCTCGTTGCTCTGGCTACAGCCCTTCAGGGCTTGGCCCCGGTATCGCTGCTTGCAGCTATATTAGCGATTGTTTTTGGTAGAATTTTCGAGCAAAAACAATCGATCACTATGCTAGCCCTATGAAGGGAACATGGGAAAATGATGAAATTTGGCACACTTCTAGAGATGGTCACCAATAGTGATCTGACCAACTTTGGAGTCTCTAAGACCAACTCTACAGCGCCACCACCAGTTCAAAAATTCAGTTTTTAAACTTTAATAACTCATGAACCCTTTGGTCTAGACAGATAAAACTTAGTACACATGATTACTCTCTTCATGGAGATTACATTCTATACTTACATTAAGTTTCCACCCATTACAGTAATTGCTATTAAGCTAATTAAGTGTTTCCGTTTAAACGCTACTCCTCCTTCAAAAGTGGTTTGATTTTTCTGAAATTTGCCACAGACGATCTTCGGACCGAGCCGCACAGAAATGACTGAACAGATTTTTGATATTCGTCTTTGTTCAAAAGTTATTCAATTGTGAACATAACGAGGTCCACCCAAAATCGGTTAAGAGGCTGTATCTCGGCCAAACATTGATCAATCGAAACTAAACTTGATACACTTCACCAACACCATGATCTGAGGTTGCATGCCAAATTCGGGGACAGCGCCACCTATGGGTCATGATATAGCATAAATGCACATTTTTCCTTATAACTTTTGAACACCTTCTTCTATCAAGATAAAACTTAGTACACCTGATTCCTCTCTTCACACTGTTCACATTGAATAGTTTATATTAAGATTCCAGCCATTACAGTAACCCGCATTATGAAAAGTACAGTATTCTGTTTATTCGCTACTCCTCCTTCAAATGTGGCCCAATTCTTCTCAAAATTTCCTCAGACGATCTTTGGACCGAGCCGCACAGAAATGACTGAACAGAATTTTTCGACCTACTGGTCAAAAAAAGAGTTATGATGCTCTGAAGTTAATAGTGTTGAATCGAAATTGAATGAGAGGCTATATCTCGGCCGTACTTTGATCAATCGCCACAAAACTCGCTACACTTCATCAACACTATGGACTGAGAATATATCCCAAAGTTGGAAACAGCGCCACCTATGGGTCGTGAGATACCAAAAATTCACATGTCTGCTTATAGCTTTTGAACAATTAGTTGCAAAAACATGATCTTGGTGTCTTTCTATTCCTCCGGTCATGCCGAATCTATGGATGTAAATTTTGGCAGGATTGACTAAACAACCATAAAATGCTAGGCAACTTTCTTTAGTGACCTCATCCTCACACCTTAACTTTTCTTCTGTAGCCCATTGGATGTGTAAAGACTCAGTGGTGCAGTGTGTTAAGCCGCTGGTTCTGAGCTTCTGAGGTCATGGGTTCGAATCCAGGACAGGTAATGTTGTTTCTGAGTTCATGGTTTCGGATCAAGGGCAGTTAATGTTGCTTCTGTCCAAGCCTTTGCATTTCCTGAGTCTGTTTGCCTTGAATCAAAAATGTGTTTTTGGTCTTTCTCATCTAAAGTTCTGTTCAATTTCAAACTTCTCTACTTCTGAACCGATCGGTTGTCCTGACGTGCGTACCGTTTCGGCCGTTTTGCTTCGTCCCGCTCGTTGCTCTGGCTACAGCCCTTCAGGGCTTGGCCCCGGTATCGCTGCTTGCAGCTATATTTATTATTATTATTCTTCTTCTTCTTCCTCTCCAATGGGAGTCTATGGCAGCCCTATGAAGGGAACATGGGAAAATGATAAAATTTGGCACACTTGTAGAGATGACCATTATTAGTGATCTGACCAACTTTGGGGTCTCTAGGACAAACTCTACAGCGCCACCACCAGTTCAAAAATTCAACATTCAAACGTTAATAACTCTTGAACCACTAATTCTATGAAAATAAAACTTAGTACATCTATTTTGTCTCTTCATGGAGATTCCATTCCACACCTTACATTAAGACTCCGCCCATTACAGTAGCGGCCATTTTGAAAAGTACAGTATTCAGTCTAAACACTACTCCTCCTTCAAAATTGGTCCAATTCTTCTGAAATTTGGCTCAGATGTTCTTTGGACTGAGCTGCACAGAAATGACTGAACAGAATTTTTTGAACACTAGTGAAAAAAAAAGTTATGATGCTGTGAACTTACTGAGGTTGACCTAAAATCGGTTGAGATGCTGTATCTCGGCCAAACTTTGATCAATCGATACCAAACTTGGTACACTTCATCTACACCATGATCTGGGGGTCCACGCCAAATTTGGGAACAGCGCCACCTATGGGTGTTGAGATACCAAAAATGCACTTTTTTGCTTATAACTTCTGAACAATTCATCAGAAAATTATTTTCTTGATGTCTATGGATTCTTTAGATCATTCCGGATCTGTGGATGTCAATTTTGTCGAGACCACCATGACCTCCCGTTCGCCATTTTGAATTTTGTCATAAATTGCTATATCTTTTGATCTACTGTACATATCTTCACAAAAATCGATAGGCATCATCAACACCTTATCCCGGAGGTACCCCGGAAGTTAGAAGACAGCGCCACCTAGTGTTCAAGAGATATAACGATTCTTGCAAAACCCCTTATAACTACTGTAAATTTTGATCGATTTTTGATAATTTTATGTCATTTGATTCCGTGGGTTATGCCGAATCAGATGATGTCTCATTTGCCATTTTCCAATATGGCGTCTGTCCGCCATATTGAATGGATTGAAATACAGTTTTTTCGCTACTCCTCCCTGAAATCTTGTTCAATTTTGTTCAAAATTTTATCAGATGAACTTCAGACCGGGCCTGACAGAAATGACTGAACAGATTTTTGATATTCACTCCCGTTCCCGACGTGTACAGCTCTGAAGTTGACCGTGCCTGTGCTGGTTGATTTATGCTAATTAGCTTAGCATGCTAATTAGCTAAAATGCTAACACGTTTCTATTGACTCTAATGGGTCTCCTGAGCTATCTGGTTAACTTTGAGCAACGTTAGCATTTTTTAGCGTAGCATGCTAATCTGGCTAAAATGCTGCTTCGGGCTTTTGAGAGTTAATTCTCACACCTTAACCTCTCTTCTGTGCCATGCAAACAGTGTGTCAACTAATGTGGCACACTTAGCTAAGGCACTCGTCCCGAACCCGAGAGGGCGTGGGATCGAATCCGGGGTGGGTCACGTCAATCCGATGGAAGTTCCGTTTTGGCCGTTTTGCTTCGTCCCGCTCGTTGCTCTGGCTACAGCCCTTCAGGGCTTGGCCCCGGGATCGCTGCTTGCAGCTATATTTATTATTATTATTATTATTATTATTCTTCTTCTTCTTCTTCTCGTCCAATGGGAGTCTATGGTAGCCCTATGAAGGGAAAAAGGGAAAATGATGAAATTTGGCACACTTGTAGAACTGGTCATTATAAGTGACCTGACCAACTTTGGGGTCTCTAGGGCAAACTCTATAGCGCCACCACCAGCTCAAAATTTCAACATTCAAACGTTAATAACTCTTGAACCACTAATTCTATGAAAATAAAACTTAGTACATCTGTTTTGACTCTTCATGTAGATTCCATTCCATATCTTACATTAAGACTCCGCCCATTACAGTAGCAGCCATTTTGAAAAGTACAGTAATCAGTCTAAACACTACTCCTCCTTCAAAATTGGTCCAATTCTTCTGAAATTTGGCACAGATAATCTTTGGACTGAGCCGCACAGAATAGACTGAACAGAATTTTTTGAACACTAGTGAAAAAAAAAGTTATGATGCTGTGAACTTACAGAGGTTGACCTCAAATCGGTAGAGATGCTGTATCTCGGCCAAACTTTGATCAATCGATACCAATCTTGGTACACTTCATCTACACCATGATCTGGGGGTCCATGCTAAATTTGGGAACAGCGCCACCTATGGGTGTTGAGATACCAAAAATGCACTTTTTAGCTTATAACTTCTGAACAATTCATCAGAAAATTATGATCTTGATGTCTATGGTTTCTGTAGATCATTTCGAATCTGTGGATGTCAATTTTGTCAAGACCACCTGGACCACCCGTCCGCCATTTTGAAATTTGTCAAAAATTGCTCTAACTTTTGAACTACTGTACAAATCTTCACAAAAATCGATAGGCATCATCAACACCATGTGCCGGAAGTACCCCGGAAGTTGGAAGACAGCGCCACCTAGTGTTCAAGAGATATAACGATTCTTGCAAAACCCCTTATAACTACTGTAAATGTTGATCGATTTTTGTTATTTTTATGTCATTTTATTCCTTTGGTTATGCCGATTCTGAGGATGTCTCAATTGTCATTTTCCAACATGGCGTCTGTCCGCCATATTGAATGGAATGAAATACAGTTTTTTCGCTACTCCTCCCTGAAATCTTGTTCAATTTTGTTAAAAATTTTATCAGATGAACTTCAGACCGGGCCTGACAGAAATGACTCAACAGATTTTTGATATTCACTCCCGTTCCAGAGATATGCGGCTCCAAAGTTGACCGTGCCTGTGCTTGTTGATTTATGCTAATTAGCTTAGCATGCTAATTAGCTAAAATGCTAACACTTTTCTATTCACTCTAATGGGTTTCTTGAGCAATCTGGTTAACTTTGACAATGTTAGCATTTTTTAGCGTAGCATGCTAATCTGGCTAAAATGCTACTTCGGGCTTGTGAGAGAAATCATTCTCACACCTTAACTTCTCTTCTGTGCCGTGTAAGTTGTGTGTCAACTAATGTGGCACACTTAGCTAAGGCGTTGGTACTGAACCTGTGAGGTTGTGGGTTCGAAACCTGTATGGGAAAAGTTTAAAATTGGGTATAAAGTTGTCATTTCAATTCCTTTATTACATGGGTAAGAGCTGTACTAAAGTTTCTTAATATGGGATCAAAAATAAGTGTGTTTTTGTAACTTCATTCTGCGTTCGTTCTCATCAGACCTTCTGATTTCACCTTATCTGTAATTCTGAATCTATCTGTTCTGTAAAAAGTGCTGAAAAAGTTGCTTGAAAAACCCTTAAAAGCCAAAGAGCAATAAGGGCTTGGCCCCAGAAAGGCTGCTTGCAGCTTTAATTATTATTATTCTTCTTCTTCTTCTTCTCGTCCAATGGGAGTCTATGGTAGCCCTATGAAGGGAAAAAGGGAAAATGATGAAATTTGGCACACTTGTAGAACTGGTCATTATAAGTGACCTGACCAACTTTGGGGTCTCTAGGGCAAACTCTATAGCGCCACCACCAGCTCAAAATTTCAACATTCAAACGTTAATAACTCTTGAACCACTAATTCTATGAAAATAAAACTTAGTACATCTGTTTTGACTCTTCATGTAGATTCCATTCCATATCTTACATTAAGACTCCGCCCATTACAGTAGCAGCCATTTTGAAAAGTACAGTAATCAGTCTAAACACTACTCCTCCTTCAAAATTGGTCCAATTCTTCTGAAATTTGGCACAGATAATCTTTGGACTGAGCCGCACAGAATAGACTGAACAGAATTTTTTGAACACTAGTGAAAAAAAAAGTTATGATGCTGTGAACTTACAGAGGTTGACCTCAAATCGGTAGAGATGCTGTATCTCGGCCAAACTTTGATCAATCGATACCAATCTTGGTACACTTCATCTACACCATGATCTGGGGGTCCATGCTAAATTTGGGAACAGCGCCACCTATGGGTGTTGAGATACCAAAAATGCACTTTTTAGCTTATAACTTCTGAACAATTCATCAGAAAATTATGATCTTGATGTCTATGGTTTCTGTAGATCATTTCGAATCTGTGGATGTCAATTTTGTCAAGACCACCTGGACCACCCGTCCGCCATTTTGAAATTTGTCAAAAATTGCTCTAACTTTTGAACTACTGTACAAATCTTCACAAAAATCGATAGGCATCATCAACACCATGTGCCGGAAGTACCCCGGAAGTTGGAAGACAGCGCCACCTAGTGTTCAAGAGATATAACGATTCTTGCAAAACCCCTTATAACTACTGTAAATGTTGATCGATTTTTGTTATTTTTATGTCATTTTATTCCTTTGGTTATGCCGATTCTGAGGATGTCTCAATTGTCATTTTCCAACATGGCGTCTGTCCGCCATATTGAATGGAATGAAATACAGTTTTTTCGCTACTCCTCCCTGAAATCTTGTTCAATTTTGTTAAAAATTTTATCAGATGAACTTCAGACCGGGCCTGACAGAAATGACTCAACAGATTTTTGATATTCACTCCCGTTCCAGAGATATGCGGCTCCAAAGTTGACCGTGCCTGTGCTTGTTGATTTATGCTAATTAGCTTAGCATGCTAATTAGCTAAAATGCTAACACTTTTCTATTCACTCTAATGGGTTTCTTGAGCAATCTGGTTAACTTTGACAATGTTAGCATTTTTTAGCGTAGCATGCTAATCTGGCTAAAATGCTACTTCGGGCTTGTGAGAGAAATCATTCTCACACCTTAACTTCTCTTCTGTGCCGTGTAAGTTGTGTGTCAACTAATGTGGCACACTTAGCTAAGGCGTTGGTACTGAACCTGTGAGGTTGTGGGTTCGAAACCTGTATGGGAAAAGTTTAAAATTGGGTATAAAGTTGTCATTTCAATTCCTTTATTACATGGGTAAGAGCTGTACTAAAGTTTCTTAATATGGGATCAAAAATAAGTGTGTTTTTGTAACTTCATTCTGCGTTCGTTCTCATCAGACCTTCTGATTTCACCTTATCTGTAATTCTGAATCTATCTGTTCTGTAAAAAGTGCTGAAAAAGTTGCTTGAAAAACCCTTAAAAGCCAAAGAGCAATAAGGGCTTGGCCCCAGAAAGGCTGCTTGCAGCTTTAATTAACTTTACATTTTGATCTCAATCTACCATAAATCTTGAAACCTGCAAAATATAGGCCAACTACACATCCCAGGTCTTCTGGACATATCAGCATCTCCCAAAATGGTTTATATTCAGCTGAAAATACAAGGTATGCAAAAAATCTACCAACCTAACAATCTCCATTTAATATTAAGTTCAACTTAAAAATGGCAAGATATTGTTAACATGTACATTTAATATGGGTTTAACTAAATTGTTGTCTAGCAACTTCCTTGCTTTTTATTTGCCAACATGATGGTATTTAAATGGCCCGAGCTAAAGTGAGGGGAAGCTAATCAATATAGCATAACACTATGAAGCTCTTTCAGTCCAATATAGAGCCAATACACAGACGGCAAGTGTTGATTTTTTTAAAGTGTAATCATTATTATTTTGCTTTTTAAAAGTACAGCTCACATTTTGTGTCAATTCTAAAGTTCAAGAGGGAGGTCAATTAACTTTGAGCTATCGACCCTTTTTTGAAAGCAGAAGTTCACATTGGTTTTATGCATGATCCTGGTCGAGTCATACTTCTTCATTCAGCACTTGAACACTACATATAGTCCTTTGAATATAAAAATTGAGTAAGAAACATGTTGCAGCCAAAGCCCTTTCAGTGAAAAATTCTTCACAACAGTAAGACAATCTGATTAAGCCTTTAGCAGCTTTAGCTCAAAATAATCAGAATTTTCTGTGGTCACCTCCGGGTCTGTGGAAATACAAAGACATGTTGGACCACACCTAAAGAGTAGCCAAAAAAATTTAGAGCCAGACAGAGACGGATCAGCATTCAAGAATGGCGTGGAGAAAATATCTTTAAAAACGTTTCTGAACTGATTGAACGTTTTAGAGTGGTTTAATAGAATCTGTCACAACATGATGAATCCTCTTTGCCACATTAGCTGCTGTTAGTGGCTAGCGCTAAAACTCCTCCTAGTCATTGCCAATGATTTTAAATGGACACCAAAATCGTATTATGTGGGATAGAAAGTGGGTGGTTTACAAAGCAAGGCATCAAAGCTCTTAATGGAAAAAAAGAAAAATTATTATAAGCTTTGGAGATCAGCGTTAAAGTACAAAACACTACCCAGCTGCTCTGACCTTTTCATGCTCCTGAAGATTAAATTTGCAGTCAAACCTCAAATGCTTGTTTTAATTGTGAAAAAACTAAATCACAACTTGAAAATATCAATAAATACATTCATATTTTAATACCACCACCACCACCACCACCACCAGGGATTACATTATGGATTTAGATAATACAGACATTTCTTTCTTTCCAAACCACTGCACTCATATTTATAGGCTGAGAAAATGTGCATTATTCAAGTAAAATATACTTACATGTTACTTAGAAGCTCATCCTGGATGTCAGGTATTGCTATTACAGGAAACTGATGGCCAAGCTTTATCGTACAAGATAAGGGACTTTCATATATTGTCACACCATTTTGGAACAGTGAAAATTTGTAGGTTAATCTGCTTTAACAGTTCAAGCACATGGAAGAGATAAGAGAGAGTTCTGAAATGAAATATATTGATTTCGTTTGAATGTGTACACGTTTAGGTTTGTGCAAGTTGGAGGCTTTACACCTGGTGGATCACTTGAACATGAACCAGCGGTGGATAGAAGCAGAGGAAATCGATTTCAGAGATGTCGCAATAAGCCCAAACTAAAGAAAAGACAACTAGAGTCAATGGGGGGCACTTCAGTAATCCAAACAATAACTGAGATCCTTCTGTCCATCTTGAGACCTGGATTTGAGTCAGGTCTGAGGGATCTGACAACACCAACTCCAAAACCTGACATTAAAAGAATTCAAGAGTGTTAAATTATAAAAATCTTTGGAGTTTTAGCAATTCTCAGCTGTAATTTTCTATTCATTTAACATTTTCTAAATAACAGGATTTACATTTTATACAAAATGACAAAAAGTTGACCTCTGTATTCCTCTTGGGGGGAAATAGAGCATTTTTTCTAATAATGAACTAGCAAATCTTTTTCATTTGATGAATTTCCAAATAATGCACAACCCCAAGGAGCAGGAGCCATCAACTGGTCATAAATCAAAACACAATCATTCAGAAAGAAATAAATAGCTTCTTTTATGACTCCCTGCTTTAACTTTCTCCACTATTTTTTTTTTTTATGATTAGCCTGCAATTTAGTCCAAATACCTCCAATATAAACCATTAAGACCATAGTTATAATCCTTTCTGGTATAATACAATCAGTTAAATTTATGTCTGAGGTGCAACACATATACTACATGACATAAAACTTTCATAAAGTGTGTTAGATCCTGGTAAGGTTAGGTTTGTCTAAGAAGTGTGTGTGAATCTTAACTTGAATAACAGACCTGCTATAGAATCCCTGCAAAATATGTACTATTTCTTTTGTACATATAATTTATTGTTTAATAATTTCAGAAATAGCATATTTAGTCAAACGCATGTGTTTATTTTTGTTTAACAAATGAATGTTCAGTATACATTCACTAACTTTTTATCTAAATCTGAGTGAAGATGAGTTTGAGCTTGTAGCTTCAAGCTTTTCCAAAGAAGCGTCATTAAAACTGGACTCCTTCACTGCTGCTTTGTTTTTTCACATCAGCTTTGATTTCTAGAGAGTCTGCTTAATATAAAGATCTACTTGTATAACTCCAGCAGTGGGTAACCCAATGCAAACATTGTACTGCCATTCTTTATTGAGAGGCCAATTCATTATGAACATTTGATCTCTGTAGCTCAAAGAAGCTCACAGCCGCACTTTTTAAAGAAATATTGATCTAAAATATAGATTTGAAGTCATTCAAATCTATATACAAAAATCTAAAAATGTTCTTGTTTTCATACAGGAAGACTGCATGTTCGTGCTACTTTTGGAGATGCATCTATTTTTATTGAATATCTCTTAGATTACCCATTTATAGTATTATCTGTAATTAAAGTTGCTGTCTGCTGGAATTAATCTTCCTTTGTCTTGTTCCTTTTATCTTGTTGGTCCTCCGTAGCTAACAATCATATCGCAGTATATTTGTCCTAGATAACTAGCATATTTCTGTATTATTTTCATTCTTAAGTCACTTTGGATAAGTGTTAACAAACAAAAAAAACAAAAACAAAAAAAACAACATTAATAAAATATATCTGATATAATTATGATAAGTTCCTCATTGTTTGCATCTTGATCATCTACAACAGCGGCACATATTTTACAGGAATGCACAATTTTGGTCCTAGAGGTCCCAACTTGCACTCTGAATTGGGCATTCATCATTACAACATCAATACCACAAGTGGGATACATAACATGGAGCTTCCATTACTATTGTATTACAACTGGACTGTGTGTGTGTGTGTGTGTGTCTGTGTCTGAATATGTATGTGTGTGTGTGAATTATGTGAAAAAACAAAAGCTTTCACGTTGTGTTCCCAAATATGTGTCAACCTCACAGCACATACAAAGACTGAAAAGTGTGCATTCACTCCAAACAGAGCCAGTCTGAGATACTGAACACCACATCATCGGGAATAATGGGAAAGACTGTATTATTTTGCTTATATTGATTATCAGAATTTCTGAAATGTTTCAAAGCCCCTTACAACGTCACAACTCTTGTATCATCTATTCTGAGTTTCCCGCTCAGAAATATGACTCATACAGTCAATCACTGTTTGGAACTCATAATTACAATATTTCTAAGTCTACTCGAAGGGCACATGATCTCCATCACTACTGGAACAAACCTGTCTGCAATCTTTAAATAATCCATAAGACTCTACAAGACATTGACCCTAGGACTGAAATTGCCCATACATTTTTGTGCACTGTTTTTGCACACATAAAATAGAAAAAAAAGAGAAAACAGAGAATGTTAAACCAAAATGCACAGATTTGATAGCATTTTTGAGACAAAGGGCTGCAGTTGTATCTGAAGCTGTTCATATCAGCCTGCAAACATATGTAGTGATGCCTTGCCAGAAGCAAAACAACCAAACTAGGTCTGCATGCACCGGGACAATGAGGCAGTAAATTGTGTTCCACAATATTGGACTGGAACATATCAGGTATTGCCTCTGCACTGGACTGAAACGTATTATCTTGTGTGCCCAAACATACAGTGCGTCAGCCAGAGTGGTGTTTACTTCTCCTGGATGCTGCTGTGCACAGGATATGGCCATCAAACAGTCACTTCAGTCTCTCTTGCCTGAACATGTCCATTAGAGCAGGGAGAAGCTGGAGTGTAATATCTTGGCCATTGTCTCATGTGTGTGCACTTTAAGATTGAGGAGGATACGGAATATAGATATGGAGTGGATGTAGCTTCCTGTATTGTCATGCTGCTTCATGTCATGCCTCATTACACTGACACTACAGCGGTGGCAAAGGTATCAGCAGTGTGTTCTAAAACACACATCCATGTCCTTGAAGGTTTTCCACATTCTGTCATAAAGAACATACACAATGGGTCTCCTTCCCAAACTGTGTGTATGTATTTTCACTCGAAAATTTCATGCTGAAGTAATGATTCAGAAATAAGTAGTATATACTGATCTGTATTCTAAATTTAGAACAGAATCTGGAGCCACATGTGTGCAAGACTCCCAATTGCCTTGGAAACATGGATTTGTTATTTAAATATACTATGACTTACTGTAGAGTAATTTAGTTGTTTAAATTCAATCTAGTTTCTGAGTAACAAAAGGCATGTGGAATTATAGCTTGGTTTAGAAGAGAATACATAAAAATTGTGTTTATTGTGCTTTAATTGCTTTTTAAAGTAACGTACAGGAAAAGTACACTGTCGTTCAAATATTTGGTGTTGGCAAGATTTTATTTGATGCGCACTTTCTGAGTAAAAGTATTAGCTTCTTCTAAAAACTTTTACTGATGGGTATGCACTTCTTCACTCAGAATAAACCAGATTAACATTAATCTGAGTGTGTGCACACACCTGTTTTGTCAGAAATCTTTTTTTGTACACATAAACAAGTAATAAAATTATTAGTGAATGAAACTCACAGTCTCCTGTTATTTGCTTGGATAATGGTTCTCAATTTCTTTCTTCTCTCTTTCTTCTCTCATGCATACAGGAGCGCAAATGTCAAGGTGCAGATATAAATTAAAGCAAAGAAAAGGTGCGAAAAGTACTGTACAGACATTGAAAAAAAAGGGGGAGACAGAGGGAGGTTGTGGTTGATGGTGGCTAATGTAGGATTTAATTGTCAAAGTGCACCACTTTCATGCTGTGGTGAGAGTAAACTGCTTTGTGCCAGCAGGAGTAAAAACCTCAGCTGTACTCCAGGCCAGAAATCTCCTACACAGATGGTGGGAAAGAGAGAAGGGGTTATCTGTTCCACAAAAACTCCATGATTAAAAAAAAAAAAAAAACCTGGATGGAAAAAGAAAAGTTCAGCAGCTCTTCTGAAAGGCTGACTGAATCATGACAAATTTGTCTCTCTGCAGAATCACCGCTGTATTTTCCTGTTCTCTTCCACCATTAGCCTCAACCCTACAGCGCCTACAGAGATTAGGGTTGTCAAAAACTACAGAATTCTTTAGCAGTCGACCCAGAAATTTTAGAAATATGACGATACCAGAATTTTCCCTATCATATCTGTTGAGTGCATGAACACAATGGCCAATCAGAGGTGTGTAACAATCCACTCAACAGTGCAAAAAATGCTGGTATTGTCCCATTTTTAAAGTTTCAATACAGAAGTCGGTAATTTTGACTATTTTTTCGCTCTTTCTCTCTCTCTCTCTCTCTGCATTTGATACTTCTTGTCTATTAGATCCATACATACACACAAAACTACTGACATATTACCAATCCAAAAACATTAACAGAAATGCACAGCCAGAATGGTTTCATTAATATAAAAAGTACCAGAATCACACCATTCAGATTTAAACTAACTCATATGTTTACAGTAATTAATGGCTAGTAGTTGGTGGGCAGTAGTTATGAGAAAACCATTATCTAATGGGTAGCATGTTTTGGTTCAGGCAAAGTGTTTGACTGTATTCTGGTGTTAAACAGATGGCATTGGATTCTGTCTGTCTGGCTGTCCGACTCACTGGTATCTGCTCCAGCTGGCATGGCAACTTATATTGGCACAGACTGGCACCTCTGTGAGATGGCTTTCTCCTCTGAATAGGTAAACAAGCAAAATTCAAGTTCCTACTGCCAGTGTATGCCCAACAGCTCAGCTTCTCCTTTCGCTTGTGTCCTTTTGGCCACACCAAAGCTCACACCATCTCTGTTGGTGACAGACTTTTATATTTCAAGATTAAAAGAAACCTGCTGGTTAGACTGGAGGCTGCATGGAGTTTTTTATTTATTTTATATATTTATATGTAGAATTTCGGCCAACCAACTCTCTTATTTATCTTAGAAATCACATTCAGTATCACTCTTACATGTTTCTACAGGGGTTTCTTGCCGCACAATAGGATTTCCTCCTGCTCAAATTACTATGAAGTCATCCCAGTGGGCAATAATCATCTTATGAATTAATAATCTCAAATAATTAAGCAAATTAGCAATATGTCCTTCAGGATAATTAATGCTCAGGTCACTGTGTCACCAGTATTGTCACAGACTCTGGATGATTAAGAATTCATTTATAATTAATACTCCCTCCCATTAGTTTATTAGGATTCGGTGTTTTTTTTACACAATTTTAAACAGGAAAGACCTTACAAAGCAACCTTAGAATAAACAGGAAGACAATACTGATTGTGTCCATTTTAGTCAGAACGATAATCAAATCTACTCAAAATAAGACAATGGAATGGTGTCCAAGACAGAGATCAGGTCCATTTACATTTCTGTGTTGAAGAGAGGAAAATCCCTTCACAGAAACCACGCCACTAGAGAACTGCAGGATTAATTATCATAGTCTAATGAATCATTTGTATGTGCCGCATGCACTGACAGGTCTTAAGTGACCCGAAGTGTGTTTTATTGATCCCAGACAGGGAGAATAATTTATCAACATATTCCAAACAAAATTCCGTCACCGAATACAGTTCATCAGAATGAATTGTGCCTCATTGCATTTTGTATCAATGCCACATGCACCATTCAGATCCTTGTAATTTTAATCAAAGTATCGGCTGGAATATTTGACCATTGCAGGTGAACCATGAACTGCTTAATATATAAATACTATAATTATAAATACTATAATGGCATATAAATAATACTAAATTAACATATTGGATAATACACTTTCTGTAGCTTTGTATAGAAAGCATATACTAAATATGGTCTCCAACATTTCGTTGTTTCCTCCTAACCTGTAACATTTCTATGCAAACATAAAAAAGGACCTAATTCCGTATCCGGAGTGACTCTTAATGCCCTGAAGGTTGGCACGAAGTGTGCTAAAACTGTTTTCAGTTTTTATATATAAAGTGAAAACAATGATAGTATTCTCTGTCGTGCCATTTGGACATTTTGAGTTATTACAGGGCCTGTTTATGTGTGTGTCTGAGGTTTTATCTGCCAGTCTCTTCCATTTAGTTATGGTTTTTATTTCTCACTTGTGCAAATTTTCCTACAATTTCTGTCCCGTAATTCAAGCAATGTGTAATTATGTCTTGGCAACCACTCAAAATGCATATGTTCCAGAAATTAGCTAGACTCACCCAAATCACATCCTCTTGTCTATATGATCTCCATGTTCGTCCAGAGTCACTGTACTGTAGCTGGTACCGAGGCACCCAGTCAGAGCTGCCCCACCGTCCCTGGGTAGCAATGGATGTGACCTTCAACCTGTCCCGTAGATCTACCTGTAGCCAAGGTTGTTGGTCGTCTGCATTCGGAGACCATCCCCCACCACCTATGGGGACAGATGAAGAGCCAGTGCCTTATAAAAATACAGATGGATGACACAGAACTGGGGCGTAATTCTCCCTACAATTCAAGCACTCACTAAGATTTTATACTCTTGTTCATCATGCTGACAGGACTGAAGCTTAGTGGTCAGAGTAAAAAGGAGAATTAAATTTGTTCTAGCAGTTTTGTGGCTCAGCATCTCTCTTTTTGATATCACCAATCCATTCCTAGAGGACAGCAGACAGACCTCAGTGCAGTATAATATTACAGCGTTAAAAAAGGCAATTTGGAAATTACACAGCACATTTCTACACTTGTATGTCTTATTGTATTTTTCCCAGCATATCTTGTCAGAACAGAGTGAAAATACAATCAATGCTCATACGCGCAAAAACAGAATTCTTGAAAATATTTGTTCAACCACACAGACCTAGTGAGTACCCATGCACCTCATTTTCTTTTTAGTTCAGCAAACAGTACCTGCAGGAAGGATTATGCTGGCAGACAAGACAATCTATAAATCGAGCAAGGGGTACTTTAAAGGAGCTGTGTTTGATTTCTGCAAGTGGCATGATAGCAAAGAAATGACATGTACCTTGGAACAACGATAAAGAACACTGCCTACGTTTTTCAAATGAATACATTTTTTTGCTTTCTTAAATAATTTCTGGGGCAAATGCAGCACATCTTGCACAATATATATTGGGTATATATTGTCTACAATAACTTCATAATTCAGTGTTTCTGCTACATTCATTCTGCTTTGGTGGGCCGCCACACCAAAAATCTTCCCCGCCACGCCTGCAGATTCTTAGTGACATCATAGTGACAACTACATTTATAATCGAGGAATTAGAGCAGGACTTGAATTTTGGTGCGGGATTATGGGTATTGCACGTAATTCTACTCATTCCTGTAGGTTCTGCGCTTATAACGAGATGACAGATGACGGACTGTATTGTTTGCACACCGTAACAATATTAAAACTTCACAATCATGGGAAGGAGGAGGCAGGAACCAGCAGACATTTAACTAAAACTTGATAGAATAAACACAAAGTGGTCCTCTCTCATCCTTCACTGTTGTCGCTCTTCTTTTCTATCCTTCCGATCTCCTCCGTGGGACACGAGACGGGTGAGTGGAGCAGGTGTCGTTCATTTCCAAATCACTCCACCGTCTTGTGTTATATCAAATAATATAGTTAAGCAATAATCACATGATCAATATCATTGTGAACTGTGAAATGTCATAATATATAATAGTTTATTAAACTACATAATAAAATCAGCAAGTTTTGAGTTACAATTTAGAACATGTTTTGGCAAACTGAAATTTCCTAATGAAATCACAGGGTCTCTGAGCAACACATAGTGGTTCTTCATTAATAAATAAATCTTTATCAAGATCAGAGGGCTATTAATTATTTTTATCTAAATTATGACAGTTTCTGATGGGAAAAAACATACTAACATTATAGCCACCTCAGAAAAAATTATAAAACAATTCTTAAAATGTATTTAATTTATAAAAAAAAAAAATAATAATAACAACAACATCATCATAACATTACATATGCAATTGTACATGCAGTGTTAATGCATGTCAGCCAACTCTGAACTGCAAAGTTGATACAGGTGTCTTATTATTCTAATTTAATTTATTCTAATTTAATTTAGCATGCAACTAAATAAGCATATAAAGTTAAGATAAAAAGGTAAAAATATTGACTGTTATAGTGAAAAAGTAAGTTTTATGACTTATGTGAACTAACCAATGCACAGAAAATGAAGTACATGAAAAGCTTTGGGAGGAGTGGAGGTACCAGGAACACATTCTGTGAATTATCGTCTAGCTATCGTTATCGACAAAATTCCAGCAAATCCTGTTTTTCAAGAGGACATCAAGCTGGGGTGGAAAAAAGAAACCACAAGTTCAAGTATGACAGGGTTGCTTCGGGGCAAGTCAGAACAAGATGGTCAGATGATAAATTCTTCATCAGTGCTGTTCAGTGACTGGGTACATATCGTCTGTGAAGATTTTCGTGAAAGGTTAGGGTGAAAACTCTGAGCTCATTAGATTCCAGTGCAGGCTCCATGAGGAGGCAGATTAAACAAAATACATTTTTAGCATGATTTTTAGCATTTATCAAAAAATAACAAATAAAACAAATCTAAAAAGACAAATAATAAGCACTGACATAAATTAAAATTGACAGATCTTGTATTCTAATGACCATCAGCGACAGACCATGAATAGATGAAGTAACGACATTTGGTGTCTGTACATGTTTGGATCAGGCTGGCAGTGACTGGAAACGGGATGACTCTCTGTGTCTCGCAGCAAAAGGAAACCTGCTGTTACTAAACAAGAGGCATGATGAGAAAAAGAAATGCCTTGAGGGTGACAGGGACAAGCCGACATATCATAGCCCCACTTATTACCGCCAGAAGATACCGTTGATCCAAACCGTTACAAATCAACTACAAAGTTTGGTAGTGTGATCATTTGCGAGCGCCACCAAATATCATAGGGAAGTTCTTGGCGTATGTTTGGACCACGAGGTCAAACATCTTACAGTGCACAAAACAAAGCTCTTTGAGGCATAAGCTGGTGTTTATGGCATGTCTGTGCTTAAATGCTCAATTGGCTGGGGAGTTTTCTCAAGTGCTTCTACAGACTGTAATCACCTGCTGATTGGAAGGTTGCATTAATCAAACTGCTCTCCACCTCCCTGAAGTAAACCACAACACGTTTTCTTAGACATTTCTCTTGTTATACCCCGTGCTTTGCCAAAGATCAGTCTGGCACAATTGTTTTTCTGTGAGTGTTTTAGAATCATTAAGCAAATCAAGAGCAGCCATTATACTCCTTCTGGATGTGATTCCTGATGGTTTCTGGGGTTGGTGTTGTTCAGGAAATATGCACCCACTGGCATTTCTGAATATGCATATTCAGAAATAGTGAAAAAAAAGGTCATCATTAACTCACCTTCCAAACCTGTTTAGCTTTCTTTATTCTGTGAAACACAAAGTATTTTTGTTGAAGAAGAAGAAAAAGAAAAGAAGAAGAATTTTGGTATGATAACCAAAAGGTTTTGGTGATAATTGACTTCCATTGTTTGGATAAAAACAAACAAACAACAACAAAAAATAATAATAATAAAATAAAAACATTTTATACAAAATTATTATATTTTATGTTCCACAGTAGTAAAAAAGGTAATACAGGTTTTTCAAGGACATGATAGTGAGCGAATGATGACAAAATGTTGATAATTCATGTTAGAACAACATCTTAGCATAAACCTTCTAAATAACAAAACTGACCAGGACTGTGTTTCCCAAAATCATTGTAAGCATACATGTAAGTAGACTGAAGGGATCACTGGTGCCAGTGATTTTTATGATCTACTTAGGCATGCAATGCTTTTGGCAGCCCTGGAAAATCATAGCTGTTGGATAAAAAATTGCAAACTTAATAAAAACGAGAATTTGTTAACAAGGATTTGAGTATTAACACCAAGCATTAAGGAAGCAAAATTACCCTGGACAAATTACATTTGATTACTAAAACTGTGAACTTCTTTTGATCCTTACTTTAAGTCTGTATTTACATTTTGAGTAGTGGTTGCATTTTGTCATTAGAGATTTATGTTTTTTGACACTTTAGAAATGATTTTTTAAATCTTAAAATGTTGCTTCAGGCAGAGCTAATCACCAGAGCTTTTCACATCATTACTGCTCATGGACACCAGCAGACTGATGCATCTCCTCCAATGAAAGTATAAAGTTTTCTATTACTTTTTTTGCAGTGTTTGTGTAAGCTAAATCGCATTATGTTAGGTATTCATAGAAAAGCTTTACATCAACACTTCCTTCTGACAAGGACAAATTTCCCTTCTGCTTAATTCTCTAGTCACATAAACACAGACAACTATGGATGTTATTTGGTACAAAGAGGGCAGGAGAACAACAAGACAGGAGCACAAACCTTCTCTTCTGTTGAGTTTAGCATAGTGTGGTGACCTTCTGTCAGAGAATTTTGATGAGTTCTGGAAGGATGCTGGGGGAAGTGATATCACCAGTGGCTCCTCGCAGTAATCTGGAGAAAAATATAATCAAAAGTTAAGTTACAACCCAAAAACGTTGGTTCTTCATTTGAAATGCAAAAGAGGTATTTAAGTGTTTATTCGGTCTTATGTAAATATTATTAAGATTTTTTTTTCAATATGATCATATGATTTTAATACATACACTAAATATTATGCAAATATAGCTATTCCTGGCACCTGGGGATTCGGTGCTTGCTCAAGGGTCTCACCTCAGCTGTGCTATTGAAAGTGAAAGAGAGTTTTCACTCACCCCACCGACAATTCATGCTGGACCTAACATTATACCACAACTGCATCTCAACTTCTTTCATTTGTTTGTTTTTCTGAATAAAAATCACTAAGCTCATTAATGGGGTTCAAATGTGAAATTTAACAACTTTGTCTCTCTTTTAATTGTATTGGCAGGGTGACATAAAGACATCTGCTCTCTGCAAAGACGGCCAGTTTGTGGGAGTTAATTAAAGTCTTGAGTCTTGCAAGCTGTCACATGTAGTCTGCCTTTCACCCGCCTGCATTGTCAGTGCCAGTCAGTCATTGACCCCAGTCTGTTCTTATGTTTAAATTGTCTTGAATGTCAGGAATTTTATACTCCTCCAAGATCTTGAGTTACATAATAGGATTCAAAATCAAAGTGGGGGAAAGGTTTAGATGGAAGAAATGTTGTACATTATGTTACACTACCAGTTGAATCAGACAGTTCATTCAAATCTTGTCAGCAGTTGTAATTTTAGTTTTATGAGTTTTTGTGGTAGGCAAGAATACCCATTTGCTAAAGGTCAAGGCCCTGTTCAGTTTGGATGAAAGAGACTGAAAAAAGGCATTTCTATGGCCTTCAGTTGTAAAGCAAGGAATGCACAACCAATTACAAACCGCTTTTCATACATCACCCATGTATGGACATGATACGGCTATCCATGCAACCAACCATCGAGCACACAAACTGACAGACACTAAATGTCATGGAAGGTCATGTGAGACCACACCAGGTGTAAGAACACTGCACCTAAAAGCTAAATAACATGCCATAATTAACTTTTTCTAATGGCCTTTTCCATGGAAACACACAGATCAAGAGGACTCTAATGAACCACAGCTCGACAGCCCAAACACATTAGTCTAGAGCCTCAAAAAAATATGCATGTATCTTCAGAATAACAAAACAATGAACAGCAGGTTAGGGAGCCATTAGCTGTGTCCAGGGAGCATTTTAAAGCTCTCCTCTCGTTTCAGCAGCGTAAGCACTTTGCAGCACTCTCTATGGACCAGGGTAAAAAATAGCCTATATCCTTATTTAGAGGCCCTTTGTATTTGTGGCAACATTTTGCCTGACAATCACTCATTTGACATTGAATGGTCTACTCCCCGTTTTGACACTCTCTATGGCCATTTCTCCATCTCCTTTGTTCTCTCCTCCTCAGTCCCGCTCATCTTTCTGTTCACCCAATCTTTAATTTCTGTTTTTCCTCCTCTCTCTACATCTCATAACATATACACTCCCACCTTATCTTCAACTTAATGAGAAAAGAGAGAAGTCTCGCCATTGTGAGGGGGCTCACATGCATTATTGTCACCATAAGGGAGCTATAATCTGAGTCAGCAGTGCTCTCCGCTGCATCAGAGAGATCAACTGCAGCATCGCCCTTTCACTCTCAGCAAAGCAAATGATATGCAACCTCAGATTTACCCCTACAGTAACAAGTAGCATATTAAGAAAGTTCACTGAAGAATGTGATGAAGTGTCTTACTAAATGTTCTGCCAAGTTCATCTGATGTTAATTTTTTTGCAATGAAAATACAACCTGAAATTACAAATGATTGATGACGACTCCAGTGATATTTCTAAAGGATTGTTTCACCTGAAGATGTTACGGATGATAAGGGCACATGAAATTGGACTAATGTTTAATTACCATAAGCATAGACTAGGAATGGATCTTTTACACTAATAATCCCACTCAAGATTTAGAAACACTACATCTGGAGGCAACAAACGAACAGCGGCTAAGAATAGTACATGATACACTACAAAAATTGCTCCTGCTGGCTTTTTTCAGTTGCTTGTTTACCCATTTTGAGAGAATCTGACATTCACTACAAAAGCTGAGTGAATTTTCTTTGAAATTATATACATATTTTACAGATCCTGTCAAATGTATTTAATTTTATACTAAACCATTAAAACTAAATCTTCAGCTTTAGATTTCAAAACATGGCTGATATCTACACAGAGGTATTAATGAGTACTGTTTTATCACAGAATATTCCTGTCAAAACTCTTCTTCCCAAAAAGGCATCAAATAGTCTGTTAGAATACACATAGAAGAAACATTTCTATCCATTTTTTTGTATCATTTTACCAACACAAACCTATTCATAGGCACGATATTGACCGATAAATGAATTCTCTTAAAGTTATCTCCGATGTGCTAAATCCTGTTCTTGAAGATCTACCACCCTTTAGAGTTCAGTTCCAATCTTTCTCCAGCACACCTTGCAGTAATTATTAAGTGTTTTTTTTAAATATCTAATTTAGCTGATTCAAGTGTATTTGATTAGGGTTTGAAGAACTGAACTTTGTGGGACGGGACGGTAGATGTCCAGGAACAGAATTGGAAATTGGATTTAGCTCAAGGCCAATAACTCATCTCACTTATGAATATCCTGAACAGTCATTACAGACAATTTAATAACTAAGCATTCAATGGATTTAGTTCATGTGTCATCAATTCATGCAATTAAACACTGCTAACTACTTATACTAAAAAGAACAAAAATACAAACATAAAAAAATAACAAGAATAATAATTATTATTATTGTAAGTTCACCACTGTTGGTGGTTTCATAAGTAGCTGGAGCCCTTTCACCTCAAAAGCCAATCAAAATTTGTGCTTTTATGCTTTATAAAAATGTTTTATGGCCCTTCATGGATAAAACAACGAAAGGACCTCTCTTCAAGCCTCTTCATCTACAGCAGGAGCATCTCATTGACCTTTCAACATTTTTTAAAAATCACCACATCTACAATTTCACATCGTTCTTACCCCCTTTGGGCCATACACACAGATGCACTCACACACACGCTCTCTCTCTCTCTCACACACACACACACATACACACACACACAATTTCACATTGTTCTCACTCCCTTTCGGCCAAACACACACACAGACACGCACGCACACACACACACACACACACACACACATCCTAACCTAACAATGACAGAGACCACAGAACCAGAAGAGTAAAGTGTTTGGCTAGCATGGACAATTTTTCCAACATGAAATAACCCCTATGCAGCAGCATTTTGAAGTAGCTGAATGACAGACATTATGTGGAATTTTTGGCATAAGAAAGGTGGGCCTGAGTCGGTGACGTTTCAGGCAGGTCCATGTCCCTGAAGGACTCTTCATTCTGATCTGCCTGAGAGTGCATTCACATGGTCATTGTTCAAAAGGTCAGGCATTACTACCGTGCTGCCTCACTGTGGCATGGGCAGAAGTGCTTTAATCATGAGGTCACAGAGACATAGAAAAGCGAGAAAGAGAGTGGGAATGGCAGAGAGAAACGATAGGGAGAATTTAAGGGAATGCTGATAAAAAGGCTGTGAAGAAAGACTATGAAGAAAGGACTGGCAGGAAACTTGGGTAAGCTTGTTTGCTGCCATTGGAACACGGAGGTGTAATCGTTGGAATGCAAGCAATAAGAGAGAAGTGAGAAGAATATTATGCATATAATTGTATTTAGTTGTTTATTTTGGAAATGCTGAAGTAAATTATATCTGCATGTATCTTTCAGCAACCCTTCTTTGTAATCACACAGACTGTTTTATTGAGTTGTAAAGCTTTTTGGGAAGCCAAATTCTCCAAAAGTGGGACGAAACTGCACTATTGAGGTGAATCGCGCAGCGCAAATCACTGGAGAGCAGATCTGTTTATGTGCACGGCTCACTGAACAGCACAGAGATCTGTTCAATTTACTTGTGCAACCTACAGACACCGCAAACAAGAAAATGATCCGTGTTGTACTAAAACTGGAAGACTTTACAAAACAAATCTGCTGTCCTGAGGGTCGCAGAGTCCCACTCACACCCACAGCAGTACTGTGTCAATGAAACACTTCGGTCTGCTTTTTAGATAAAAAAAAAAAAAAAACTTGTAAAATAAAATGATATTACAGTACCATTACCAGTGTAGTATTATTACAGTGGCCCCCATCTTTTAAGAAAAAAATCATATAAGGGAGCTTAATTTCAAAAGGTAAAAAATATGGATATGGCTTAAATGGACAGAAAGAATTTGGACTTTGGACTTGAATATTAATTTGTCACTCTATGCAAATGTATACAATTTTTAATCGTGTTTTAAGTGAACCAACACTTTTTGGGTCTACTGTTTTATATTCTATAATATATCAAATAATGAATTTGAAGGTTGACATGGCACTTCATGTAAAAAAAAACGATGCTGACCCCTTTACAGAGTAATCACAGGTGAGTTTTTAACAGATGTAAACAATGCTGTATAGAGGGACAGATTAAAAAGAGAGGAAATTATGATTATCACGGAGAGGAAAGGATGTGCTTAACACCCAGAGCAACCAGGTCTAATGAACGTACATCACATCAGAGAGTTGTTTAGCCCGCATCGCTCTAAGCTATTTATAGCCTGCGGGATCGATCACCCATCTGATGGGCCGCCACGATAGCGCTGATTAAGGTGGGAGATTAATGGCAGATTAACGGGTTTCCTCAGTGTTTCCGCTAGGCATTGTCTGAATCATCTCCCAGCAGAATGACAGCAGTACTTACAGTGTAAATAAGAGCTTTGATAAGATTGCCTGACAAATAACTTTGTTGGCCAAAGTTGACCTTAGCTTTCGTGATCTGATGTATGATATATATTTTGGAGATTCAAACCACAGAAAAGGAATCTTAAATCTCCTTTCAAAAATATCCAGAGAGTAGTGGGCAAAAGGCCATAAACCATTTTCAACATTTTAACAATTTTAAATGTCTCACTAGTTTAATCTAATGTTCCTGCAGTGAGAAAAATAGAATGTTTTAAAGTACAAAAATTTCATGTGGCCTCTCAACTACTTTCAATTACTACATGGCACAGAAATTATAATACAATCTGAAAAATGCCATTTAAAGATTTACTTGGAATTTCACGTCACACCATATGCCAGTTCAAACAGCCTTTTTATGACAATAGATTCTTATGACATAATGCCAGTTTTTTTTATGTGATTTTAACCAAATAAATAATTATTAATTTCATGACGTCACTGCTGAAAGCTAAAAACATATTATTGGCGTGTGCATGGTTTTTTTTTTTTTTTTTTCTCAGATGTGTCATTTGGCAGGCAATGTATTTGTTTGCATTCATCCGATGCTGAGCCGTGGCCTTAATTTCCCCTCATCAAAACTCGGGAGGATTTTGTTTGTCCTTCACTTTGCTTTAATCTCTATAAATCCCTGCCTGCCTTCTTTGATCTTCATTTGTGTGTGAGAGGGAGGATCCTCTTGATATGTGTGTGTGACTTAAAGGGCCCTTTCGCCAAACTCCCCCACCCAGCCGGATCCTTAGAATAACTCATCAACCATGTTTCCTTGAGATCAGTACAGAGCTGGACTGAAAGCAGAAAGAGCCTTGTTACCTCATAAAAAGTGTTTCACTTGCATTTGTGACCAAAATAGATGTGTGTGAACTCTAAAATGTATTTAGGAGCACCTTTGTGAATAAAAAGGTCAATGCGGACCCCTAAAAGGTCTAATAAACATCAACTAGGGTATGGCAATGAAAAAACATGGCCGTGAAGGCCAGAGTATATTATTGACTACCATACTCTACCAGTTCCAAGGCAGTTCACAATCAATGAATATACCCCACTTTTATGCTAATAAATTGCTTACGATCTGTTGATAAATTATGACAAGGTTTATTTCATGGTGTTAATATTGTTGTAGATGGTTGTAAGAGTGCTTATTCTATATTCCTCATTTTTTTCTGAAAAAGCAGCCAGCAATTGTAAAGCATAAAATCTTCAAAATAAAAGTATTTTTTGTATTTCAGAATTATTTTTATGTATTATTTTACAGCTTCTGTTTTGGCCACCCTATGCATAGAAGAACAGACTAAGGTTGTTAGGGGTATAAATAATTATATAATTATTAGATAAAGTTTGAATTTGTATTACGCACATAAAAAGTTTTTTTTTTTTTTTTTTTTTTTTTTTTTTTAACCAAGTAAAACAAAAGTCCTTAAAAACCAAACATTGAATTGTCTAATATACCTAATAACTGCATAGGCTCAGCAATATGTTGTAAAAGCAAAAGGCCTGTAAAAACAAAAGACATTATGAGAATCCCTGAGAAGTGCTGTACTTTTTTTTTTAAATACACAATAGTATACAACAATTTTGAAGAACCCAAACGGAATATAAGTTAACATGAGCCATTATCTGAGACAGTACATGACACAAGACATCTCTTTATGCAGTCCACCTTGATTCAGTGAGCCCACCTTGATTCAGTGATCCTCTGCATGTTACAAAACCTATGTGGCTATTAGGACAACACAGATGCAACTTTGACGTTAATGACAGTGAAGATCAATTTAAGTGATTGTGAAGATTGTTGTACTTGTATTCTTTGAAAAAAAAAAAATGCTTAATGCTGACTCTACTTATGTAATGTAGGCTCAAAATGCATACACACACAATCTAATTACACAAATACAATTTTCAGCCGCCCTCTCTCTTATCCACTAGTGCATTATTGGGTGTCAAAGTTTGAGAAAATGCTGTGACATAACTTTAAGTAATCCTGAAATTTTCACTGAATAAGGCAAGCCTGTTGGCTGCAGTTTGACTACACTTGCTCTGAAATCAAGAGGTAATCCAGTCATCAAGCAGGACGGCCTCCCTTACATACTGTGTGATTAATGCTTAACTTTTAATATCTGGAGGCTGAGCTCTACACATTGTTAAGGACGAATACTGTCCTAACTTGAGATGAGTTTGTATTAGTGATGATAACTAGTGCAGATATTGTTCAGGAATATGCAATCTCAAGATTAGCCAGACCTATTACACGGTAATTAAATAAATGACAAATATTTTTGGAGTATGTTTTACAAGAAAATGCCATTTCAGTCTTTCTACTTTTAAAATTTCCTGTTTAATTCAATGTTACTTGCCATACACCCATTTGTTCTCAGTGTACTAAAACAATGCACACAAAATGATTAATAATACTAACACTTTTAATAATTTGTGTTTATTTTCCGTAATAAAAAAAAAAATGTAAATATGATGATACATTCAAAATTCAAAGTCACAGCATTTCATTTATTTATTTATTTATTTATTTTTTATATGAAATGCATTCTTAGTTTTCCAGTATTTCTTGTGAATTTGAGCAATGTCTGGGCTGTCCTGCAGACAACAATGATTGAACCTACAGCTTTAGGGTCAGCAGAAAACAATCAGACTGATCTCTTGGCAAGCTGAATTTAGATTATTTTAGACATCAGTGCCACTCACAAACAAATTCTTACACAGGGTATTTTGTGATTATTTATGCCCATCTGCTGCTGGCATTTCAAACCTTCAGACTTTGGATTTGTGTGGTTCATTTAATTTACACTTAACATCCATGCTTAAAGTAAAGTAGATAAAGATTGCGCCTTTCTTAATTTGACAGCTCTACTCTGATTTGAAGGGCTTTTCCGGAGCTTTTCTTAGGCCTGCCTTATGCACATCAGCACATAAAGCTGGATCTGTTGGAGAATAAAACATAGGCCCTGGAATTAAGGGTGAAAGACATTTTTTAATTGAATACCTTATGGAGGATAAGGGGAGTATAACCTCTGTCCTGTCCCGAAGGATTCATTGCTGTCTGTGTGCATGTTCACTTCATCACTTTATAGAATGTGCTCATATATTTTACATTTAAGTTTTACTGAGTGAAAACGATCTCCTGAAGCAAATGCATTTGTGTAAGAAAAATATTTAAAACTTTATATGAATAGCAACACCCAATAACTATGGCCTCATGTACACTGCAGGTCTTGATGCCCAATTCTGATTTGTTGCCTATATCTGATTGTTTGGGCTGTCCGTTTACACATTCTTTCAATTGTGACCCATATTTGAATCACGTGTTTACACTTCCCATACCATCTGAAACATCGCACATGCATTCTTTCTTGTCATTTACCGGCTCAACGTGCATCCTCCTAAAAATAATGTGACCTGTGCTGACAAAACGAGTAACAATGTGCAAAAAAAAAAAAAAAAAAAAAAATTTATCCATTAAAAGACCTTCAGAATTATTTTTGATTTGTTGGATTCTGACAAAAAAAATTAAAATAAATAAATAAATGACTGAGTCACGCCTGTTTGAAGTTGATAGAGTTAAGTCCTCCTTCTTTTCAACTTAAGCTTGTTCATTACAGATAAACTGATTATTAATACTACAAAAGCGAGCAATTCCCTCTTTCTTTTACTGTTAGATTAACATTATGATATATGATACAGATGTCCTATACTTTAATGCACGGATGTACTATAATGTTACACATCAGATGTCTTCCCCCAACAGTTCCCCAAGCGTTCACTTAAGACAGAATAGATTGTATTTGTGTGAATAATGAAATACTGTAATTCTGTATATGTGTATTTATCAGGATCGCATGCGCCGTCAGAAGCCGGTGTTATATGCACACACTTCGGATGACAGTCAGTCCCAGAAGCGAGTGGAGAAAAGGTAATCATCTCAGAAAACATCAAAAATAAAGATCATTTTAGAAGTCTAATTTTTTAAACTATTTCAAATATGTTTCTAATTTGGTTTTAAGAGTCCCAAACAAGAGTTTTTTTTTATTTGGCCTAAAAAATCTTTATTTACCGTTTTACTGAATTGCTTAAACACATTTCTTGAAACCATCACTCAATTTCTCAGAAACTTAAACACAAATTCAAATACTCAAACTAAATTCCTGAAACCTCTCTTCTGACTCTTTCATTTAAGTCAAACAATCACTGCAAAACCATTTCACTTGCACTCACAATCAAATGGTGCTCTCCGATCACACACACAATAAAGTCAATAAAATAAACACTACAGAGCATTCACTAGACACTAAAGAGAAAAATGGAGAACAAAGCATGCAGAACATTACAGAACAATAGAGTATATTGTATTGCATAATTTTTTTTTTGCAGTTCTGTAAAAAAGGATAGTAATTGCAACGGAGTAAGTTGAATATATTGTATTGGCCTACTGTATGTGCTGCAAGAATATATTGTGCTGAATATTGAATAGTACTGAATGTTTGTATATATTCAGCACTTTGATACTGAAAAAATACTGCAGACCAACTGCAAAGGCTAAAAAGGTTAAATATTGTAAAAGCATGTTACAGTACATTCAAATACTGTAAGTTGTGCAATTGTAAAATCAGGGTTAAGGAGAGATTCAGTCTCAGCATCATGTCTTTGTGCTTGAGTCCAGCCTGAGGACTTTGCCCACATCACAAGTAATGTTGTGTTTTTGTTTTTTGCTAGACAAAAGAGAAAAACCCCTCTGGTCTGACAGAGCCAGCCTTGATTATACTCTCAAAGCCTTACTCTTTCTCTCCTCATCCTCAACTTCTTACATGTACTCTTCCTCCTCTCCTTCTCAGATTGTTTCCATTTATTGTTCGTATCATCATTCTGTGCCACTTTTGCCGCTTGTGTTCAACATTTTGCAGCACAAATGCATTATAGTGTGATAAGTGTTTAAGTGAATGAGAATGTGTTTTGCAAAAAGATTGCATGAGATTTGCAAACAGAGTAGAGAACAAAACAATACATATTAAAGGCTATGAAAACAAACAAAGGGAAAGTCAGCCTTTATATTATGTGCATAAAAGGGTTAATTTCACAAAACTAAAAATGAATGGTTTTAGGCTATTTTGATTACTCCATTATAGTCACTTTACAGTCAGTGCTATCATAAAAAATACACTAGACTTACTTGTAGGTTTAAAATGTTATGTCACATTTATTGTTCAACTACATATATTTTAGTGAAATTTATGTTTTAATCAGAATTATTGCATTTCTATTTAATTGAGCTGTGAAGTCACTTCTGACACAAAAAAATATATATTTCCATGACTTTCTAACATCTACAGATGGAGAATATACCTGTGAAATGTAAGTTATGCACCTCTCAAACACATTAAAAAGTGTGAGTATAGTGTCTCTGTCAGCAGCACATGCAGAATTTCTGTCAAAGCATATGATCGGCTGAGCTGCATAAACTAATATGCAAAACTAAACTATAAACTAAGTCTTATCAATTTTTAAAGGCTTTAATATGAAGCTTGTCACATATTTAGAACAAATTGGATTATGCACAGCTGCTCAGTCTGTGTTTCCCACTATATTTTCAGATGAGCTTGTATCAAACTACTGTATATCGATATACTAAATGGTATTGTCTCATATTGAATCGCTTATAAATAAAATAATGATGTATCGTATAAACTTGATATACTGCACAAGCCTACATGCAAGGTCAAAAACCACTTTAATTTTCTTATATATTTAATTTCACATTACAGGGCTTCTGACTGCAAATAAAACGGTCATATTTGCAACCAAAAATATTACTTTGCGAGACAATACAGTGCTTCACTCGCACTGACTCTTATTCTGCCTGAAAGAATGAAAAGACCAAGCTGAAGGTGGAGTGATTCGACCAATCAGATGAAAGCAGCGTTTCAGCTCCGCCCACAAGTGCGAATGAAATATTGAAGCCATAAACCGAAATGATCAAAATGTACACAGACCAACTGTCTTGTCCATGTTCTCTCACTTGAATCCTCTTCTTGAGTATTGAGTCTCTTGACCTTCTGCAAGCCCCGCCATGTTCATGCAGTGATTGACATGGCGCGAGGGGGCGGAGACGTGATTGGCTCGGAATGCATTTTGCACATTGAATTTTGCTACATTCATTGCAGGACACTGATTGAAAATGCAACCATAAGTGTCTTCACTGTGAGTGTAAATGCATTTAAGAAAAATAGAATTTAAATGATCATTTTGCCACAGTTTTTGCTTGAACATGTTATACATATCTAATCATTTGTGTAATACATTTTAATTTTGCAACTTATAAAGCGTTAAAATTCATTTTACATATTAAAACTGGTGTATGAAATGGCAAATGAAAATTATGTAATAAAATTTTTCATTTTGCACCAAAGTTGCACAAATGTATTGAAAAATTTAAATGTAAATACAGAAATGCATTCCCATTTTACATATTGCATTGTCATTTTGCATATTACATCCCAAATTGAATATTGCTACCCATATGCTTCCATAATCATATCTTTCTCTTTAGTACTATAGTATGAAATAAATGACATGAATGGACATCAAAGGGTATATTATAAGATAAATTACAACTACTGTAATGTCTCAGGTAATCATTCAGTGTTTTAAACTGGGGCTCCAGACACTCAATGGCCAAGTGATGCTAACATAATTATTGTTCACGATATTGGCACAGATTCTGTGTAATAAACTATTCTATGACTGTATGTAGTTTTCAAGTTAGAAAAGACTTTAGTTCCTACTTTAAGTGAACCTTAGTTCCCAGGACATCTACAAGATGGATTAAAATGTTGATAAAGACACAATATATCACTGAGATTGGAGCAGCAGTCAGAAGTGAAATGACGGGAACACAGCAAAGGATTATGATTTAACTGCTGTGGTATCTAAGTAAAGATGAGTTTTAACCACTGATTCTTCACAGCCTCATCCTTTGGAAATAAAAATAAACTGAATTCACTTTCACAGCGCATAGTACAGTGTCTTCTTGACATAACGTTACCCACATGAACGAGCTACAGCATTTTAAGTTTGTTTTCATGCCATGTGCATGTAGAACAATGGCGGGCATTATGCAAATGAAAGAATTTGTGACATGTGAAATTCACAGAATGGGATTCAAATTTAAAACAGCGGTTCAGAGTCGACTCTTTCTTTTGAGAGACAATATCTTGATTTACGATGCACTTTCAGCTTACAACTTTGGAGACTGTTTACATTTACATGCAGCTGAATTACACACTGCATGAAATGTCATTTCCAAAATTCCATAATAATTCATGAATCTGGCGTGATTTTAAACAGCCAACAGAAAAACATGACTTGATCGATTAAATGTAATGTCATAAAGTTCGTCAGCTCTGCCCCGCTACTAATCAATAAAATAGCTTCACTGCTGAAAAGCTACATGATTTAAAATACAGCTTCAGCATTTGGAGTGACGGCCAAAAATGATTATAAATATAGCAAGACGTCCCTCCAGCATTTCATGAATGTGGTGAAAACCAACATAAAACAGCTCCATAAATAAACACCCACAAGTCACACGTAACACTCAGTAGAAAAGACTGTAAACACATGACTCAGAAGCCCACAGACAGAGCATAATTTAGGCTGACTTGACTGCCTAAGTTCCTTAATCTACATCAACAGCTGTAAGCCTATATAAGCATGCTTCCTGTTTCTTAAAGAAATGTATACAATATGGAAGTGCATTCTGTGCAGGCAAATAAACAATTCTGCTTCTCTACCAGTGTAATGATAACATGTATTTGCATGAAAAACATGGAAACGTAGCAAATGGCTAAAGAAACCTGTGATTTCTGTGGTAGGATGCTAGAAAGACATTGTCACATTACAAATCGAAAGTGCTGCTAATAATAATTTCTGCTTTACTTACAGAAATCTGAAAGGGTGTAAAACGACATAAACCTCTCTGCCTCCCATTTTGAGTCTAAAGTTTTTTTTTAAAAAGCATTCTCCCTATATAATCAACTGCATTTACTCTAAGGGTTTGTCTGATTGTTCACATAGCCCTGATGTCACATTTGATCTCTATTTCAGAGCACTTTTTTTCAAAATGTAACTTATTTAAAGGAAAGTTATTTTCTCCTGGCAAGGGTCCATGAGTTCAATCACTCACAGACCTGTTCATGGGCGCTGAAGTCTGTGAGAGACAGATTGAAAACTGCAGAGGGCTTTTGTTCTCAGCAGGGAGCGAGTTAAATGCCACTTCTCTGACTTACAGAAGCTGCAGCACCTCTGCCTTACATGGGCGGTGCTGACTGCTCGTCAACAGCAACCTTCCGCATTCCTCCAACAAAACACTTCCAACCTTGTCACAGTCATGGACTACTCTTACTGCACACCAAAACCCACACCAATCACACTTAAACGCTTGACTTAACCCTCACTACTCTTGACTAATTCCTCTACTGCACCCCAACACAATTGCACAGTTAATTGCAGGGGGTTTCAAACTGAGGTCCTCCAGACCCCAGGAGAACATTTAAGACAAATATACTGTAACATTTTAGCATTGCTGTTTATGATTAAAGTTCTACAATTGCAGATCTATAATTGATGTTGGCTTGGTAAAGCTCTCTGTGGTTAGTTTTTGAGGAAACAGGGAATTCAAGGTGAATATCGAGGTTGGTTATCACTAGCAGCAATTCTTGTTGTTGTTTAGACAGAATTATTTTCCTTCCAGAATCCTTTCTGGTTCCTATTATTCACTTTGGGGTTTCACCCACTATTCTTTTTCGCTAATGAAGTCTTGACAAGCTTTGTGTACACATAATCATAAATAATGTTATTCTTCTTTGTTGTTAAAATACCAAACAATTGGGCTGTTAAGATTACAGATGCTCCTGCTATGTGTGCTTTCATGATTTGCTCTGGTTGCAAGTCTGACAAGTCAGCCACTTCACCCATAGCAAGTGCTAAACACTGCTAAACACAACACAACCTTATATACAACCTAGAAAACAGACAATGAAGAGAAAAATAAATGATAATCACAACATATTTTTTTCTTATTTCTTATTATTTATTTATTTATTTTACTATACTATAGCCTACAGAAATTTTATTAATACTTATAACAAAGGGTGCTCACATTATTCTGGCCAACTCCTGTATATCTAACAGTACACTGCATGATCTTTGATAGTTTTTATTTTTTCCCTTTGGCTTTGGTACAATGACAATGTAAAACCAATTTAAGTTTGCTAACAATATCTGACCTTACTCACACAGTATAAATAGGTCTGTACTCGAAAATATTTCCAGAATTGTTTATACTTTAAGGCAGCTTGTAGTATTTGGAATGAAGAACATTTAAAAATATCTGCTTTAGTGCACACCAAAACTCTCTCTCACCAAAAAAAAAAAAAAAAAAAAAAAAAAAAAACTTTCCAGGCTACTGCAACTTTCAAAACAGACACACACACACTAATTAAATACACCTACTGCTCTACAGCACCTTCAGTAATCATTCAGTGCAAAACACATCTTGGTTTTACTATATTAGTGAGGATTTATCATGAACTCTATGGTTATCGTACTGAGGTGAAGATATATACTAAACCTAGCTAGATACTGACTCTAAGCCTAACCCTCACTCATACCTGATTAGTTGGTTTAAACCTAAAGATGTTTGGCCAAGTGTTTTTCCAAGTGAGGACAATATATTACAAATACAACTATTCCAAAGTTGGATTCTGACAGCTTCCTATGTTAGTGTGGGCATAAAAAAATATAAAGCAAATAATACATTAAAAATAATGTCCCCACAAATGTAGCAAAAATCTGTACACATCTCATAATATAGGTTTCAAGGTCTACTCATTTTTACATTTTAATTTGGACATTGTAGATATATTCCTAGTATGCACAGTTTGCTAGTCTCCCAACTGTAGGTGATTTCACGTTAACTCCCTTTGGCGAGGCAAGAGTAGGTTCTTAAATAAAGATACAGAAATTATCAAAGGAAAAAAAAAAAGAAGAGAATTTCTATTTTGCCACCATACAACAGATTGTGATACGTCCTCGTCTTTCATCCATGATCTCTCTCGCGAGCACTCTCACATATACACAAGAAGGCATGCACGAGCAGAAAGATGCCTCTTGAAAAGTCACGCTCCGAGTTGCTCGCTCTCATTTACCATTTAATTTTATCTGTTTGGAAGCAAGCGCGAAATATAGGAGGAGAACTAAGGAATAACATGCTGAAGATCTGCCCCGATCGAACAGCCTAAGATACTCGCTCGAAAGGATGAAGTGTGTGTGGGTCAGGTGTTGTCTGCGTCCTCCCAAGAATGGTGAACGACATTTTTGTGTGAGCTTAGACCAGCTTTGTTCAAATGTACTAATACCAAAATGTAAAATAAACAAAAATAAAATTGTACACAATTTTAGCAAAGAGGGGACTTAAACTGCAGATTTCAGTGAAAACATTAAAATCGTGATCCCCACAATGTCGAGTCACTTTAAAAAGCCACAATGGTCTTAGGGAAGTTGTCTACTATAACGTTACTGCTATACAAAACTCATAACATAAACACATAACAGACACTATGAATGTTGCTTCATTAACAGGACACGTTACTTAATAAATGAACGACACTGCAATTTTCGCATATAGCGACTGGCTGCTTACAAACTGCCTTTTAAATGTTTTTAATTACGCGAGTAGTCTGGCTGGATTTCTTAAAATCTCTCATGTTTGGACGTGTTTAGATTTAGTACAACGACAAGTTAACAGTTGTATTTCACATAATAAATACATCAACTTACAGTTACTCGCCGATAAAACCGAAGTTAACGCGCTTAACGTCGTTAGGAGGAACATTCCGATGCTGTTGTGGAAACTCATGTTTGGAAAAGTACTCCGCTCCGCACTTCTGGGGCACCTCCGGCCGTTAAAACCGTTAGGGAAAAAAGTGTTAAATCTCGTGAAGGTAGCGTTCTGACTCCCACCACAATGAGCTGCAGCCACGAATGAGCGCGCGCCTCCCGCCGTTTCCTCAGATCCCTGTGAAGGACTGATCCAACACTTGCGCGCGCGCTCTCGCTCTCGCTCTCGCTCTCTCTCTCTCTCTCTCTCTCTCTCTCTCTCTCTCTCTCTCTCTCTCCCTCTCTCTGTGGGTCAGTGCTGATCTCAGTCATTCGCTCTTTGGATACTGTATGCTTAAGAATACAAGTTGCTCTCGATTTCAGGACCACAGAGAGCTCCACTTTTTTTTCCGTGTTATGATTTTCAAACCAAGGAGCCTCAATAAGTTTGTGGAAAAATTTAGGGGGAAAAAAACTGTTCTGAAATGTTAATAAAAAACTGTTAAAATGTATTAAATTGTACTTTTTAACATTTAATTCTACTTTATACAGGCTGGTGATTAATTGCAATTATTTTGTTCCAAATGTTATTTTTCACCTATGTTTCGGGTCTTTATATATAGACATGATAATACGTATGACAATATGTTTGCCTTTAATATTTTAGAAAGTTAAGCCCTCACAAAAAGTTAATCATTATTCTGTATTAGGGGCTATCACAACGTGCATATTGTTGATTTAGGTAAGGTGCCTCAGGTAGATTCCTAATGGAACCCTGATACAAGCGTGAGCTTCGTTCTCGTTCCACTCTATAAATTGCAAATTTAATAACTTATAAAGTACTAGGTCGTCCCATATTGCAAAGTTAATAAAACAGCGATACCTGTATGACATGTTGTGTATCCGCTGAGAAGATGCACGAGGCCTTGAAAGCGGAAATGCCGTCACATTCCAGAATTTGACAATGGAAAAGAATTACGGTGTCCAGGAAGGGGCGGGTTTGATTCAGTTGCTGAATGTAATACTGTAGAATTAAAGAATGTAATACTATAGAATTAAAGGGACTTTGGTTATACATCGTTGTATTTTGAAGCCACGAGAACATTTTGTCGAGATAACGGCGACATATTTTGCGATATACGGTAATTCCGTAAAAAAAAAAAAAAAAAAATGTTGCAGGTTACTCCAACCTTAAAAACACTCACATACTAATCAAACACACTGCGCTACTGGACCTTCAATATTCTTCCAATGTACCCCAAACGCACGTTGGTTTCATTAGGCTTTATAAGTAAGGACTTAACTCAGTGGTTTTCATACTGAAATATATAAGATATATGCTAAAATGCTAAACCTAAACACTGACCCTAAACCTAACCCTCACTCAAACCTGATTAGTGGGTTTAAACCAAAAGATGTTTGGCTAAGTGTTTTTCCAAGTGAGGACAATCTGAAAAATTACAAAGTTTGTTTCCGACAGCTTCCTATATTAGTTAGGGCATAAAAAACAAAAAAAGTAAATAAATAATAAGCAAATAATGTCCCCACAAATGTAGCAAAAACCTGTACATATGATATATATATATATATATATATCATAATACCATATATCATAGTATTTCACAATATTACTATTTTACTGCATTTTTTATGTTTTTATTTTTATTTTTAAATAAATGCACCCTTATTTGCATTAAAGCATCTAATTACTCTAAACTTTGCCTTGAAACATTTTCATTTTATGGCTCAGATCATAATGGTCACTTTGTATGGCCAGTATTGGGCAGGTGCTGACCGATCTATGCACTGATATTGAGAGTTCTTTCATGCCAGAGAGTGAATTGAAATCACCATGACATATTGGTACACCAGGGGAGTACTGTGTGTGTGTGTGATGAGAAGACATTAGTTTCAGACTGAGTAAATATCTGAAGGACATGTTTGTTTGATCCTTTCCAGAGTAAAGAACAGCAAGAATGAGAACACAACTTTCTCATACACTGTCTTTTTCTCACGCATGCTGTCTGCGTGTCTCATTAAAACAAGTCTGACCTACTGATCTCCCGCTGTGAAGCTTGAGTTGAGGGCGATTTCTCTGTGTGGGAGAAATGCCATGAGACATCCACTCCATGCTGGAGTTCAATTCACTTCAATATTGCAGAAACAGAAGTGAGGAAATGAAGTAGATAAAATCTGATGACACATGAAAGGCCTGTTTCATGTCTTTATTATATGTCTATCTTTTGTTTATATTGCTTTTTAAAATGACCACTTTTCTCCAGTTGGATATAGTTAGACCCACAGACCACTCATTTTCACTAACCGTCTGATATTGCACACATGAACTGCTCATAGTCATAAGTCTGACTACATGAGTACTGATTTTCAAGCGCTAACTGATTCAAGATTAGATGTACAGATGAAGAACCATGCAGTAGGATCTGCTAATGAAGAAGTTTGGTTTGGCTGACAGCTTGTGGTGACAGTATCTTTAGAAGAGTCTATGAATAAGTAAGATTTGAATTACAATGATTGAGTCTATAAATATGCAACTGTCTGACCTTTCAATCCATATGCACTCTTGATAAAACTTGTGTATTGCGTCTAATCAAAAGTGAATATCCTACAATTCAAAGAAGAAAGCAGAGAAGAGATCAAAGGCACATCACATCAAAGAGATGAATTTAATATGTCACACGGTTGATGGCAGCACTTCTGACTTGACTACGGGGAAAAAAGTTATGAGCATTCTGTAAATAAGCCATGAGAAAGTTATACATTTTAAATAAATATTAGAACTGGCAACAATATTCAAGGACAATTTAGTAAAAAAAAAAAAAAAATGCAATTATATATCTGTAATTTCATGTGGTGTTTACAATGATTGCCAGTTCAAATAATGTGTATTTGAACTGCCATATTCACCCTGATGATCCCTCTATTATCTACCACAAGCTAACAGCTGGTGTGGAGGCGGAATTCGTTTAACTTTACATAATCTCTACCTGCAAAAAGGTCTTCAGTTAAGGCAAAGTAAGTGTGAACTTCTCAAGGCTCTGTAGAATGAACTGACGGGCACCGGGTAAGACTTGCCTCCCCGAGGGACTTCGGGGTAATTCAGAGTAAATGAAGTGAAATGAAGCGTAACCTTTAAGATGCAAACAATCTCTCCTCTCTTTTATTTTTTAGCATAATCTTCCTTCTCATCTCCACTGCCCTTCATTCAATGGCGGACACGGGAATAATTTCCACTGATGAGGAAAACCAAGAACTCTGCCGCCCTCCACCTCTTAGGTTGATTTTCAGATGGCTTGATGTGACAAGGCAACTGATGATTTACACAATCTCTGTTCTATCATCTTATTCATGTTTAAATGTACACCCATGCATGTGTAATTTTACAAAATAAGATGTTTATATATACTACAGTTTAAATTAATACTTGTATTCCAAAAGGATGCATAAAGGTGATTAAAAGTGACTGTAAAATGTGTTTAATTAAAAAATATAATCAAAAAAGATCACTATTTACTACAAATGATGACTGTTTCAAATAAATGCTGGTATTTTGAACTTTCTAAGAATCCTGAAAAACAGAAATATTAGAAAATATTGAGCAGCACAACTGTGTTCAGTGCTGATAAGAAATGTTTCTTGAGCACAGAATCAGTTTAATAAGATGATTTCTGGAGGATCATGTGACACTGAAGACTGGAGCGATGGCTGCTGAAAACTTAGCTTTGCAATCATGGGAATAATTTACATTTAATCATTTACAAAATGAAAACAGTAACTTTAAATTGTAATATTTCACAATAATAATATAAACACTTTACAGTCAAGGTTGGAGTTAAATTAACTGAATGAATCTACCAATTTTAAAAGAAATTGTGATGTTTTAGTGTTTAGTTTAACATTTACACCAACCAAACCTTTTAAAACACTGAGACACAGTAAGTGTAGAGGACTACAGTATTGTACAAGTACTTACATACAGTTAAAAAAAAAGGAGAAAGTATGTAAATTGAACTAGGTACAAAAATATGTTTTTAAGATATGATAGATCTATAGATTATGTTACACACTGTCTCTTAAGCTATGGCCTTGACACATTGCTGACTGCTATAAAAGAAAAAGGTAAATGTTTGATTGGTTAACCTAACCTAATTCACTTTAGCACCTTCTAGTAGACACTTGTCAGAAATATGTGTGTAAGATTCCATTAAATTATAGCAGGTGTTATGCCTGATAGTTTGAAACATCTATACCTCGCATTTTGCAACACTGTGCTTTTTGTGGCAATGCTCAATGGTACAAGTTAATGTGCTTTTGTAATAGTCTGACAAGATTTTATCAATTATTTAAGATGTAGTTGTTTCCTTGGGTGTAACTGACTTGGACATTTTTGAAATTTTTCTGCAATCTTTGACCTCACAGCTCAGGATAGCGGCTTGTGAAAGGCTTGGGACTATGAATGCTCTTACAGCCGTGATGTAAAGTTTCCACTGCTCCAGAGAAATTCGTTATATGAAAGCTCATGATGAGGAAAAGATGGCACATTTCAGATCATGAACTACCATGGAATAATAGCCATTGAATATATTTCCCCAGGTATTACAGACCTTGTGTGAAGCTTTTCAAAACTCTTGATTCTTTTTACTGTCAGTCAATTTGAGGAACTTTACAAATTATAATGATCATACATTGCTATTTGAAAGTTTGTGAACCCTTTAGACTATTCTTTATTTTTGCACAAATATAACCTAAAACATCAGTGTTTTCAATCAGTGTGATGACTATCGGATGTCATTGCCTGTTCTGTTTTATTTAAAGAACAAGGATCTATCAAAGTCTGAACATGTTTGTAGAAGAGAATCATGACATGAACAAAGGAGATCATTGAGGGCTTCATAAAAATAGTTTTTGTTAATCTTGACAGTGGAAAAGTTTACAAAACATCTCTAAAGATCTCTAAAATCCCACAGTCAGACACATTTGGAGGACGTTTAATACCACTGTTACCCTCCCCAGGAGAATTTGACTGTATTCCAGCTTAAAAACCTTATCCTATATATCCTATATATATAAAACATAGTTTTGGTAATATCATGGTTTGGGTCTGTTGGGTCAATGAATTCTGAATAATGCCAATTCAAAAGGAAAATGTCAGGACATCTGGCAGAGAAACTGAATCTGAATCATCTCTCTCATGCAGCAAGACAATGACCCCAAGCACACAAGTCGTTCTACCAAAGAATGGTTAAATAAGAACAAATTTAATGTTTTGGAATGGCCAAGTCAAAGTCCGAACCTTAATTCAATTGAAATTTGTGGAAGGACCAGAAGCAATAGGAGGAATCCACCAACATCACATAGTTGAAGCGGTTCTGTACTGAGGAATGGGCTAAAACTCCTATAAGCCATTGTGCAGGACTGATTAAAAGTTACAAGAAGCATCTAGTTGCAGTTATTAGACCAGACACTGAAAGCAAAGATTCACATTCTTTTGCCACTCATGATATGTAAAACTGGATCATTTTTCTATATATTTTTGTCTCCTTTGTTTGACTGGATTCTATTTGACTACGTTCCAAACTTGTCACAAAATCTGATGATGTCTTGGATAATATTTGTACAGAAATATTGTAAATTCAAGCAGCACTGTATGTTGTATTTGGAGGGATGTTGCAGTGTTTATGAAGTGTGTTGTGTGTGCTAAACTTTAAAGTGGGAACTAAGTACTGTCTTTATGATATTAATTTCTCACAGGTTCCTGCTCTATTCCACCTGCTTTATTATTATTTAATTCTCCCTCAACCCGCTTGCAATATGTAGGATGTGTCTGCATAATATTTAAGTTCTGTTGAATACCAAATTCTCTCTCTGGGAGTTTCAGCTGTTACTCTGTTTGATGTAAAGGTTATCTTGACGGAGCAGCAGACATTTTCAACGCCTCCATGCAAGTCTCAACGTGTTTCCATCGCGCCTTCATGCAGAGCATCGTCTGGTCTGCATATTATTAAACCCCTTTAGCGTTCGAAACTTAGCTTGAACTAATGAAAGCCTGCAAAACAGGTGCATTCTAATGACATATTTCATATGCTGTTTCCATGGGGATATAAAAGCAAACATTCATAGTATAATGATGAGCTCTGATTTCTTAAGTATTTTGTATCTAATACCAGCACCAGTGCAACTAGACTCAAGTAAATCAGCAAGCCTTGCACAAACCATTCAACTACCTCTGCAAAATGTCTCGGACATAACTAGAAAATATAGAATGCTTGCTAATTTAGTAATGCTCTTGTAATTGCCAAATGATGCACTAAAATACTAAATGCAAGATCAACGGGCATTTTTGGTCATCATGTCAAAAGTTTTAAGGGGATAGCTCACCCCAAAATGAAAATTATTTCTTCATCAACTCATCCTCATGTCATGTCTATTATAAATAAAGGTGCTTTGTTGGCATCTATGGCTCCATGAAGAACCTTTACGATTCACAGAACCTTTCCATTGCACAAAAGGTCTTCATGTAAAAAAAAATGGCTCTTTAGTTATTCAAATTAGTTCTACCAGAAAGACTCGGGAGATAGAAGAATGTACGAAGCATACATTTGTTGACAGCTCAGTGAGCACAATTATAAATTTCTTTGGCGGAAGGCCCCGTCCATGGTTCGTAATCCGAGGGTAGCGAATCTGCATTTCCTGCCTGAAGACGAAGGCAGGGACGCAGCAGACCCCCCTGGAAGGTAAGGACAGGACCATCCTGGTGGTGGTGGGGAGGGTGGAGGTTGTTGTCGCGTCGGCATCTGCGAACTCAAACATGTGTAAGTACGATCTTTTATACGGGAGCATAAAGACGTGATTGGATAATGATGAAGGTAATTAGTGACAAAGTGATTGAGTCTTCCTGGCAGAACTTAGGCTAAAGCTTCCATTTCTTATTAGTCATTCAAACTATTAACTTTTTTTTTTTTTTAAGAACTGTTTACTGAAATATTAAGTGGGAAACCCAAAATGGTTCTTTTATGGCATTGCTGCAAAAATACCCTTCTTAAAACATTTATAAAAATAAATAAATAAATACCGTAATGTAGTTTGTTCATAGCCGAACTGTAGCTTTCTACTACTCTACCGATTTGCATTTAGGCTACAAAATCCAGAAGAATATATTCTGAAGAACTGCTGTCATCCATAAAATGATAATCAATGTGGTTCAGTGTTGTTTTAGACAATACTGACTTTGACATATGGATAAAAAAAAAAAATTGAAAAACAATTATTCATTTTTCTAAATATCTTATTTTGTGTTCTGCATAAATACATGTTTGGAATAACATGAGAGTGAGTAAATGATCAAGCTGTCAACAGTCTTAAACTATTCCTTTAAGACTTTTGACAGCTTGCATTACATATAGAAAACATAATTGAATGTAAACGCATGCACAAATATGACCTTCAGAGCTAATGTTTTAGTTGTTAGCCTTTAAAAAAAGAGTTGAAGGGAATGAAAAATAAATAAGGCCGACAAATCAATGATGATACTCATTCAATTATTTATCCAGTGTACTATTTCTACAGTTGTGTCTTTTGGGTCTTTTTGCATCCATGGGCTTTCTTCTCATTAAAAATTAATGGGCCAAGAATATATATTTTTTCCATATTTTCATTATCTGCAATCTATAACAAGTGTATTGATCCATTCCACTTCCTTTCCTACCTGCCCAGGCGAACTGCGTGTGGTATCGGGTGTCTGGACAAGGAGCCCAGGTAATGCTAAATTAGACAGTAAAACCTCCACACACTTCACGTTTTTGCATTCAGACACAGAAAATGATCCTACGGTGTAATCCTCCCTCCAGTTGGTCTCTGCAGGGTGTGTGTTTTCTTAATGACGGTGGAGACATGGATTTAGCTCACCTGCGACGCTCGCTGTGAAACAGATGTTTAGAGGAGGCTTGTCTTTCGAAGGAAGGACAATAAGTTGGTTTGAATGTGCTGGAATATAAGGAGATAGAAAGAAGGAACGAGAGCTGCGTCAGTCAGCAGTGATAAGCCAATAAACCACTCATCTCCTGAGAGCACAGACTTACTCATTCTTGGGTGATCATACACACGTGTATAATTAAGTGTGTGTGTGTGTGATAGAGAAAGAGGCGGTGTTGAGTGGGTGAGGGAACATGTGCTTGGCTGAGTGCTTTAGACACTTTCAGACTATAAGAAACATGACAGCATTTTCTCGTCCTGTCATAGGCTTTTCTATGTGTGTGTGTGTGTGTCTTATACCCTCAGCTGCCATGAGTTACTCTCTCTCTTCTTGAGCATGGAGCCTTGGGGTCAGTCTGTAATCTACAGCTATAGAGTTTCTTCCAGAAGATGAAAGGAAGTCAATATGGAGTCAAAGATATACAGCCATCGCTAATGGAGTCAGGCAAAGAAAATGGCAGATATATACACGGATGCTAATGTGGCAGATGATCGAGAGTGAACACTGGCCTGTTGAAAAGACTCAGATATGGGTTTTGGATGATACATTTAGAAGGTGCTACTTCAAACATATTTCACTTGGTGAACTTTCCCATAAAATGGTTGACATTTCTTTCTTTCTTTCTTTTTCTTTTAAAAGGTAAATCAACTATGGTTTTTTCCTCTCACCAATATTTTACATGGATATTGTTAAATGTGAGAAATATATATATATATATATATATATATGTATATATATATATATATATATATATATATATATATATATATATATATATATATATATATATATATATATATATATATATATATTTGCCTCCGATTTGGACCATTTTCAGATGTGGTTCTAAATCCGATATGTATCTGATATCTTTGCCATTTGACCTGCTATGTCTAAATACTCATATCTGATTCTTCTCTTATTCATGAATGTTTCTTGTCATTGTTACATGACTACTCGTTCTCGTTCTTGAGTTTATCTTTAAACTTTTATTACATATGAGATGTTATTATTTATTTTTTTGCCTCCGATTTGGACCGTTTTCAGACGTGGTTCTAAATCCGATATGTATTCTTTGCCATTTGACCTGCTGTGTCTAAATACTCATATCTGATTATTTTATTCATGAATGTTTCTTGTCGTTGTTACATGACTACTCATTCTCGTTCTTGTTCTTGAATTATCTTTAAACTCACTATGACTGCTTTTGCACTATGATGTTTTAATGACCCTTTTAGCATGTTTCTAAGAACAAGGACATGAGCTGCATCTGAAATGCTGTCTGGGAAAGTACTAAATTGAATAAAGTCATTGTCAGTCGACTTTAAGTGTCAGTTGAATTGCTTCAGTGCCATTCACAACTCAAACTCCTTGGCCTTATAAGAGAGTAAACTGTTCATTTATTTACATCTGTCCATTATAGAATAGATACAAAACGGACCAAAAACTACACAAAACACTTAAATTATTCTAACATTCCGATGCATACAGTTAAAGCTGAAGGAGAAAAGAATAAAAGGATGTAAAGAAGAATAGATGTGTGATCCAGACTTTAAAATGCACTATATGTGAAAGCATCCTGAAATTTTTATATAAATATAAAATATTCAATCTAAGAATCAGGCTTTACAGTGTAAATGTGGCCTAGGTTGATCTTTAAAACAGGGTGAACAACATATAAACCCAAAGTTAAAATTTTTAAACCATTGTTTAGTAGTGTGATCCACCAACTCTGGATAAGCTAAGTTCATACTCATTAATACCTTAATATCCAATCCAATAGATTTCTGGGGTTTTATGCTTTATACTCCAGCATGAACAGTCGAACCCTGTACCACCCCACCCCTATCTTTATTTCTCTCCATCTTTCTACCACTCACAGATCATCAGCTTTCTGAACGTAACACCTTTGGAATCAGCCAGGAGCAAACAAACAGCACACTGACAAATCCCCCTGCTCTCCCCACATCCCATAATGCCATCTGTTAGACAGCATCTCCACAGTGATTAGGTCAGCCCTTGCTACCTCTTATGCCTTAGGAGTGCTAACTGGATTTCTGCCAAGCAGTTTGGAGTTTCTTCGAGACAGGTAAGAGATAAAACTGTACTTCTTCCAGAAGAGCCAGAGGACATGCTGCCCTCTCTCCCCCAAGGGTTTTGGCCCTGTTTTTGAGACTCAGAGCAGAACAAGAGAGTCTATGTTTTCTTTAACCGTCAGTATCAGCTCTGTTCTTTCCAGTGATGCAGTTCTGCAGCATTTATTAGTACAACACATAAAGCTCAAACTTTTAATAAGTACAGGCAAACAACATTCCAATAAATCTCTCCATATTATATATATATTTTGCATCTGGGTTTGGGTAGTATGGTATGCATGACCCTTCTAAACTTTTTACAGTAGCATATTTTTATAACAGGTTTGCAAATCAATCTGATTCGCAGGCTTGCTGTTTGATTCTGATTTCAAGATTGATTTTATTTGTATATATTTGTATTTATTTATATGCACTACCATTTGAAAATTTGGGTTTGGTAAGATAAAAAAAAAAAAACTGGCTACACTTTTTAATTTTAAGGTGTCCTTGTTCTTGTGACAGTGTAATGTAATGTTAATTAACTATGTAATTATATGGTAAGGGTTAGGATTAGGGTTTGACTTAGGGTTAAATTAATTAAATTAAGCATAATCATTTGTAATTATAATAGTAAGTACAAGTAACGTGTGACAAGGATACCTTAAAATAAAGTGTTACCGAAGACCCTTAAACAGCATTATAATATATATATATATATATATATATATATATATATATATATATATATATATATATATATATATATATATATATATATATATTATATATATATATATGCTTTTTTATTTTTTCATTTTTATTTTTCGAAACTGTATTACATTATTTTAGGATTCTTTTATGAATAAACAGTTCAAAAGAACAGCATTTATTTCAAATGGAAACAAATGTCTTTACTGTCATGTTATTTATTTAATGCCCCTCTTCTTAAAATTTAAATTTCCTTAATAAATAAATAAATGAATAAATACAGACACACAGACATACACAAAAATAAATAAATAAATAAATAAATGTCTGGTCTGTGTTTTACCATTGTCTGACATGTTCTTAAAGTGTCAAACATCTTTGTTATGAAATTATTTGATTAACTTCAAAGTCACGTGATATTCATGTTCATCAATACTATTAAATGTAACTGTTGGTACTGCCTCCATCTTCAGGCACTCAACTCTCTGTGAAGTGAGGCAGCATGATTGATCTGTTGTGGTAGTGTGATGCATCTCGGCTACATTTTATCCATTATTTAAACAGGTTAAAGCATTTGTGTTGCAGTTTGAATGTAGTTTTTGGATTAATGCAGAAAAAAAACATGTTGCAGGGCATGAAGACACACATTAGGATATGTGTTTTCATGAATACTTTAGAGCTGGGTTTCAAGGTTGTGTTTGTGTGGCTGCTTTGGGAATCTTTCCGTACATCTGTTTCTTTGTGGCTTTTGAGCTTCTGTTGATCAATATCAAACAATGCTGTATCAATGACAAATGCAGTGAGGCCGACCACAAAACTTCGACATAAAAGCAAATCAAAAGATGCCAAAAAAGCAAAAGCAGAAGGGAGTTGGAGAAATAAAGAGGGTTATAATGGAGCATTATTTGAAAACCTTTCTTTCTGTCTTTCTTTCTTTCATTGTTATATATGTGTATATATATATATATATATATATATATATATATATATATATATATATATATATATATATATATATATATATATATATATATATATATATATATATATAACAATGAAATGTAAAATGTGTGAAATATATATATTTAGACTCTTTTACTCTATAGAAAGAAGAATATCATAATGATTTGAAATGAGTAAATGATGACAGAAATATATTTTATTATGATTGAACAGACACTAGTAGTTTGTTTGATTTAGGGATCGAAACAGAACAATTAACACTTGTAGAAAATGTATCCATGGTTACAATAGCAAGAACAATGGATGAGAATCTGTGAGCCTAACCAGACCGCAGTGAAACGTTTTTGCGAGTGTGTCCCTGAAAAGAGCACTTTTCAGGGTACTACTTCTCACATCTGAAAGTGGGTATGTATGTGTGTCATATAATAAGTTAGGGGTGATTTTGACAGTGGAGAGAGCTTCACATACCTTACCACAGAGATAAAAACTCCATTAAATCCTAAGGGAGGACACATTTCTCCACTAATTTGATCTGAGAACAAATGTCAGATGAGAAGCCAATACTGCGGTGGTCGACCACAACTGACTGGGCATCAGCTTTCACACAAACCCAGATCTGAGTTAGAACCCACTGGCAAGAGAAACATGGGTAAATCCTTGATATTTGGACTGACCTCCAAACTGAAGACTACTGTTTTGCTGATCCTTGGATATTTGGAATGATTTATGCCTCTGGATGGCTTACATTCAATTTCAGTTACTGATAGACTTGGATAAATTTTTTTTTTTTTTTTTTATTGTTGATTTTTATTTTGACTCAAGCCATTCTGTCTCCCTCTTTTGTAAATTAAGCATGTCAGTATACCAGCAGCTGTAAAATATTTGCTTATTTTTTTCAGCATTTGATCTCCTGTAAAGGTTTATGCATTAAGGTTGCACATATTTGCCACATCTCCATCAGTGCACCAACCGGTTTGAGAGAGAATCAAAGAGAATTACTTCACCTCTATGCTCTTGCAAGACACAAATTACCCATCTGCCTGTCTGAGCTTTCAGCACAAGGCAAAAACCTCATCTTCATACAGACATCATTCTCCCTTTGTTTGTCAGGAGGAAGCACCTGTTTGCTCTTCAAACAGGTGAAAACAGCTTGAAAAGAAAGTTGTCTTCAAGGACAACCCTGAATATTGTCCAAAAATTCTCTCCAGCTGTAATATAATCAAAGGTAGGAGGCCTAATGATAGCACCTGACATTTTAAGTGTTTTTTAAAGGGACTGAAAGTTATTCAGTTATTCAGATATGAAACATTTGCATCTATTGAGAATCCATATTAGTTACTTTGACTCTCTGACTTTATTTTTGAAGGAAATGTATAGAAAAGAATATTCAATTTGCTCCAGCCAAATGGAGACTTTCAGACTCGCAGTCAAATGATAGATGTAGAGAGATATCTACCATTTTCTTTGAACATACAGAGCTTGAAACATGCTGATGAAATGATTAGTGCTTTCCGTCTTAACATACATATTTATTCTGTCTCTTTTATTAGATTTTCCATGCCCATGATGGTTTGAAGTTCTTGTAAATGGAGTTTTCAAACTCTACCAGTATCTCTGATGAGATTTACAGATTAGGACGATGCTGAGCAGAATCTTCATCAGAGAGGAAGAAAGAAAAAACAATGATGGACAGCCAGCGATAGCAGGATAAAGTGATCGAGGGGGTGGGGGATGTGATGAAAAGGTGGGAACAAGTGCTGAATGGTTTTGAGAGATTTTTTTGAATTATAGCTGAACACACCTCTTCCTGCAAAACCCTCATAAGCTCTGATAAATAGTTTGCTGATGTTCACACACAGCTGGGCTCATTAGCAAGGTGTCTAGAGAGATGAGCTGGGCAGAGTGAGCAAGAGACTGAAAAAGTGAGACAGATAGACATACCTGAAGCAAACAAGGAAAGAATGTTTAAGAGAGAGAGAGAGAGAGAGAGAGAGAGAGAGAAAAGCAGCGCTTTTGACATCAAAGCAAACCAAGGAAGCAAAGGCAGACTTTTGTGCATTCATCAATGTCATAGAAGTTCAACTAAAGGCACAAGACCTTTCACATAGCACTGCTGTCTCATGCATGATACACTACGGTGGACACATGCTCTGCTGTGCAGCTCTCATGGTGTTCTGCAGGTCAGGTGATGTACTTGAGAACCTTGGGAATGAAATGCCCTTGAGATCTTCCAGCGAAGTAAGAATCACTTTTTAAAAATCCCATGCCATGCCACTATCCTTTTTTGGCCTTGAGCAAAATCGCTTAGCCACTATATGCCTCCAGGAGGCAAATAATCAGAGACTGCGAAGATCTCTTGTAGCATTTATTCACATGGCTGAGTCTGTTGTAGTTGTGATGGAGGACAGGAGAAAGCATAGAAGTCATCTCTGAATGGTATTTTGACATTGGTCGGCGCTTGGCAGCCACTTACAGTGACATTCTTTCATCTCTACTCGGGCAGTTCTGTTCCAGTTCGCAATTTGCAATTCATAACATCAGGGACGAGACTCCCAGAAGGATCAGAGAGCCTCATGATATCACAGTGTGTCATGCATTCAAGTCCAGTGAAGCTGTATGATGGCTTTGAGTGAGGAACAGACAGAAAATATTACACATACTGTACATTCACATAAAGCTGCATTAAGATGCATTTGACTGATTAACATAAATGATTAGTGGTTATGATAATTAACCAATTAAATGTGGCATGATTCTGTGGTTCACTTGATTCATTGTTATGATTTAGTTGCATAATTTGAGGTCATTTTGTACCTCATCCGACACATTTAGAAGGATATGGTTAAAAATATATTTTTGAAGAAAAATCGAATTTAAAGAATTTTTAGTGCAACTGTCAGTTTCACAAGATGGATCCAGCATGACCTTTTTTGCACCACATATGACACATTTTATATCTAATCGGCAGCTGGTGCACAGTAATGTACATCGAAATGTCAACACTCTCATAATGTTAATGTTTAATGTGATTCCATCCACATGTGATTAAACAGCACTAATTGCTGGGATCAGCATTCCCAAATTGTCTTTTTAAGCCTCAGCGATTAGGAGCAGGGATTTAAACACCGACTTCCTACTGAAACACAGAGTTCTTCACCATTTCCACTACATCCCCACCCCTGCTAGATCACATCCCAAGGGGGTTGGTGAGGGAAAGGGGAGCATTATTTACATTGTTACTGCATCTTCCTGGAATGGTTTATGAATAATGAAGTCTCTAAGCACCCCGATCATTTGTCATACTCACTGCTTACTGATATGCATTTAATAGGCAGTCAATACAAGATCATGCATTCCTACAATAATGCTTAATCAATGGAGCCTGGGCCTGTTCGACAAAACCTGATGAGGTTCTGCATCTTTGACAAGGTTTCCTAACAAGTGATTCATCAATAGCTTGATTGATCAGTGTTTTACTTGATATTTTAATCAATTACTTTTTCTAGGCATCCTCAATTTCTTCAATTTCATTAAGAATGAGAGTTTAGCTTCATTGTTTACTTTAATTATAAGTTTAAATCACAAGGCACCTGCAGTCAGTGCAGAATGCATTTTGCTGGCTCATCATTTGAAAATAGACTGAACTTCTGGGAAGTCCTCATTATGTTTGGCATTTTATAAAACCATTTGATACACAATATCGGCTTTTAACTGTAAATGCAGAATCAAAACCAATAATGAGGGTCATTCTGGGTTGCCAGAGCCAAACACAAAACATTAGATCATTCGATCAGTGTTCAGCCCATGTCCATCTGTGAGCAAGTTCTCTTTTTTTTTTTTTTGAGCTGTGGAGCTCTTTATTTATTCTTCCATTTGCTCTTTTTCAAGAACATTTCCTGCTCATAACTAATTTCCTCTGACAATACTTCACTTCATGCACCACCATCTTTTCTCTACTAAAAATGTAATCAAACATGGAAAGGAATTTTTAATTTGTTCTAAATGATGACCATGTTTTGTGGCCTGTTCAAGGTTCAGTCAACTTTCAAAAGCTTTTTTTTTTTTTTGTGCTTGTACAGTTCACATAATTAAGTTCAAATGAGTTAAAGCCATAGGATTCCTTAATTTTTGTTTTTTTGTCACAAATATAGGGTATCGGACCAGACCAGGCAAATTAAAGATTCGATCGGGAGCATGGTTGAAACACAAGGAGCCGAATTCCACAGAAAGGCAGGATGTTGTAAATCAATTCCTAGCCTCACAAGTCAGACGCAGCTCCACTAACTAGCAGCTTGAACAGCTTTCAACATTAGAACAAAAGAACAATTCCAATATTCTGAGAGGATATTATCAAATTTGGGGGAAGTAATCAAGATTGATGGTCAAAGATCACATGTAAATGCATGATAGTAATCACGATCACAAGCTCTTTGGATTGACTTCCCCCGACCTAGAAGAAAACAAATCAGATTGAAATTCCTTTAAGGGGACCTTTTAGCATCTGGTCTCCACAGAACGTCCTTTTATAGATGTAGATGCAACAAAATGAACTCAAAAAGACTTATAAATGAATATCAGTCCATTGCTTAACTGCACTGGTGTGTCTAATAATTGTAACCTAAATGAACTCATTGTGAGGATTAATTAAGTGATTGGTGGCTGTTCATGTCTATGCAATTTCATGTTTTGCTGTAAACTTGGGATTTCACATTTTCATTCTTTTAAACTCATTCGTTCCTCACTTTCGATCTTCCTGCACCTTGTGTGAATGTGTGAGTGTGTGTGCTTATGTGTTAGATTAGTTTATATGTCTTCGATTTATCTAATAAAGCCTTATTCATCTTGAAAAGAGAAGTTTCTTGTGTTTTGTGCTTACACGTTAATGTCTTAAACTGCTGATCTTGTTACTGTGCTAATTAATAGTATTTTCATTATACTTTGGATATTAATATCCATAGCAGAGTTGATGTTATACGGCTCGTTCAATGAATCACTGGCAGTCTCAGTGATCAGCCGTAAAACAGTTATTCTGTCTAAATTCCCTTTAAAATATTAAATGATTCCCTTTGAACTAAAAATTGACCTGTTTCCCTTACACAACACATTTATTTATTTATTTATTGTAAAGGTGTAAAATAAAAGTTAACATGATCATTTTGTGTTGGCACTACATGAGTCATTTTTGTTTGGAGATTCAAACCAGACGGGTGGATTTTTGCTGTCTTAATGTCAACCTCATGTATTTAGGGATAAGGCTATATTCATTTGACCCCATGTCATCAAGGTTAAAAACTCATTAGAGGAAATGTCCACCTTGGCAGACTGTTTTGTTTCTATCACACTGCCCTCTGTTCCACGGGCAAGCAGCCACCATAAGGACTTACCTGTCAGTCAGGACCAGACAGGCAGAGCAGCATTGCCTCTAGAGAGGGAAACTAAATGAGCCTTCTATAAACAGCGTGACATGTCAGGGCAGTATGACATACACCAACCCCCCCACCCCCACCCCAACCCCCCATGCCTAAACCCACGACACCAGGCGTTCATATTCAGAGCCTTGGTGTCAAGCTTTAATCCGTGCCTTAGGCCTGCGTGTGATCTTGACAGACACGAGAGGCATGTGACTTATTTTCTGCATGTGTAAGAGGGAGGAATCATGTGAAATGATGCGAGAGATTTTGATCAGAAATAAAAATAAATAAATACCACAGGGCAGGCAAAGACTAGTTTGACAACATCTGCATCTTTTGATGATAAGACTATTTCTGTCGGTCTATATTAACTGAGGGTGATGGTAGTGATGACAGCATTGAAAAGCTATTTTAACTGTTCCAAAATCTAGTGGGTTGCACTACTTTCCACTGCCTACATAGGCTACTGCCTATAAAGCTCCATCCTAACTGAAATAGAATCAATTTGAAATACTCTCCACAGGCAGCAGTCGGAAGTGTGAATTTGTATCCTTAAAATAGTAGTAGTTCTTTAGCTTTTGATTGATAGTGTAAATTTATGGCAGATTCCACACTGCTATCCAAATGTTTGAGGTCAGTATGATTTATAATTATATATTTATATTTGGAACATGAGGGTGAGTAATGAATGACAGAAGTTTAATTTTTGGTTGAACTAATAATTTTATTCCACAAAGATGCAGCAATTTGCAGCAAGTGACAATAAAGATGTTTATGTATCAAAGATTTAATCAAAGATCTTAAAATATATATATATCAGAAAAATATTAAGCAGCACAACTATTTTCAGTATTGTTAATATCAATAAATGTTTCTTGAGCAGCAAATCAGCATATCAGATTTCTGAAGGATCATGTGACACTGACGACTGAAGGATGATGCTGAAAATGTAGCTTTGACATCATAGAAGTAAATTATATTTGTAAAATGTTATAAAACGTAACTTTTTTCACAATCCTACATTAAAGACATATTTCTCACTTTCTTACATCTCTCCATCACCGCCATCTCTTTGGAGGAGATTCTCATCAAATCCTCTCTCTCATTCCAGCATGTTTTTTATGGCACTGGTGAGAAGTACTTACCCTGAAGGACTCCAGCCCTCGAAATTTAGATGGAGAATTTTCCCTCCCCTTTCTTCGCCGCCTTTTTACACAAATGGAGACTGCGGACAGGGTATTATTGAAGTGGATTTTTTTTCTCTGCATTGCACTTAGGGACACTCTCGAGATGTAGTTGAACAAAAAAAAGGCCAGCTCCTGCCCTTAAGATCAGGTAATTCCAGTCTGAGTAATCCTATTGGGGAATTTGTTGAGGAAAATGATGCAACAACATGTACACACGTATAAAACTACAACGTACTTTGTATGCTTGAGTTTATGTGTGGGTGTGATGGAGTGGAGGGAAAGAGAAATTGAAATTGTGAGAGGAGGATTATATTGTATAATTTGAAGTATTCATTTGGACAAGTAGGTATCCAACTGTGCATTTCATGTATTAAACATACCTCCCTGCTGCTTTACCTGAATAGTGGCCACACACACAGACACTTTTCTATCTCATATTTTGACGACGGATAGGTGGGTGGAATGGGAGAATTCGTAACGAGGGCCGTGGTTATTGCAATTTTATTCAGACTCCACACATGGATCATGAACAACAATTCAATTTAGAGTTGACCATGTAATCAGTGTTGATATAAATACCTTTTATAGCAGTTATGGTGATTTGTTGTTGTAAAAAATTATTACATTTACATAATTTCCTTTGTTATACTAATGGTAATCTTGGTTTCAAAACCTAGAGCTGCTGTACTGTCGAGCTGCTGTACCCTCCAGTACCTTCTTTTGCCTAAATTCAGACAGGATCTGCATGTTCTTTTAACAGGCAGTCCCAGAATATACTGTGCTGAGCTAAGCACAATTAACCAGGACAATGGATAAAATCAAATACTCTGTCAGTTTAGGCCAGTTGCAGGAATCAGCAACTGCTCAACTGGTTCTTGAACTTAACTGACACAAGACCCATATTTATCAGTATACTCGTGTTGAGCTTTGAACCTACTAAATAAGTCTTTACATTATTAGAATTTCTACTGCATTGATAGCAAACTACCTTTAACACGCCATCTACAGCTTCGCCTCTTGACCCCGTTAACATTGTCTTGTTAAATGATGCACCTAGGGAATGGTAAATCTTCTGCTGCTGTAGCCCGATTGCTTCAAGGTTCAATGTGTTGTGTGTTCAGATGTGCTATTCTACTTAACTTGGTTATTAACATTTTGAATCTCAGCAGATCTTGACATTGTCTATATGGCTAAGTGCACTGAATTGCTGCTATGTGTTTGGTTGATTAAATATTTGTAGTAATGAGCAGTTGTACAAGTGTAGTGTTGAGGTGTTTCCTAATCTTTTGGCAAGGTCAGTTAGTCTGATTAATCCTGAGAAAATGATGACAATCATGATTTAAAAAATGTAATATATTATTTATTATTCATGCAAAGGGGCTCACTAGGTTTCAGAACAAACCCATAGAGATGCATTATCACTGACGCAGCACAGATAATTCCAGTTTCAGTGAACTTTGAAGAAATCAAAATGAGTAAGTGTGTGTATTTGCAGGCTTGAGTGATGTGAAACTTGAAGTCTTTAGTTTTTTAAACGTTCCATTCTATCGACTGTCATCCATTTGTGTCTGTGTATATGTGAGAGAGCTGTGTGTGTGTGTGAGCTAGAGAGAGAGATTAACAATGTGTGCTCACAAGACTGGGAAGAGACCGATGGCTTGGGCGTCTAACCAATAACGTTTACTGGAACACTCCGAGTCATTAGCACAATTCCTCTGTCACTGCGGCGACTCTCAGGCTACAAGGTCCGGCTGCTCGGAAACCAAATTTTACAGCCCGTATCAAGTTAACGGCCAATTTGTCTCCAAGCTCAAAGCGCTCTTTAATTTCTCTGTCTGTCTCATGACTCCCCTCCCTCACTCAGAAACATGACCTAACCTCTTACAACACATAGAAAAGCCTCCAGTTAATTGCAAAGCCAAATTTCTTCTCAGTTTTAACAGTTGCACACAGCAGATTGTCATTCGAATTTCAAAAAGCATGACTCAACTCTCTCTTGTACTTTATCATAATATTCCTCCCATGCATCTTTTGGAGCCAAAACTCTCCTCCTTTTAAACCATGGTGACAGGTGTTCGTGGGTGGACTACACTTGTTTCACTACAGAATAGATGATGATGATGGGATGAAAACGACAAAGTGTGACCATTTGCATCTTTTCATAGCACTCCCAAATTCCCTAATCATCTGATAGCCCATCCATTACTTAGATACTTGAGTTTCACAGCTGTCTCAGAGCTATGTTATTGTGGTTAATTTACGCTTATGTGTTTTATTGCTTGTGGATGAGATCCAAGAGTTTTTTTTTTTTTTTGGCATCTGTCATTTGAAATGTTCTACTTTGACTGGCCATTTTACAGAGAATTAATCACAGAATGCAGTTAATAGGACAAAAAAGAAGCTCAGTAATAATTAATGTGTTTGGCTTGATTTGTTGAATTTCATGAAAAAATTATTCAGTATTCAGAAAAGTACTGTAGGTATGATTCTTTTTGGGTCTTCTTGAAATGTCTGCGACATGATTTGGTTAAAATTCCTCAATAAATGTTAAAATGGTGGACAGCGTACAGCTAGAAATAGTTGTTAGAAATATGCTAATATGGGACATATTAGTCAGCGGTCTTGTGTAGGGCCTGAGCAAAATCGAAATGGCTTGATAATTGAGACTTTAGGTTTTTTGGAGATTACAATTTTTGGAGATCATTCTAGGGTAGTTGTTCACACACTTCTAAGACACATTTATATGCAAATACCATGCAATATTGAATTACTTTGATGTCACTGATCGGTCTGCGCAACACCACTTCAAGTTGAACATTCCCTATGAAATGTCAGATGATGTTATGTGTATCTTGTCAGTAAGCTGGTTCTGTGTTATAAATCTCCAGCAGGTGGTTTCACATGGAGCAGCATTTACTACACAGAGCCGTAGTTCACTGACAAAATCACATTCTCAAGAGCAGACTATTTAATCGCATAATTACGAAATCGAACAAATTGTTCTGCGAAAGCTGTTTGCGTAGCTTGTCAGTGAACTACAGCTCTGGGCCGTGTTTCCTGATAACGTTTGATCTCAGTGCTTAAAAGCGTTTTCTACGAGTCATTTTATGATCGTTCGTTATTGTTTCACGTGTGTTTCCCAACAATGCATGTAAAGCAATCACACGTAGCCATGCTTTAAGTGCTACTCAGGAGTCACTATCCGTTTGTCAAGTGCTGAAATGTCATCTTATAGAATGGCTCTTAATTGTAGTACACAATCGTTTATTGATGTTATCCTAATGCTGCATTCCAGACAGAAAACTTGGATATAATAACTATAATACAATACAATAGTATATTATATGATAGTGTACAATATTATAATTTACATAATCATATATAATATACTTTATATACTTCATATACTTATATATATGAAGTATATATGCATAGATATACTTATATGCATAGAACTTCTTAGGCTTACGAAGCTTTTGGGAAACTCAGCACTATACCTAATCTCGATTTATCACCTTTGCGATTTAATTTCAATTAATCGTGCAGCACTATGATGTGCATGGGGTGGGGGCGGGGCTGGTTAGTTAATTACGTAAAAAACAATATTAACTAATGAATTCGATTAATGCGTTAAACTGACAGCCCTAGTTTAACGTATCAGATTTGTATCAAGCTCTCAGATGAGGATGTGAGTGTCCATTATATTTTGTTCCTCTCATTTTTAATTACTACCAGACATAAAAGCCCAGTTAAGAATTCTCTGGCGCTTTCACGCTTTTGATAGGGATCAGCCATATGGAGAGAGCTGTGTGCCAAGGAAATGAAAATTAAAGATGAAAGAACAAGGGTTTGGGGAGGAGATGTTCAAAATATGGGTATCCGCTCTTTGTAGGACACCAACTTCCATGGTGATCTATCATGCTGTGAGAGCAATTAGAGCCATTCTCTGAAAGCACATGCTGAAATGACATTGTGACGTCTTGTTCTAGAGATACCACATGTACAGAGCTCTCTCATATGAGCTACTATTTTTATGTGTATTTTTTGATGTCCATTACAACATGTGTGAATCCTGTCATGTTATAGTACATCCTGAGCTTCAACAAAATAGTGAGCCTCTGTAACCCAAGCCCTATAATGAAGCACATGTCCAGCTATTTGGTTCACAAGGACACATCAACATATCAGCTAAAGGTGTTTACATTCCATCTCTCCCTATGAGTTATTGCTCTAAGTTGAGTATGTACGTTTATGTTGGGTGTGTTCATTGTAACTCGACTCCATGCTTCACGTCTTGAAGTCAGCTTTGTGTAAGTAACAGACCAAGCTTGTTAAGATTACCCGTTACTCATAATCTCAAAAAGTTCTTTCAGAAATTCTTTCAAAAAATCACATTTATACACAGAATTAAATACAACACCTTAGTAAACTTAAGAGACAAACAGAAAAATGTAAAATTATTTTGCAAACACAAATAAAGCTATTTATATGTAGATATTACTTTCCAGGAGACAAATAAGCCTAAATTCCTTAATGGGATTCACAAATTAATTGTTTACTTCTAATTATTTATTTTAATTTATTTATTTATATATTTAATTTATTTTCTTAACATTACACTGAAAAAAAAAAAAAAAAAAAAAAAAAAAAACATGGTGAAACAATTTTCACTCAGAATTTGCTTGTAAATTGCTTGTTTTCACAAATGCAAAGAAACGGCAAGTAAAACTGAATTAAATGTAAAAATTTGAAGCAGATTGTGCATGAGGTGTAGATGCGAAGCATAAGGCATAAAGTTAAACGTTTTTAGATAATTCTATATTTATGAGCCTCCCAAAATCTTAACAAACTTACCATATGGCTTTAGAAGAATCTTAAGTCATGTTTCCTACCTTTATAGTTTTTATGCTCTTTGTGGTTCTTGTGGTTGAGCAGTGAACTGATGCTAAATGGAAAAGAGAAGATGCAAAATGGAAAACTGCCATTTGTGTGGCATGGGAAAAACAGCACTCTGGTTTGCAAATATGTATTGGTGGTGAGAAAATAATGACATATTTTTCTGTTTTGGCTGAACTATTCCTTTAACAAGGCACTAGTAAGGAGCTAGTGGTCACTGAAGCTAAACAACCGCACATACATACCCACAGATAAACCCACACACACACAGCCTGTCTGTTTGTCTTTCTCTCTGTGGATCTCTGGCAGTCTTTCTTCTGTTGCATCTCCCCACCTCCAGAGAGGAGCTGCTTTCAGGGTGTTTGTGTGTGAGTGTGCTTTCAGCGGCCATGAATAATGATCAGAGCAGTAGGGCGGGTAAGTGCCGAGTCCTCAACCCATAATGCAAAGAGGAATTACCACAGAGAAACCTGGCGTACTTCACAGCACACAATTTCCATTATCTTTAAATGGCACCAAGGACATTTAAGAAAAGCAGTTGTTCTTCTTTACTTTGCTTTAGACCACAGGCTGTTTTAAAGCGAATAGATGGAGAATGTCCCTTTAGAATAAATGGATGTTTGGTTTTCATTCAGCTGCACAGCCTGTACACATCTCTCATGGGTACTTTTGTGCACAAAATATTAGCTCACCGAAATTCGTAAGGATAGATAATGTGGGTGAATATTATGAGTGAATGATGACTGTCTATCCGTCTGTCTGAAAAATGTTTCATGGTTTCCTCAAAGATATTAAGCAACACAGTTGTTCTCAATGTTGATAAAAAAAGACAAAAGAAAAGAAATGTGAGCATCAAATCAGCATATTAGAATAATTTCTGAAAAAAAAAATCTTGATGACTGGAGAAATGTCCTCCAAAAACTTGCCATCACATGATTCAATTCCAATTAAATTAAAATAGAAGACAGTTATTTTATATTGTAATGATATTTCATAAGATTGTTTGTAATAATATATCATTGAAAAAAAAAATTAAGAGAAAAAAACATCTTACTGATCCCAACTTTTTGGTGTGTATATTATGGTCCATTTACAAGACCATTTTTATGATGTATGGAAAATTATGATTTTGCTGAATTAATAATCTAACCTCTAGAAACAATGTAAATATCTGAAAATGCATTTAATGATTCTTTTAGGTTTTATCAATTGCTTAAAACCTTGAAAACTGATTAAAAAGTAGGGACCCCATTAACCATGACTTTAACCTGGTTAACAATAAAAGCAGTACAAAAATCAAGAGGCACAGTGGTCAATATTAAGTGGAAACAGAAATGTAGTTCTAATGGAATACAAATTAATCTTTAATGAGACAAATTCTGGCATATTTTTATTACATGCTGAGAAAAGGCTTCACTCCCAATCCACAGAGAGAATTGACATTGTCAGTGTGCAGATGTGATAAACTAGATAACGGGTCAGAATGATGTACCGAAGAAGGAATGTTGCAACAAAAGTTAAGCTTATTATTGACAACATTTATGGCATTATGGCATTTGCCACAGAAACTTAATATGACTCTATTTATTTATCTCTCTCTCTCTCTCGCTCTCTCTCTCTCTTTAATGTAGTAAGGAACATACAACGACAACACAATAACTATACAGTGAAATGCACACTTTGTATAGGTACAACACTAGTATGAAATAATACATTTTTTTACAGCTATTTTATGACTTATCTACAAACTTTAGTATCAGGTTTAATCCTGATAGCATTAATGTGTGCTTTATGTTTATGTTTACACTATACAAAGATATCATAAACCTTTTTTACATGCATAAAAATAACAGGTTTGTGTTAGTGATGTCAAAGATGTGAAATCTTAAGTTCTATATGCTAGAAAAACACTTTTTTATTTTATTTCAAAGTTTAATTACAAACTGCTATAAACAATATCATAGGAGATATCATAGGATATATCATAGGAGATATAGATTTTAATAAATCAAAAATACCATTAATTTTCTCTAATGCAAACATTAGCAATTAAAGACAAATAATTGGTACAACAAACAAGTGTACCTGGAACTGTTTTATATTTGATAATTTCTAAAACTGTATAAAGGACTATGAGCATGCACACTCAAGAAGAAAATGCTGGGCTTATAAGTAATTAAAAAAATAATATGAATGTAATTATAACTGTTCTTATAACACAGGATAGGTCTTAATGAGTCTGTATAAATATATCTATAGAATATCAATACATATTTATTAGGACGTACTGTATAAATGGGGCTATAATTAATTATAAGCATGGTCTTCATAGAAAGTTTTACCGAAAACAGTTTATACTGAACAATGTAAATACTTTGTGTGCAAGAATACTAGTTTAAACCCCAGATCATTCTAGTTTACTTCCATTGTTTCTCTGTAACTACAAAACTGAGGGATAAGCCAATTATTTTCTGTGGTAATCAGAAATGTTGTCAATATAGCTTCCAGACAACCCTATTGTCAGACTTTGTTCCATGTTTTGTGTGCCTGACAGACTGCACAGGAGGATGAGTGCAGATGAAGATGCGCTGTGGGGTTGGAGGCAGGGTGGTCTTAGGTTGGAGTGATATGTGGAGGCTTTTCTCGAGCTCTCCAACAGGGTGAGCTGGCACGATGCAGCTCTAGGTGCATGCTTCCTACTGGGGTTGCATGACAAGGTGATCCGCTGCAATCTTCCGGTGTGTGATTTTCCCCTGAGTGAGCTGATTACTCTTGTGCTTTTCTTAAATGGTTCTGACTTTGAGGTTAAAGAAGTAAAGGAACATCCCAAGCTCATCATCCAGCTCCCGCTGAAACGCGCTGTGTCTCCCCAGCTCATCCCACGATGAGAATCCCCACATACATCTCTAATGTCTCCTACCACCTGCCCAACTCCAAATTCCCCGCTGTCCTCTGAAGCTCCACCATAGTCCTCAGCCCAGGAGCACTGACTGCTTGGAAGTCAAGATGGCTAGCCTCTCAGCAGTCAAGCTTGTGGGCCGCTCGGAAGTTAAGGGCACCAGCCGCTCAGCCATAGTGCCCCTGAACAGCCAGATTCACCCTGGGTCCCTGAACGGACACCGCCCTGGAGGCCTTCCTTCCTGGAACCCTGCCCCAGAGGCCTCCCCATGTGCCTTGCTTGCCCTTATTTGGTCCTTTCTGTTCCTGTCCGTATGTTCATGTAGTCTAGGTGTTCCCCGTTTAGTTCTTATTGTTTAAAAGGTGTGTCCCATTGGTTTCTGTTTATTTAAAGTGTGTTCTGCCTCTCGTTTGCTGTCTGCTGTTAAACGTCATCCTGTGTTGTTACTCGGGCTTTGTGTTCCTCTCCTTTATTTATTTATTTTATTCAAGTTTGTGTAAGTCATCTCCTTGTTTCCTTGTCTCCCTTTAACAAACCATGACACCTATGCAGTGCTTTCAGTATATTCAGATAAGTACCCATTGGGCTAGTATTTAATAGAGGCTATGCTTGTCCTGTAGATGACATTCAGAAGAAATATTCAGCTCCAGAACTCTTAGAGATATCAGAACAGTTCACTTTAGTACATGACTATTCTCAACAGGAAGCAAGGTGCTCATGACAGAAAAGTGATTACGTTTAAAAGACTGAAGCACTGCTGTTGCATTTACCTATTAAGAGAGGATTTCACTGTAGTTTTGAAGTGGTGCTTTTTGTACATCTGACTGTGAGACAGGGCAGAGAGACAGACAGAGAGAGAGAGCGAGAGCTCCGACCATGAAATCGATTGCAGTTTTGCTGTGTCATCGGCCCATTATTGAAAATGAAAATAAAGACATGTGTTCTGGTTTTACTTTCCGCAGCCACAAGTCCATAGTTCCATTAAATTGAGTTATGGATTTAGTGACCCAGCCCTCCCCATTGCCCAGATTTTCCTCTGCCTGTCCCTCCATTCTCATAAAGGTTTCAATTACATTGTCCTGCCCCAGCATAGAAAAAAAGCTAAAGTGATGTTTCATGTGTGCAATACATTATCACACAAATGCACACACATGCGCGCACACTCACTGTTATATGGCTGATGTATAAATTTATCTTTGTGTAAAATTATTACAGTTTGCTGGATGGTATAGTCATCTGCATTTAATATATATGTATATAGATATATATGTGAATAATTTGACTGGTAATGCATATTCTCTTCTAGAAATTAGTATTCCGTTTTTGAAACACAAATCACTATTCAGTGTCTCATTATTTACCGTCAATCCTCAGAAGAAGAAGCAAACAGGTTTTTACCCAGGAGGCAGGTTGTAGTCATTATCATAGTAACAGGCCTTGACCCAGGTGCTCTACAGAATCTGTCAGAGGTGCTCTTAGGGCTCCATTAGTGTGTTTCATGTTTGTTTTTTTTTACTCGGTCCAGTGGATTGACATTTGTGATGTGCAATTTCAAAGATGCAGATGGACTTCAAAGCTTTCTGTCAAAAGCAAAGCCTATTTTCTTGTCCCTCTAGCATTCGTCACATGAACTTGTGACTTTAATCTCAGACTCTGCTCTATTTCATACAGTTGGTCTTCTTCTCACATCTAGTAATAATCAACTAATAGTTTTCTTAACATCCAAATTTGTCTTTATTTACGCACCTTCATGCTGTTCCAACTTAATATCATTTTGTTTTTGTATAGATATAAAGTACCACATGTTGTGTTGATTTTTCTTTTTCCTGGTGATCTGCCATTGCTCAGAAAAATTAATAATGCCACTCCAAAATAATGCTAATAAGGGTTAGGGTTAGGATTAGCGTCATATATATACTGTAAATGCAGACTTGAGGCCCATTCAAACCAAGAGCAATGGTAATTATATTAGTGTCCACACAAATATACAATAAAGCTCTGTTTATTATAAGCACATCCGGCGCTTTAAACGCTCGCTCTAAAGGGTCAACATTTTCAGCTGGATTTTCATCATTTTTCATCAGTTCATAAGGTGGAAAAACCTATTGGACTCAACTACTCTCATACACTGTGTTTTTCTTTTCTTTTCTTTTCTTCTTTTAAAAAATAATTTATTTATTTATTTTTATTTTTGGAAGTTGTAAATTATTCTACTTAAAATTGCTCATTGTCAGTAGATTACCAGCAGAACTTTCCACTTCCATTTGCACTTTTATGGGTTTGTGCTCTCATGCAAACTTGCCCTGTTCGGTAAATATGGCCCTTAACCTTTAACCTAAATCCTTTTTTTAGAATCAACTTCTTAAGCTTTATACAATCAATAATAGTTAGCCATGCACGTTAACCAGTTTCTTTCCCTTTAATCATTGCTGAAACATATTCACCAGGTCTGATTAATGGAACATTTGGCTGTAGCTTTGAGAGCTTGTGTTTGCTGAGATGGAAGCTAGATTTCTTTAAGATGGAATGAGGGTATGTATTTGGTTTAGATCTGAGGGATTCGGTTAGCTTTGTGATGTTTTGTTGCTGCACTCCAGCTTCTCTCCTTAGGACTTTGACGCTCTAAGCTGGCAGGGAAACAATTCAGTTTAAGAGCGAGCGCTGTTGTGTTTCTTCTTTTTTCTTCTTTGCTTTCTTCTTTACATGCTGTGATAGTTGTAATTTGAGCTACTTTGATATTTTAGTCAAAACTTGCTTTTTCTGACCCTGTTTAGTATTTTGCAAACGACAAAAAGGAAAACCTGTTGTCCAAAAAGATGAAAGCAAGATTGTTTCAGGTAGAGCTCAGATATATCCCTTATATTTAAATGCTGCAAATGAAGCCATCTGCTCAAGGCAGAAACCAACTGTGGGGGAAATAGATATTTCTTTTCCAAGAGGTTTAAACATAGCCACCTCTGCATGTGCAATCAGAAAACTTGACAATTAAAAACGAAAAATGTATAGAAAATGTAATAATCACACATTTCATCTACCAGTGTAGCTAAATGCTACTGGCGGTTTTAGCTATTCTAATATTTTTTCCTTTGTCAAGGATCCCATAGATGTATTTAGTTGAGAATTGAATAGAGAGTATATGTTCCTTGGCATTCTTTATGCTTCATTGGCCTTGAAGTTAAAACAAATGAATTAATCACTTTTAAAACCAATGTACTGTATTGATATACAAAAACCTTGCATGGGTTTCATTCATTAACCACAAGCAGAACAAAGTTCTTTGTGATTCATTCCTTAAAACCTTTTTTGACTAAATTTTCACATTCAGTTCAACCAAACCATTTAAACCATCTAACCATTTATAAGAATGGATTTAATAACAATTTGTACAGCAATTTGTTTAGCTTGTGTTTAATAAATAAGCAACATGATTTGATGCTTTTCTGAGAAAAATGTCTGTGGTGCTCACAAACCCAAGCCATAGGCATCGGAATATCATGGAGACTTGGAAGTGGAACCTTTTTTTGTGCTACCAAGAACACTGAAGCAACAAAATAAGTCATTTAGAAGACTGCATACATCCACTCTTTAAGGGGGGGGGGGTGCTCATTTTCACTCAATCTCCTGTTAATCTTGAGTACCTATAGAGTAGTACTGCATCCTTCTTATGTTTTCAAAAAGTTTTTATTTTTATTAGTTTTATTATATTTATAAGAGAAAGATAGTCTGTACCATTTTTTTTTTTCGGAAAAACACGAGCGGCTGGAGGCGTGACGTGTGGGCGGAGCTAAAGAATCACGAGCACGAGTAGGCTTTTGCGTCTGGAAGCTGTGACATTACTGTGAGGAAAAAACCATCATCCAAAACAAACCATGGCTAACAGTCAGATTCAGCGTATATTTATGATCCAGAATAAGATCCAGAGGCTGAAATTTAACAAGAGCAGCAGCAGCAACGACTACAGAGGGCCGTCTCTGGTATGTACTGAAACTGTATACATTTGCTTAGCGGTTTTGGAAAATGACTAAGTTCCACTTTATGTCGTCTTTTTTTTCTTTTCTTTTTTCTTTAAAGGTGTACATGTGGGAAGTGCAGTTTGATGCCAACATCGCATGTTGTTTACTGGATGTGCTTACGTGCCGATAGTTAAGTTAACAACACAGAGATATTTGAAGCAGTTTTACTCACCGCCTGCGGTTCCAACACACGATCGTGACCCTTTTTCGTTGGGACTGCATTATCATTAAGAAATAAACGATACGCAAATCCGGCGTCAAACTGGGCCTTATTTGTAAAACAAGCATCTTCGAAATGCAGGGAACAAACACAAACACTTGCACAACTCCGTTTATGCTCTGTAAAAATAAACTCCATCCACTGGTCCCTTAATTTTTTATTTATTTTTTGGTAATCTGTGCAGGGTTGTCTTGCCCTGGCAACCAAAAACACACTTCTTTTGTGACATTTCGCTCTCTGATCAGTGAATGTCTCTGCTCTGCTCTGCTATACGGGAGCGCGCGCTCTTCCGGCAGACGTGCCCTCAGGACCCATATAAGGAATTCCGCTCCATCTAACGTCACACAGACCCATACTCGAAAAAACTTTCAGAAACTTGTGACAAACAGGAAGAAGTATTTTTGGAACAAAAATACTACTTCAAACGTACAACTTAATTTTTGAAACTTTGCCCATGTTTAGCATGGGAATCCAACTCTTTATCAGTGTAAAAAACTCAGTATGCATGAAATAGTGTTTCACCCTCCCTTTAAGCTGCACAGTTTGACATATCATTAAATTCTATTGCACAATAGCATATTTGAACTGAAAGTATTCAGGTTGGGACAAGTGAACGTGTCTTAAATCTCATGATATAATTATGATAGATACCGGTTAAAGCAAGTTGTCACATGTTGTACTACATATCATACATTTATACTAGAGTTATAGAGAGCACTTTTTTGGCCAAAATTGTTGATTATATATTAGTATAACTACAACAACTAAAACTACTACTACCCTTATCACCAAAAACAATTCTAACATTTTATGTCTGCCTTAATTTCTTCATTTTCAAAAGTTTAATGATCAAGACTTTATTTTGGTGGATAACTTTAGGGAGCCCTTTTCTTTTGTTGTTAGCAGCTGGTTTATAAGTGCATGTCGTTACAAGTTTGGGCGGATTATTTGCACATGTTGCTTTTCTAAATGCACGTTATAAGTAACCCAAACTCAGAGCAGAAATTGTTTTACTGTTAAAATTTTGCATAAAAACCTATAGGCTTCAAGCCCACAATATGACATCCACCACACATTGTGTTACAACATGCTCGATAATCTGGAAAAATGTAATTGCTCTTTATAACCAAAATGTATATGTGCCTATAAATGTTGTTTTGTGCCAGTACAAAAATTGGATTTTTCAAACATAAACCCTGAGTAATATTCTCTTTGTCACCCCAATCCCCATTCTCCTGTATGAACAGTATTTTTTAGAACATTTTTTACTGAACTGTGAATGCTTTCTGCACAATTAGCTTCATTTCTGCATTCTTGTCATGCCAATCATTCATTTCATTCAGCCTAGAGGATTGCTGTGCATCTCTGTCTCTGTCCCTGCCCCCCGTCCTTGGTAACCTGAGCTATGTGCAACCCCATACAGCAGCGGCGTTGAAGACAGACAGCACAATGAATGACAGCTTCAGTCAAAACAGCACGGGTGTGTCATTCACACAATAGATCTCTTACTCAAGGCTCATCTGTAAGTAAAGGAGGGAAAAAGGAGAGTGAGATATACAGGAAGTAATGTTGCCCTAATGGCCCTTTGGTGTAAAGAGTTTGCAGTCAGATCAATATGCATTCGCTCCCCCAGAGAGCGAGCACACTGTGAGAAACGTGACAGGTTGGTGTAGAATCATGTGTGTGTGTGTGTGTGTGTTTTCAGATCATATCCCACTGAAGGAGTAAATAGATCCTACTGTCTAAGGTAGGGGAGAACAAGCACAATGTCCATAACAGTAGATTGAATTGAAATTAGTTGGCTCCATGAGGCTCATTTTGGAGCTGTGCTCCACATTACTGTCAGGACTGAATGGCTCATGGAACCACAGTAAATTGAAGTTCCAATCTGGTCGGAGCAGCACAGAAATCAAGACTGACAACAAGCTGTGTGAGTCTGACATGAACGTCAAAATGAAGGTAAGAGATTTACCGTGGGGATGACTTATACTAGATAAATGAAACTGAATCTGCCTCTGCCTTGTAAGTCACACAGCCGTTACTAATTGAAACTGCTAATCAACCACGCCTTATACTAGTCATCTTTAGGTGGTCTCACTGGGAGTTCTGACCCTTGTCATCTCCTGCAGGAAAGGGGATGAGGAGGGGCCAAAACCTTATTAGGAATGTCTGCTTACTGGGAAGTCTAGCGCTTGGCTCCTTCAATAATCCATTTAAAATCATAAAAAAATAAATAAAAATAAAAAATAAGAAACTTGAGCTCCACTGAATTATTAACTGCCTGTCAACTTTTGGTACATTGCCACAGCCTATTCACAGCCGTTATGCTTATTAGCGCTTGGATAAAACAGTGATTGCAGTTTGTGCTATATGTACCACTTTGGTCCAGCTTGACAGCATTCCAAGAGTTCACTTCTGTGCACAAACGCGATGTTGTTCCCGAGCTTAATGGCAAAACCATGTTTACAAACAGGATCAAGGGATAATTTCCAACATCTTTTCATTTCCTCATCTCCTCCTCTCAGATTTTTTTTTTTCTTACCACTGATGCATTTTTCATGTTCCCCGGAGCCCTCACGATAAGAACTGACCCACAATGCAACTCTTCCTGCTGGGCTGAAAAGCAGGGAGTGGCTTCTCTCAGGCCTCTCCCTCTGCTGCAGTCAACAGGACGTGCTCGAAGGATATGGGATCGTGCAGGTAATTAAATAAATAATCAAAACTCTTATGACTGCAGCGCTTACCTGGAATGGATCGTCTCTGATGACCGATCTCAGACTGACACTTCTTTATTTATTCATATGTGCATTATTATTTATTTAGAACCTTTCTGCGACGACTCCTGGTGGGCAATGGCACCTATTAACACAAACAGCAGACTGTGTGTAGAGCTCTGGGGCCACTTAAAAGGCGATCGTATGGGCTGTAAACGCATACTGAAGTCTTCTTAAACGACAACGAGAACCATCAGTTCAAATTGACTTCACAGTGCAAAGTCCCTTTTACTGCCAAGTCTTTACTGCTTTTAGTCTCCAAGAATATGGAGGTAACCTCAAACATAAGACTAAACCCATGGGTGGTATGACGGTATACGCTGTACAAACTATATATTTATTTTATTTTTATTTTTTGATCTACTTGCACTCAAAGATTTGTTGATTACACGCTCTTAAAAGTAAAGGTTCCAAAAGTAGTGATGCAATAGAACCACCGTTATGGGTTCCCTAAAACAAATTCTGAACACTATTTTAATAACCTTTTAATAAATATTTTCATTATAAAGAAACTGTTGTGCAATGTATAAGTTACATGGATGTTCTTTGTGGAACTATTGCTGCCATTAAAGGACCTTTATTTTTAAGAGTGTGTTGGAGGTGATTTCATTTTGAGATGTTGCAGTGATGTAAATAACTGGGTTATTTATGGTTTCTGAGAAACAGTGCAATTTGGCTTGTTAATATGGATCATTTAGATGATGTGTGGTTTCACAGATGTACAAGTTTGCACGTATCTGCAATTTTAGAGTTTGCTTTGTCTTTTAAAATTATATATTATGTGAATAACAAAACATTAATTACCATTTAAAAGTTCTGGGGTTAGTAGGTTTTTAATGTTTTTGATAGACCCCCCTAATCGACTTTTATTCGAATAAACAATACAATAAAAGAGTAATACTGGTAAATATTATAATCATTTAAAAGGTTTTAATATATTTTAATATATATAATTAATTCATGTGATGGTAAATAAATATATCCTTTTTTTACTTTTCAAGATTTTTTGATAATTTATCGTGCAAAAAATAACCATTTCATGTTTTAAAAGTTCACTTTCTAATACCAAAGAACATGTGTAAGACCTTTGGAATGGTCATTTAGAAGAGAAAGCATTATGTTTGGAATATTTCAGTCTCAGGGAGTCACAAGGTGACTTTTTTGTCCGTTTCTTTTTTTTTCCAGTACGTCAGGCATTGGCTTAATGTCCTGGGACATCAAGTAACCGCAAGCTAATGAGATGGCCGAACCCTAGACGTTTGACACAGAATTCAATTAGACGGCACTCTCACTACCTTTTACAGAGGTAGGAATTGCCATGAGAAAAGTCTAGTGGGAAAAGCTTTTCTTGTCTGAGTGAAAGAGAGCGAGCTTAAGAAATAGAGAAATAACAACAACATACGTACACCTGGCCATTTTTACCTGATCATTCACTGTGTTGGAAATATTCTGTGCTATAATTCTCAGCCAAAGTCTGTGCTGTACACAAAAAAGCTCTTTCTCTGATAGATGAATACTGCAGATATTTCATCCATAAATTTCTTGCCTGGCAAAAATGTCCACTGCTATGTTGTCCTGACTGCGCTGGAGTTCATGGTAATAGCTGTGACATAACGTTTTTTTTTTTCCTTAAAAAAATGTACAGGACATTGTCAGTATGTCACTCATGACAAAGCATTGGACTTCTGGGTAAAGTGGGTTTGTGTAACATCAGCAGTCTCAGAGATATGGCTGGTATTTGGTACAGTTTGCATCAGCGTCTCTACCGCAACACGGGGAAACACAATGAAAATGAAGACAGATGAATATAAATGGGTGCACCTGAGAGGCTCCCGTTAAATGACTCAGTGGTGAAGGAGCTGCAGCAAACAGCTCAACCTTAGCTTTTCTTCAGCGTCAGCAGGGCCGGGCTGGAGGAGCGATGGCTCATGTGGTCGTTGATGATTTATCTTGTCAAGAATCTCCGGTTCTTTCTGTCTCGCTCGCTTTTACACAGGCTCGAATACACTGCGTCCTCACGTCTATTATGTTTCAATCATGCACACTGGGCTCAAAATAGCTAATAAATAAAAAATATATTTTTTGACTGTGCTTTAAAAACACTGGATGATGTAATTTTCTTGATGCTTAATTTGAATTACAAAAATAGGTTGTGTTCTTTGATCAACATGCTTTGTTAATCTCTTGAAGCCACAATGCCATATGCTTACTCTGGCCAAGAACTGTCAGGAAGAAACTTATACAGTAAAATAACCAACCACAGCTCATTCTGTTTTTACTTGCATCCTAGTGGCTGGTTTACTGTAGTAAATTAGATTATATCACAGTTATAGACCGGCATGAAAAAAAGATCCAAAAATGAGACACATTTGGGAAAACGTGGGATATCAAGGCTTAAAAGTAAGGATTTTATCTGATTGCACAGATATTATTTGTTTATTTCACATTTTTCACATATCTTGTATATATAATTTAATGTAGCCTAGGGCTCATATGAATATAGTTAACCGTTTTCTTTACAAAAACAAAGAAAGTTTACAGTTTTACACAACATTCTTGCAATTGTATTAAATCTGTTATATAAAATATAATTGCAATATTTTATTTATTATATATTTGTTTAATTACTTAATACATACATAAAGTCACATATATATATATTTCACAAAATAATCCAGATTTATTTGATATCGGGAAAATGAAGCAAAATGCATCTAAGGCTAAGACCAGTTTTATCCATTTTTACCAACATATCATCTAAGATTTTAAGGTTACCCCATGGCCTAACTGTTCGCTGATTGGTTTTCAATGAGTTTGATTGGTAGCCCAGCTAATAGTAAAATCTTATTTGTCCACAACTTTAACTGTAATTGTGCATCATCAAGCAGTATTTTATTTTATTTTTTCAGTGTTTTGTTGACCAATTTACTGATGAATGGAACTTTTGTTTTTAATGTGGAGAGTCGTTGCTCATGTAGTTTTTTCGATTAGCATAGGCTGTAGCTGCAGGTCTACTTGTATAAATCACCTTGTGCATTCTGTGACTTAGAAAAAAACATAGATGACTGAAGTAAACAGCTTTTATTCAGATGCTGTCAGCATGTGAAGTTCATGTCAGATCAAGTCCATCAGGGTTTCAAATATACAAAACAAACTGGCAAGGCCTCTCTAGATGCCTGACAGAATACTGAAGCACAACAGAAGTAGAGAGCAGGGGGAAAAAAAACATGACAACTTTCTGCTCTCAAAAATTAGTTCCACTTGAGTGGCAAAAAAGCTTTTGCAGGAGTTTGTGAACAACACAGGCCTGAATGGAAGTTAGCATGTCACAGAGAATACATTAAAACCATGCTTTAATACATGTTGTGTTGGAAAGCTCAACATTCACGAATAAGACAACATCTTAGATAAGAGAAAAAGCTGAAAAGTTGATTGTTTTTTTTTTTTCAAAAATGATGGAAGACGATATATAGACAATTACTTTTACTATATAACATGCTAACTGCTAATCTAACCCACCACTTGTGTTGCCTCTGCTCTAATGTACCCAGCAGATGGGATGTCTACTTTGAGACGCATCAAAACCTTCTCCATCAAGCTCCACTGAGGGATTTAGAAAGGTACTTGACAGTTTTTTTTCTTCTTTTAGGTTGTCCCATGACACTCTGATGCCACCCTTGACATGTGATGTAGCGAGCTAACGTTAGCTTAGTATTGTGAAACCCCAGGGTGGGTGCACGGTGTGTGTTACTGTTTTTACACAATTGGTCACGGCTTCCCTCTAGGGTGAAGTTGCCGGTGGGATCATTCGTCTTTCTGGCCACGCTTTCAATTACAGAGCGGTGGCCTCCAAAACAATCCCTCAGCAGGCTGCATGACAGACAGAGCTGGGAGTTTTGAGAGACTTCAGATAAAACCACAAAGGGTGATCGATAAGTCATCAGGGACGGAGGGAGGAGGAAGAGAAATCAAGGAGTGGGAGAGAAGTGAAGAGAGAGAATTGGAAAGAAGACATTTGAGAAAAATAGAAAAATTTGATGTAATATAAATACAGACCACAATGTCATGTTTTGCCATGGTATTCATTGAAGTGCCATATGATAACCATTGTACTCTATATGAAGATGGTTGCTGTGGACATTTTGTGCTGTTTTTGTTACCTTAATTCAATCAATTAAATTAATTTAGTTTATTTTTATTTTATTTTATTTTATTTATTATTGTTTTATTAATTATATTGGTGTTAGTCCATATGCTTGCATGCTTATTTCCCTTATTTTTACATTTACATTACCTTTGGACTTTTTTAAATTACATTAACTTTCACTCACTCAATCTTTAAAAACAATAATTTAATAACACTGTTAAATGTGATATTTAGCAAATCTCAAAATTAATATATATATTTTTCCTAATATAAATTATATAGTATGTACTCTACTATTCAAAAGTTGTATGAATGATCTATTTATAAATATATAAATAATTTATTTGTTTTTTATTTAATTTTTAATGTATTTATGTATCTGTTATTTTAATATTTCTATTCATTAGAGTGCTCTGAAAAAAAATGTAATAGTTTCCAAAAAAATAAACTATATCATATAACATAACAAAACTGTTTTTAACATTGATAATAATAAATAAATGGTCTTGAGCAGTAAATCAGCATTATAGAAGGATTTCTGAAGGATCATGAGAGACTAAAGACAGAAATATGACTGCTGAAAATTTAATTTTGTCAGCACAGGAATAAAATACATTTAAATTATATAAAATAGAAAACAGATATTCTAAATTTTAACAATATTTAAATAACATTATGGTTTTACACTGTATTTTTAAGCAATATACTAATTTCAAAAACATAAACTTTACCAGCCTTTTGAATAATAGTGTATGTTGTGATCCCTAAATACATTTGCTACATTAAAACTATTTACTGTATTTATTTATTATTTTTAATATATTTATGCAAAATCTATGTTTATCTTTTTTTTTTTTTTTGTCCATATTATGAAAATAATTATTTGCTTTTCAGGAAGTTTTACTATTAATACATCCTTAGTCTTTTCCTTACACATTAAAATCATAACCCTTAGAGTACAGTAATGTACAGTATCCCTTAAAATTGAATTGAATAGGGCAAAATAGTGACATTATGGTGGCATAGTATAAAAGTCTCTAGACTGACATTCCCTTATGAAAGTTTTATGTTACTGTGACACATCTTCAGTTCTTGCGTAAAGGACATTTCCTGGAACATTTTCCATGCATTACCATCCAAATGCATGACATCCAAATGAATCAAAAGCATTTGTGTTTATACTGCACTATGATCACACAGTCCCCTTTTGCATTGTCACTGATAAAAAGAGAGTAAATTAGAAATTGCAGAGAGAATAATTCAACCTAAACCTCCCAGAGCAGGTATCAGCTGTCCACACACACTCCCTGAGCTCTCCAAGTTGAGAGGAGAATTTGTGCGATAACAAAGCCTGCGCATATGTGTTAATGGAGCCTTTTTAAGTGCCCTGCAGCACCAGCAGACCTGTCAGTTGTCACCCTCATGTGTGCCACTTATCTGACCCCACAGCAGTACACGAAGGGATATGACAGGCAGCCCGTCAGCCACGACATTACCAGATTAGCAGAAATGCGTCAGACAAATTTATCATCTTTACTTGGCATCCTCTTCCCATTTTCTTTTCTGTGCTTTTTTCCATTCTCGACTTCCAGTAGTTGCTCAACCCTCAATCTCATCAACAGAGATGTGAACTTTTGACCTGTGAGCTACATACTAGTCTGAACTCCACTTGGAATTTATCTTGAAAAGCTGCTTCAAATCTAAGCTGATTTATCACTGCACAATTCATGGCTGACACACACTATTTCAGTCACAATAGTGAGCAAACTCAGGCTTTCGGATGTATTTATTTGTGTGACTTCAGCCTTTCCTTTGCATTATATTTTTAACGTATGACTTCCTTGAGTTTTTTACTAGGTTCTGTCTGCCTTGGGTCTAGCCTCAAGTCAAAGAACTATGTGCTAAGGATAACAACAGCTCTTCTGCAAGCAATGGGTTTTTCTGGAAGCTTCATTTTATGGTGATCGCTGGACAGCGGCATCTTAGTACAGGGCAGCTATCACAGAAACACAAAGAACTCTAGGCCTGCTTTATTGACTGTAGAAATACAAAAATAAAAATAAAAAAGTTTTAAAATGCTGTTTATTTTTCCTGAATCCACCTGAAGCATTTTTCTTTAATGGCACCTCACTTAAAAGCTGTTGTTGCCAGGGCAACATACATTACCTCAGCAATAACGGAAAGGCAAGCATAGCCTATTTCCTGCGTTTTATCATCCTACAGCCACGTTTAACCTTGATGTATCTTGATGTATCTGCTACTGACCATGGAAAAGATATTTCAATACTTTCATTGAATGAAAGTGATGTGATTGACATCAAATGGGTCAAAATACAAATAATGAAATTACATATTCTTGAATGGTATTATTGCATGAAACCACCAAATAAATTAATCAAAATTTTTTCAATATATTTAGGTTCTCAAAAAAAATCCTAGGTTTAACAATCTAAAACTTATACTTAAATGTTGGAAATTAATTGGACATGGTAATGAATGAAACACATTTCCTACATACATCTGGTGAACTTCTATCAATCTATCAATCATCTGTCAGTCTATAAACAGATTTAAAAAGAAATGTGTATATTTACTTTTAACTAGTGGTGGGCGATACTGCAAAATTTGGTATCGATACATATAGGGTCAGTATCACTGATATCGATACCAATATGATACTTTTTACTAGAAAAAAAATAATAAAAAAAAATATTTTGTGTAGGGGAGTCTATGTCATTATTTCTGAGGTGGATGAATGATCAATTATTTAGGCAATATTTTTTATTAATGTATTGAAGTGTATTAGTTATTAGGCACTGTAGAATGAATTCTTTACAGCGTAAAAAAATAAAAAAATAAAATAAAGAATAAAAAAAATCTCTCCCTTTTTTCTGGTTTTAAAAGCAAATGAAATAAAGTGCACACAATTATTACTAAAAAACAAACAAAGAACAAATATACCTGTGCAATTACATTCCCTGAGCCCCCCTCCTGGACTTCAATTGGCTATCAGCTTCGCTCACTCTGTTTGCTGCTCCTCAGTGCGTTGTGTCAGTGAATCACGTGACGACACAACAACGAATCACAGCAGAGCAGCAGGAGGGGGAGGAGTAGCAAAGTGGGCCAGGATGTGAAAGCAGCGTTTGCTCAGGATTGTAGAGGTAGAAGACACGAGCAAAGTATAATGAACGTACGAGATATATTTAAATTAAAATATTGATTCAATTACAATTGTATCAATCCGATACCAATACCAGTGTTGGCATCAATACTATCGATATTTAGATCGATCCACCCACCCCTACTTTTTACTGCAAATAGAAATGCAGAGCTTGTCAAGAAAAACACTGCATGTTGGCTTGAAGTTATAAAGCTTTAAGGTTTATAGATAGATAGATTAAAGAAAAAATAAATATAAAAAAAACATAAATTCGGTTAAGTATGTCCATATCTGTCTTAAAGTAGCACAAACGCTTCCTCAAATGGCTCAACATAAAGTACATTAACATCTGGTCAAAGGTTTCAAGCCGTTGGAATTCAGTATAATCCACACCTCCTTTAGTCATTAGTATTCCCCAAACTCATGAAGCGCTGTTCATCCAGAGTCCCTTGGGATCCAAACCTTCTGGGAAGTGGAACTCTAGCAGAATTAACTCCCGCAGCACAGAAATGATCAATGCTTCTTACACAATCTGTATTCCCTGCCCACACACAAACACAACTATGAAGGCCTGGATAAAAGGAAACCCAGACGATGAACTATGCAACCTACATCACACACATACAGAAGACATGCCGAGACTGACTTACTACCCACAGATACAGCAGCAGGGAATGCTAACAAACATAACGACTGGGAATGGAAGACGGTAGGTTGCCAATAAAAGGTTTTTATTAAGAAAAAATGAAAGCTAGTTTATGTCTCTGGTGTTGTTCTTCGGACACCCCATATTAATGCAACACGTCGGAGCCAAAGAGGGTATACTGTATAAAATATATTTCATTAGTTGGATTTTGATGCCTGTTTGATGTCAACAACTTCACACTCATTCAATGCCCCAAATGAGGGTAGTGAAATAAATTGCAATCTGCATCCTCTTTGCTACTTAAATTCAAACTCAATTCTAATTGGAATTTAAAATGCATAATGCTCTAATTCCAAACTGATAAGTGTGTGTGTGTGTGTGTGTGTGTGTGTGTGTGTGTGTGTGTGTGGTTCATTATGAAGCATCACTCAATATTCTTTGGACCTGCAGCATTGCAACTTGCTTTCATCAGCAAGTGTCTAATTCAGTAATATTTAATGAATGCATTGACATTATCAGCTCTAGTGCTGATTAAAAGTCAAAACCTTCCTGTTCAATGTCATTTTTTCTCCTTCCTGATAACTTCTCCCTTATTCTCTCTACTCTCTTGCAGTACCATTATTGCTCTCTCTTACTTCACAAACTCACTTCTTGCTCTCTACCTCTGTCTCTCTCTCTTTCCTTCTCTTTCAATCTATCAGCATGTGTTCCAAGCACTTCCTGGCACACCGGCTCTGCAGTAATATAACTGTAGCTAAACAATAGCTTACAGTAAAACCCTGGAATGAGATCAATGGTTTGTTTTATTAAGGGAGGAGACAGACATGCCTGGATCCATGTCTTTCCTCATAATGATAACAGTAACTTGATTGTGCATGGTTTGATCCAATTCATTTAAGTTTAAATGTAACAGCATTTTCAAATGTCTGCAGGTAAATATAATTATATAAATATTAGTGTCAGAAAAGAAAGGTCAGCAGTTATATCTGCCTGCATAGACAGCTGTTATCTAAAGGGGTGTTTACATTGACAGTAATATAATTGTGGACAAGTGTCCATTCTGTTGGTTTGTAGTAAGTGTTTATACCTGATTGCTGTATCCAGCTGTGTCATCTAGCAGATCACGTTGGTACACTTATTGGTAATTGCTGCATCACGTTGTAGCTCATTTGCATAAAGTGTAATTCTTTTTGTATTTGCTGCATCAAAAGTTTCAACAGCTTTCATTTAGAAAAAAAATAAGATGTTTGTCATATTAAAATAGTTATGACGTAGATCAGAAGATACATTGAGGTAGCGATAAACACATTTACATTTAGAAATGCAGCCTATTTATGTTTGCAATAAGGTATGGGAGCTGATACACCAAAACGCACCTTATTTTACATACTGTTTCCAAACATTTTGACATGGTGCAAAACAAATATAACTGTGTGAAAAATAATAATAAAAAAAGTACATATAGAGTTTATAGAGCCTATAGATACCGGTAGAGTTTGGAAGTAGCATGCTGCCATATATATAATTTATTAATCTTTCTGAATACATTTCTCTCGATTTGGTCTTGGATAATTGTTTTCTTAACTTATTGCAGTGCATTAAAGGGTTAGTTCCCCCAAAATTGAAAATTATGTCATTAATGACTCACCCTCATGTGATTCCAATACCCTTACGTTAGACCTCCGTTCATCTTCAGAACACAGTTTAAGATATTTTAGATTTAGTCTGAGAGCTTTCTGTACCTCCATTGAAGCTGTGTGTACGGTGTACTGTCCATGTCCAGAAAGATAATAAAAACATTATCAAAGTAGACCATGTGACATCAGAGCGTCAGTTAGAATTTGTTGAAGCATCGAAAATACATTTTGGTCCAAAAAAAAAAGACGACTTTATTCAGCATTGTCTTCACTTCCTGGTCTGTTGTGAGTGCTTTCACAACACTGCAGTGTAGTGATATCCGGTTCTCGAACTAATCATTCAATTTAACCGGTTCTTCTTGAACCAGTTCACCAAATCGAACTGAATCATTTGAAACGGTTCGCGTCTCCAATAAGCATTAATCCACAAATGACTTAAGCTGTTAACTTTTTAACAGAGGTCTTACGGGTTTAGAACGACATGAGAGTGAGTAATTAATGACATAATTTTCGATTTTGGGTGAGCTAACCCTTTGAGTATACCGTTGGGCAATAGTTTGGGCCGTAGTTCAAAGACAATGTCTGTGCTGCTTATATGTTCATTTTTCATATGTGTTCATGTGCCTTTACATGCATTTAAAAGCTGCCTAGATTGGCAGCTCACTAGCTGTAGTGTATTTTACTACTGAAGAGTGTATTTGCGTATATGCAGAGTTCAGTCATAGTTATAAGGCCAAACAAACAGTACACCATTTTTCTTTGTGTTCATTTTACAAAACCCTTTCAAGCTTTACATGTGTTTCACATATAAAGAGCATTCCATCATAATTCTGCAGAATGATGACATTTTCAAAAAACAAGCTTGCCAAAGCACAGTGATTTAAGTCTTGAATCAAATAGAACGACCTCACCTGCTGTATCTTGGCAAATTGAGCCATCAATCTGCAGATTTAACAATGATAAGGGCAAAGAGGAAGCAAATGAACACTCCCATCGCCCTCTTAAATTAATTAATAAAACAAAGGAGAGATGGGTCCCACACAGCACTTAAATTATTCAGAGGTGTCCTGCCACTTTGATTAATGGACCTGCAAGGATGCAATGTCAGAGAGAGGTAGTCTCTGTGGTGACACTCCATGTTCAAACATAAGATTGTAAGGTCGGTGGGATGGTCATTTGATTGAGAGGTACAGTAACAATAGCAGAGATGTAAAATTTATTCTAATGGAGGGGAGAACGAGGCTAGTTGTCACCAGTTATTTTTGGATAATGAAGATACTATTACAGTTTTTAATTAATATTTTTAATGAATATATTTTTGCTTAAACTAAATAAAAAAGGAGACATTTTGCCTCAGCAACTAGCTGAAAAAAAAACATCAATGTTTTTATTTATATATATATATTTTTTTTAACTGTAATAACCCCATTTGTCACATGGATAATGGTATGAATGATTGTTTTTTTTAGTAGTGGTTTAAATGGTGACAATTATTTTATTTATTTATTTATTCATTTTTAAGTTATGTTTGTAATGTTTAATTGGTTTGTCACGGACACTCATTGTTTTCTTTCATTGTAATCTTATTTAATCTTTTTGTAGTAAAAATTTTGTATAGTAATGCTAGATATTTTGTTGAGTTTTAACTGCAAGAAAGCCTGTTATTTAATTTGTTATGTACTGTCAACAAATTTTGTTTTAAAATTTCAACAAATTTTGTTTTGTTTTTGAATTTCATTCTTTTTTATTTCTCTTATTTTTCTCTGTGCATTGCAGTGACAGACTGACTCACTCAAGGGATTTTTTTTTAAAATAAGGGTAGATAGAAACACATTGTGTATGTGAATGTGTGTGTGTGTGTGTGTGTGTGCGCATGTTTGTCCATGTGTGTCTGTCTGTGTTTGTGTATATGAAGAAACCTGGTAGAGCTGTCTTGCCTGCAGCCAACCTGCCTGCAGATGACTCCGGCTGCAGGCTGAATATCTCCCATCACAGTGGCAACACCACAGCCTCCTCTTACCTCAACCCCTCCTCCTCCACCCCCACCTCTCTCACAATCTCTCTCTCACTCGCTTATCTGTCTTGTCAGGTTAGTTTCTTCATCGGCTTTCTCTCAGCCTCAATAGCTCAGTGTTGCCAACAAAACAGTTCCCAAAACCAGAGTCTGTCCCTCAGTGTAAAGAAATACTGCCACTGAAATCCACCACAACACTAGACTTCAGCACATCACATAACACTAACCTATCCTCACAGCACACATTACGACAGGCCCAATCTAAAAAGGGTGAGTCCAGTCTTTTATAATTCCAACCATATTGAATGTTAGTGTTACATCCTGTCTAGTGAGACGTAGTTGTAAGTCTACAAAATGAATGGACAAACATTAAGATTTGGAGGTCTCACAACATCAAGAGATACAAATTAAAATGGCTTGTGAAGATTGCATGGCCTCCTAAAGAGAGAGAGAGAGAGAGAGAGAGAGAGAGAGAGAGAGAGAGAGAGAGAGAGAGAGAGGGAGAGAGAGAGAGAGAGAGAGAGAGAGAGAGAGAGAGAGAGAGAGAGAGAGAGAGAGAGCCTGGGGGTAAGTATGTTTTCAGTAAATTTAAATTTTTGGGTGAACTATTCCTTTAATCAACCAACTATATTAATATCCCCCATTATAATTCTGCTAGGAAATAAGCATTGTAGTTTTTAATGTGTGCTTGGTTATCTCTAAAGTTCACTTGAATTTGTTTCAGCTCATCAGTCGCTACATAATGAAGCCATGAAAACCACGCTGACTAACTGGCCAACAGGGCAGCTTGTGCTCGAGATCAGTGGGCAGTGGCTGTCTTTCACAAGAATGAAGATTTTCAGATAGCCTACAGAATAGCCTACATCAAGCCGCTGAGAGCTCTCTGAAGCTCTCGTGTACCCCATCTTCTGAAGACAGGCAACCGGTGGGACTCTACAGCTACAGACATGAGTTTTTGAGGCACAGGTGTCCCTCAAGGTGTTGTATTTTTTTCCTTTATGTGTTTTTATGATGTTCCCTTCTTTGCTTATTCTTTCTTGACATCTTAAAGCTTCTTCAGAATATCGTCTTCTCATGGAGTGAGTAAGTCTCTGAGGCAGACAAGAAAACTGGGGCCTGATTGAACCAGATATATGTAATTTAAAGTAGCACAGGTGGGTACTAAGAAAAATCTTGCATGCTACTGTATATTTGTTGAATTGAACTATTAAATTACTTGAAACGAAACCTCGTTGTATAAACGAAATATTTACAGAAGCCTGATTGGATTACATCCCTGAGCTCATGTTTTGCATGACAGACTTTAATCCTTTAAACATATCGATTGATATATAAATGATAGAACAATTGTTAATGGCTGTCCAGCATGAAACAATATATACTGTGCACTTTATACAGTATGTGCGTCAACCTGATGATTTTAGCAGCACATCAATATTTAAAGTTTAATAAATAAATGAATAAATATAACCATTCAAATTGGGTTCTTTTTTTAAAAAGAAATGTATACTTTCATTCAGCAAGTATACAATAAATGGATCAAAAGGGGCCGTAGAGACATATAATGTTAAAAAACCTCTCTATTTCAAATAATAATAAAATAATAATATATAAATGTATCACAGTCTTAATAAGAAATGTTTCTTGAGCAGCTAATCAGTATATTAGAATGATTTCTGAAGGATCATGTAGCACTGAAGACTGAAAAAAATTATGCTGCAAATTCAGCTTTGCCATCACAAAATAAAATACTAAATATTTATATTACCGGTATATAAAATTCATTTTAGAAACAGTATTGAATACTTTCATATTTGTTTATGTATTTGTGATTTACTGTATTTCATCATTTTTTATGAATTCTAATGAATGATATTAACGTTGACATTTACAGGAAAATCTAATTGCAGTTTCAGAATCAGAAAGAGCTTTAATGCCAAGTGTGTTTACACACATACAGACTTTGTTTTGGTGTCAGGAGCTTCCAGTACAGAAATACAAACATAGTGCAGACATGCATATCATTTAAAGTAATAAAAACACTAATAATAAATAGAATAGATTAACAAATGACAATGATTAATAAATAACAATATTGTAATAAAATATAGAAAAAAAAATCAGTAGACAGAATTGTGAATGTGCATATGTGCTATTTACAGATAAAAGTTTGGATGAGTTATTTACATATCTACAGTCCTGATGTGTTCTATGTGTTGTTCATGTGGAATATGGCCTGGGGGAATAAAACTGTTCTTATGTCTGGCCGTTCTGGTACTCAGTGCTCTGTAGCGCAGGCCAGAGGGCTACAGTTGAAAGAGGGAGTGTAATGGTTGTGTGGGGTCCAGAGTGATTTTATTAAATTTTAGTGATTTGTCCATTGTATTCTTCTGATGTCTGATTTGTAACTGAGCCAAATCAAACAGTTACAGATGAACACACGACAGACTCAGTAATGGCTGAGTACAACTGTGTGAGCAGTCTGTTTGCTTGTATGCAAACTGAAGAGGATTCAGCAAGAGTCCAGTGATGTCCTTTAGGTAGGCCAAGATCAGTTTCTCAAATGACTTCATGACCGCTTAAGGACCGCTTATGACCTACAAGCTATCAAATACTGCAACCCAAGTCAAGATGATTTCATCCATCATCCAGTTCAGCTCTCTTCAATAGTGTCTGTGAAATCAAGCCAACAATATTGCCAGAACGTGTGTCCCCAGCTAAGCAAACCAAAGGCAACAGTGGCAAGGAACCAAAACTCCATTGGTGCTATGAAAAACTAATTTAAAAACTCCAAACAAAGTACAGAGTTTTTTCACCCAATTTAGTAAGAATTCTCAAATGGCTGGTACAACCCTTCCCTGATGAAATAGATTCTTGGATGGACAGCTTGATTTGTCTTTATCCTCTGGTGATAGAGGTCTTACTTTTGCATTAGAGTCTCTCCAAACAAGGTCTTCATGTATCACCTACAGTTAATGGGCAGCCATGTTCATTAATGAAAAAGCACCAGCATAGATACCACAAGAGCCTTTCATCCGCCTCCCACTCACTGTCTCCATGGCAAAAACAGCCACCATTAAAAGCATGTGTCTTCGAGTATGATCATCAGTGTGCTTAATGACTGTGAGGCCACAAACTTCTCACACAGCTCTCAAACACACACCAGGGTCCTCTTGCATCATCAGACCTTGCGAAATTGAAATGGCCAATTAGGATCCTGGCCAGCTAGCTCCATTACAGCCGAGCACATGGTCATCACTGGTCATTAAGACAGCTGTGTCATCAAGAGCCACCAATTAGGCTCTGTTCCAGCAGACCCTGAGATCAGCTTTCAAATTGCTTATGTCTGTCTCGAAGAGAGTTCTTATTTTCTTTGTTGCTCTTTAAATGGACTGTTCATAGTTTCAGATGGAATATACGTAAATGATTCACATGCTCAAATGTTCATTTGGATGTTAAGGAAGTGGATCATGGGTGCGATGATGACGAGTCTATTAACAGTTGTGTTTAAGTAGCTTTGAACCGATCCGTGCCTTGGAAAATAAATAAATCTCAAATTAGCAATGGAGAGAGGGATGAAGTGTGGTGACATTTTGGCCAAATGAATCTCCTTCATCGTTATCACAGGGGCTTAATTAGTAATCCAGACAGGGGAAGGACAGGAATGGAGGATTGCTTTTGATTCCACCTCCTGAAACCAGGATTTGCGTTGTGTTTCCTGGAGGTCGGAGTCTTCGCCTAATCTCTCAGATTAATTCACAGAGGCATTTGAGTCCTTGAGAAAATGAGAAAGCAGATATGCGCAACTGGTTCCTGGCCTTGCTGGTTTCCCTTACGAAAGGAAAATATATTTACCAATATATTTCTTAAAATATATTGTGATATATTGTAATATATTATGTTCCCCTTTAATTTTCTAATATTTGATATATTTGAATACATTTAATAATATATTGATGATACATATATTATATAATATATAGCAAAATATACAAATGATTGCCGCTTTCAATATATTGCAAAAAATAAATATATATAAGAATTTATGCCTAATATATTACATGATATTTTCCAACATACTGCAATATATTTTTGTTTCATAAGGGTTGCCAGTTTATTTTTTTAATTTTTTCCCCAAGTAATCACCCTTGAGCAATGCAGGTCTCTCTGACAACAGAAAGACACCCTGCTCTGCCCTCTTGTTGTTTTCGAGGCTCACCGTATCAATGCATTGACTACTAATGTCTTCATAGCCGAGGAACATCTGCCCAGTAAAACGTCAGTGCAAAACATTTTTTCTGGTAAGATGAAAAACATCTTTCATTCACAACCTACAGCTGTTTTAGAAGTAATTCATTGGAATCTGCCTTAAAACTATAAGTGAAGAAAACAATTATTGCGAATGTACATATTATATAAGGGAGCAACACTCGTTATTTATCCAGAAAATGTACAATCTAAACCTCTGACATTTTGATATATTTTTTACATGACAGTGGTCATTATCTGTGTGAAAATAAATAACTTAACTAATTTGAGTTGGATACAAGAATTTCCATTAAAAGGTTTAAGGTTATTCACATTTTCCACATGAAGTAATATTTTTTTTTAAAATAATATTGTATGCTCACCAAGGCTGCACTTAATTGATCAGAGATATAGACTATGAAATATTATTTCAATTTAAAGCAACTTTTCTATTTGTTTTCTTCAAATCAGTGCTTATCATCATTTATTATTATTATTATTATTATTATTATTATTTTAAACAAAAAATGGAAACGTTTGATATTTATAAATTAACTAACTTATTTCAATTGCTCCTTCAGATACCGTTTTATTCTTCCAATCAATTGCCCAGTCGCACACACAGAATTGTAGAATATAATAAGCAGTGAAGGATACATCTGTGCGCCCTTCAAAACTCAACTATATGAAGGTATGTTAGTGTGACATAAACACTCAGACCTGGGGCCTGGGGCCCGCTCTTCGTACGTCGCTAACTCAGTTAGCTGGATTTGAATGTTGACGATTTGGCGTGATCTTGGATCATTTGGTTCTTCGAAGCTCATCCCGGAGCTGCTGTCATAGCAACAGGACCGTAAGCTTAAACCTGCTTGGGAGCAGGCTTATTTCATGTAAACAGGATTAGATCGCTTCTTTTGAACCAGAACTGATACTCAAAATATGCCTGTTACCACCGCTACTTTATTACAAGAGTATCGTACTGATCCAGGGACAATAATTTAAAATAATAATCATTAAAAAAAATTTTTTTAATTATATACTGTAACAACAATGAGTTTTACGTAGTAATTAACTCAAATGATATATAGGGAATTTGAATAATTAATCAGGAATTTGATTAATATATATCTCAGATGGCAGTTACATTAAATTTTATTGATTATGAAAAATAGCTCATTTGCCTATACCAATACTAATCACAGGGCACTGTAATTTACTCATTAATATGTCAATATTCCATTCTTCATATCAATTGTTGTGATATCTCTAACTGTAAATTACTGCAAATCAAACAGTGGATTGTCCAGCAAGCCAGATTGACCTATCAATTTTCAATAAAGATATAACTTTTTATAATTCAAGGAAAAATATTCTCTGGCCACGAAAACATTATCCTATCATTATGATAAATTTAGTTTCTAAATTTATAGCTTGTAGCTAAAGACCAAAACATTTCAGTGACTCGTAATGTGAGTGGGGTGGAGTCCAAGCCAATCATTTATATATGGGTTTTAATAATTAAACTAATAATACATCAAACTACAAATCACACAGAGTAAATATGCGTACGACAATACAAACAGTAAGCTTTATACAATACATAACGAATCCAAATAAAAGAGAGAGAGAGAGAGAGAGAGAGAGAGAGAGAGAGAGAAAATAGAATGAGATCACATAAGGAGCTCAGGTATGAAAATCATAGTCAGTAACTTTTGGAAGCCAACAACAAATCAGATCATAACAACACTTTAAACCAGCATTTAAATCTCCATAGAGAAAGTGATACTTGCAAAAATGTCCAATGTGCATGGCGTGTGCCGGAGGCCATGTGACGCGCGTGCACGCTTCGCTAGATCTTTGCGTGAGCGTGGAGCACGTGGTCCTTTGTTCTGTCCTCGCGCGGTATTTGAAAGGTTCAACAAACAATGTCCCAGAATTCGTCTTCCTTGCGTGGAGAGGCGAATAGTTGAATAAACTTAGTAAAGAAAAGATACGAAACGAACAAAACGAAAGCTCTCTAAAGGAGCCATTAAAATGGCTTTTTTTCTCTCAGCCCCTGTGCTGAGGGGGTTTGCGCTATGAGCGCGGCCTACGGCCGCGCGGAAGCAACGTTGGAGAGCAGCGTGTCCGAGAACGGAGAATAGGAAGAAGAGAGGGAGGACCTTGTTTGGTCAATTCTTATAGCTTGAAATAGGTCACGCCCCTTTTTCGCGTAAACAGCCAATGAAAGTCCGCGATCTGAAGCGGAGGGAAAAGTTCCTTTGTCTCTGTGGAGACAAACCCCCCCTGGAGATCTAGGCTTGTCCAAATTCCAGGGATTATTCTAGCAAGTTTGTAATTCAGATTACATACATATTCTTACTTTGTTCTAGATAAATGGGTCTGTCAGAGCATGACGATTAGAACAAGACTAAACATAATATATATATATGATCAAAACATGAAGTTACATTCCAAATGTATTTAAAGATTTGCTTAACACATGATGACACTGCAGATGTTGGGAAACATCTTAATGTACCAAAAGGGAATATGTAAAACATGTATAAAACATAAAAACAGAAAGTTAATGAATACATTCCATAGAATGCATTGTTCAAAAGAAGCCAGTGATTTGGCTTCTCTCCTGTCCTGCGTGGTCGTAAACTTTTACAACCTGCAAAAGTGGGGGTTGCAGAAACATGGCTCTCTTTGAGAAGGTTGAAGTGAGGAGAGACATTTCCTAAAGTATGAGCTTGCCACTTATACTCTTCACATAACAAGGATTAACCATTTTATGCAATCCATAAACATAATTAAAATACATATTAATAATAAAATGAAAGTAAGGAACTTATACGAAAAGTTCCTTTGTCTCCAGTGTTGGAAGAATTTGGGTTGGGGGTTTTCGTTTCTTCTTTGAAGCTCGCATGGGCATCGTAAATAATTTAAGTCCAGCCAGGCTGGCGCCAGGCCAGGCACTTGGTGCAAAAAAAAGAGTTTAATTTGGAAAATCTGAATTAAACACATGAATCGATGATCTGCATATCCGTTACATACAAATGTTGTGTAGTCCATAACAGCCTACTATAGACACAGCCAGTTTTACTCACTGAAATATTTATTTGTCATAAAATTATTACTTCATAATTGTATTAGAGTCTTTCACACATGCTAAAAAGATAATAGAGTCGTGCATTATTTTGAGTGATGACTGACTAAGAGTGGCTTGATGGAGCGCAGGAGATGCAGATAATATGATATTGACCCTTTAGAAACTTTCATTAATGCGGTCACGTAACAAATCTGTCCAAATATAAAATGAAATGAATAGATAATTTCTACATTGAAATAAAAATGTAAAGACTGCACAACTATTATATATTGCGAATCTAAACAATTGGGAATAATGAAAAAAATTTGAATAAAATAAAAACATGTATCTATTATCTGTCTCATGTATCTATTATCACATTTATGTAGTTTTGTTTGCTTGGGTGTTTCCTTATAAAAGTCCAGAAATTTGTCAAGTTTTTCGTCAGGTGTCGTTTTAAATTATATGACGTCATTACATTGCCGTCTTGCCACCAGCCAATCGCTGCACTGCTGATCATGATCCACTTACTAAACATAATCCATTGCGATGTATTTGTTATTAAATTAACTTACGTTTCGCCAGATTGCCCTTCCTCCAAGCCCTCAAAACACCCGCTCATAACTACTAGTACAGAATCAGAATCAATCACCAAAAGAATCCCTTCGGTTCAGAGACATGCTGTGAGTCAGTTGGCTTCACGCTGAATCGCGCATGCGCAGTATTATCAGTTCATCGGTTCTCAATTCGGACGCGTCCGACAGAAACGATTCTCGGTTGAGTGTACTGATGATCCGAAAACCGATGCAACCGGTTCTTGACTCGAGAACGAGAATCGCTCTAACCGGCACGTGCTGCAGTTCAGTGTCATCAGCTGCTCTACTCGTGTTCATGTTCTGTTTACTACAAACTCAATTTTTGAATGTCATCATTAACTATAAATACAGTACAGATATCTCATAAATCATCCCTTATTCCTATTAAACATAAGAGTCTTTAGAGTCTTAATTATTGTCCAACTTCCCTGAAAACCCATCTGGCCTATACATATACAATATACAGATTGGAAACATTAATCTAAAAAAAATAATTAAAAAAAAAATCAAAATAAAATATAGTTACTTTATCACACTTTCCGATGTTTAACAAAACACTTACAAAATTACACGCATGCGCAGTATCATCAGTTCATCGGTTCTCAATTCGGACGCGTCCGACAGAAACGATTCTCGGTTGAGTGTACTGGTGATCCGAAAACCGAAGCAACCGGTTCTTGACTCGAGAAAGAGAATCAGCTCATCGGTTCTCAAATCGGACGCGTCCGACAGAAATGATTCTCGGTTCAGTGTACTGGTGATCCGAACACCGAAGCAACCGGTTCTTGACTCGAGAACGTAAGTTATGACTATAACTATGGATCTATGAGACCGAACGATGACCGTCACCACGGTCTTACCTTGAATGAAGCCATTCCTCCGCCTATCCTCGAGACCAAATATCAACAATGTCAGGTGACTGACCTTAGGGGTTGGCTATATAACATCCAGGTGAACCAACCACTTCCTCTTGCCTGGAACGCCCCAGTTCATCCCGAGTGACAAGGGATGGTGACGGTCATCGTTCGGTCTCATAGATCCATAGTTAGAGTCATAACTTACGATCTATTTCGACCTCACTCAGACCGTCACCACGGTCTTACCTTGGATGACTTATACCCCCAGGGTCACGAGGGACTAGCATGTTTTCCTTCCCCTGTTTATTTAGCCGCAGATAAAACCGCAGACCCAAAAGGATTTGGCTTTGCCACATTAATCCTATAAAACCTCGTAAACGTGCACAAGCTGCTCCAAGAGGCTGCGGCACAGATGTCCGATAGTGCTACCCCCTTCAGTGCCGCCCAGGAAGTGGCCATGCTCCTGGTAGAGTGAGCAACCAGACCACCAGGGATAGGTAGATTTTGGCTGACATAAGCTTGTGAAATGGTATCCACTATCCAATGAGATAACCGTTGCTTAGACACAGGTTTGCCTGCACACTTCTTGTCAAAACATACAAATAGTTGTGTGTGTGACTGTCGTAGTTGATGAGTTTGCTCAATATATGTGTGCAATGCCCTAACAGGACATAGAGAACAATGATCCAACTTTTCACCTGAACAAAGGGGATCTGGACGGAAAGCATCAAGCTCAATTACCTGATTTATTGTGCTAGGCTTAAGGACCTTGGGCAAGAATGATGGGTTTGGCCAGAGAAAAACCCCTGTTTTTTCTGCCTTCCATCTCAAGCAGTCTTCACTGACTGATAAAGCGTGCAACTCACCAACTCTCTTGGCTGAACACATCGCTAGTAGGAAAACTGTTTTCCATGTCAAGAACTTGAGATCTGCTTGCTCCAAAGGTTCAAAAGGTGCTTTGGCCAGTGACTGTAAGACAATAGAAAGGTCCCAAGCAGGTGATCTCATAATTCTCCCTGGTCGCAAGCGTTTTGCACCCTTAAGAAATTGAGACACCAAACGGTGTTTGCCAATATTTGCACCATCCACTGACACATGGAAGTGTGAGATGGCTGCAATGTAGACTTTTATGGTATTAACTGATTTCCCAGAATCAATCAATGTTTGAAGAAAACGAAGAACCAAACTGGTGTCACACTTGGCCGGATCTAGTTGTCGGTCATGACACCATGTTGAGAATATTCGCCACTTGCTAAAATAGTTACTCCACGTAGACGGTGCCTTAGAACTATTTATTGTCCTTAATACAGCTTCATCTAAGCCTTCAGAGAGGGACTGAGCAAGGGCAATACCCATAGTTGAAGTGTCTCTGGACTGGGGTGCCAGATTTGGCCTTCCACTTGAGAGAGGAGATCTGCTCTCTGTGGTAACTGCCAAGGGTAACCTTGGACCAAACGTACAAGGGTCGGAAACCAAAGTTTCTCTGGCCAACGTGGGGCCACAAGTAAAATCTTGTGACGGCCCAAAGCTACCCTGTTGATCACAAGGTGGATCAAGGGTAGGGGTGGAAAAGCGTACAACAATTCTTCCGGCCATTCTTGAGATAGTGCATCGATCCCTAAAGGGCCTCCCTGGCTGTTCAGGGAATACCATAGATCGCAATGAGTTGTCTCCGTGGTCGCAAACAAATCGACCTTCGCCATACCGAAACGCCTCCATATCAATCTCACCACTTCGGGATGGAGGCGCCACTCTCCCGGGAGTGGTCCAGTTCGTGACAGCAGGTCTGCCGCTCTGTTCGCCACTCCCGGTATGTATACTGCTCTGAGTGATGAGAGCTTTGGAAATGCCCAAGAAAGTAGTTCCTGTGTCACCTGGAGACACCGCGCTGATCTGGTGCCACCCTGGTGATTGATGTGGTACACTGCCGACATGTTGTCTGTTCTCACTAAAACATGTTTGTTCTGTAACAACGGGAGAAAAACCCTAAGGGAGAGATGGACTGCCCTGAGTTCCAGCACATTGATGTGCTCTGTGGTCCAGGGGAATTTCCAGTGTCCCCTGATGGACCTGCCTTCCCAAACTGCTCCCCACCCTGTTAGAGAGGCATCTGTCGTTATCACAGACCGCCTCGCTGGGATGTTGCCTAGAGGAACCCCTTGTGACGGTAACGACTTCCAAGGGTGTAACATTTGGACACACCTTCGTGTAACCTTTATCCTTACATGTCTGTGTAATTTGGGATGCAAGTGAAAGCTGTTCAACCAACGTTGTAGTGGACGGGCTTTGAGAAGGCCGAGTGGGACCACAGCTGCTGCAATCATGCCCAACAATCGCTGAAACTGAATTAACTTCACCTTCTTGTTCAGATGGAATGATTGAGTTAGACTGATCAACTGTACCACTCTCTGGGGTGATAAAGTTGCCGTCATCAGTTGGGAATCTAGCGAAACTCCTACAAACACGGTCTGTTGTCTGGGACTTAGATTGCTCTTTTCCCAGTTCACTTTGAACCCGAGAGACTGGACATGTTGGAGCACCACTTCGGTGTCCCTCATGGCTTGACTGCGTGAAGGAGCACAAATTAGCCAGTCGTCCAGGTATGACAGAATCTTCAAACCTGCACACTGAAGGGGACGCAGGGCTGCTGACACCACCCTGGTGAAGACCCTTGGAGACAGAGACAGGCCAAATGGAAGGACCCTGAACTGATAAACCCGATCTTGAAAGGCAAAGCGAAGAAACGGGCAGTGATCCTGACAGATGGGTATGTGGAAATAGGCATCCTTCAAGTCTATGGAAGTGAACCATTCTCCCAGTTCTATGGATTCCAGAATTTGTGCTGTAGTCAGCATTTTGAAGGGCAATACCTTTATGAATTCGTTCAACTTTCGTAAGTCTAGAATGGGTCGAAGTCACCCGTCTCTCTTTGGCACCAGGAAATACTTTGAATAGAACCCAGTGAGCTGTTTGCTGGTGTCTATCTGTACAATCGCCTTTTTCTGAAGTAAAACTGTGATCTCTTTGGCCAAAATTTGTGCCTGGACTGGGTCTCTGACTACGGTCATATGATCGCCTGAAAAAGTAGGAGGGCGCCGCCGGAACTGTATCCTGTATCCTGTCTTGATGGTATCTAGGACCCAGGGATCTGATGTTACCTTCTCCCAACTGTCCAGGCACAGTTGGGAGCATTCTCCGACGACACAGAGACCGCTATGCCTGGCCTCCCCGGGGTTTGAAACCCCTGGAAGGATGCCTCTTAAGTGGTCCTCCCCTGACTGGATTATGGGCCTGGTCGGTCTGGGGAGCCTGATAAAAAGGTCTGGTTCCTCGATCATGGGACTGGTAACCCCTAGATCGTCTTCTGTCATACCCCCAAGTTTCTGAACGAGGAAAGTGTGGGGGCTGAAAAGAATGAGCAGCCCTATGGCCACATTTGGTAGGGCCAGCAAATGTTTGCTGAACTGACTCCCTTCTGCGTCTTGCCTGATCAGCATTATCCAGCAAAGCCTGTGCATCAGTGTGAAATATCCGTCCTGGAACCACTGGCATATTAGTCAAATCCTTCCTGATTGCGTCAGGTAAAGATGTTTGAGCCAACCAGATTTGTCTTCTGGCTAAAATTGCAGACGACATAGATGCCCCTATGTCCCTGGTAAGCTGTGAGTGTGTGATGAGTGCTGTGTCAATCAAGCTCATCACATCACGCTCTTCCTTATTAACAACCTTTCTTAACGCAGCCAAAACTATTGCTAGAGCATTTCCTGAACGGGCTGCCCGAGTAGCTGCATTATATGCCTGGCTCATTAACCGGTCTGTCTTTTGGCACTCCTTACCGGGACAACGAGGATTGTCAGTAACCTTATCAGGTCCCAAAGCGGTTAAGGCTGCGATCTCTCGCTCCACTGATGGCATGTTCCCCATACCACTCTCAGCGGGATAATCCAACTTAACAAACCGTCTACATCCTGCATTAAACTGGGGTGCCGCTTTTGGATTATTCCAGGCTTTCCTCAACATCTGGGAATAATCCTCAGCTACAGGGATTGACACAGTAGGCTGTGCAGGGGAAATACTCGCCCATACACCTTGTGTGGGGGCTGGAGCTGTAGCTTCTTCCTGTGCATTAAGGCCCAGGATCCTTGCTGCACTTAAAATGCGCGAAAGAACATCAGAATGCAGGCTTCCTTCTGAAACCTCAGACCTGGATTCCTCTCCCTCGTTTTCATCTGCATTCTCCTCACTACCATAAAGGGAGTTATTTGCATGCAGTGAGACGGCATCCGTATAATCATCCCCCTCTTTCTGACGTGATGTCAACTCATCCCCAGCCCGGAGTGCAGATGGCTGTGTGTTTACTGAAGAATTACGTGTTTCAAGCTTACCAGCTAAGTCACGCAATGCTGCTAAGATTTGCAACTGAGTGTCATCCTTGGGATCTCGGACTACTGTGGCTTTCTTTATTTTATCTGGAGGCATGTCAGGACCTGCATCTGGCCTCTTACGTTTATGAGAGGAACTACTGGGAATAATTTCTTTATTACCACCAGTTAACAGTTTAGCTCTTTGCACTCTTTCCCGCAAAGATAGCTCCAACGCAGCTGCACAGGGATCCTCAATATCATCTAGTACATGTTGCATACCCAAACAGGAGGGACATTCGCGATGCCCATCTCTTGGGTGTATGCTAGTTTGGCAAAAACGACACCTTGAGTGACTCATGACAACAAGTCCGAGGTCAGGTCACTCATATAATGATAGTGCATGAAAAGGGAAATAAACTGTAATGAATCACAGTATTTAACTAATTCTGGAAGTTGAACTGCGAGACTCCAAAATAACTCAGCATTTAATTGAAAAAAACAAGCAAAAATGCCATTAACAAATAGACTGTGACGAATCACTAGATCATAATCAAATTGAACACTTCCTTAATCCACAAAAAATATATGTCTGGTATTAGTTAAACACAATTAACCAGGTACAATTTAATATAAAGATTGTGACGAATCACTCTTCATACTCATCATTCAGAATACGTCTGCGAACAGAACTCCTTAGAAAATTATATATCCATCATTCTACGTGCGCACACGCAGTAAATGGAAAAGAAAACTCTCGTCTGCTGCGAACAGCTGACCTGAGAACCATCAATAAATGCCTGAAAACAAACAGAGAAAAATAAAGAAATACTCACCGACATGCGTTCCGACGACACGTCGAAATATTTAAATGAGGAGAAAAACCACTGCAATCCTCAGGGACTTGAAGCACCTGCACAAAACGTGACGGATTGAAACTAATCTCTCCTGTAATCAAAAACAATGCGCTCTACCGCGTCGGTCTCAGATGAGGCGAGAAAGGCAAGAGGAAGTGGTTGGTTCACCTGGATGTTATATAGCCAACCCCTAAGGTCAGTCACCTGACATTGTTGATATTTGGTCTCGAGGATAGGCGGAGGAATGGCGTCATTCAAGGTAAGACCGTGGTGACGGTCTGAGTGAGGTCGAAATAGATCGAGAACTGCTCCAGCAGTGGGCGTGTTTGTTCATTATCTGGCTCGGCTCGGTGTTCATCTTCAGTTCGGTCTTCACAGCATTTCATTCAGTGTACTGTTTGAGTAAATGGATTACCCCGGGATATTGGTTTATTCTGACTCAGAGGGAGTGTCAGTCACGTTAAAAAAGTTAACAGCTTAAGTAATTTGTGGATTTATGCTTATTGGAGACGTGAACCGTTTCAAACGATTCAGTTCGATTTGGTGAACTGGTTCAACCGGTTCACTAAGAAGAACCGGTTAAATTGAACGATTCGTTCACGAATCGGCCATCACTATTGCTGTGTCCAAATTCAGGGTCTGCATCCTCCTTAGGATCCTTCCTACCCGGTTGAAGGAGGATGGGTCCTCCGACGACCGCAAAAACCGGAAGTCGGTGTTTGTGAATTTGGACAGCCTACCCTTCTTTCAGTTCCCTCCCTTAACCGTTGCTCATATCCTGTCGCCTAGCAACCGTGACAGCGCCAAGCAAGAAGCGGGTGAAGAGCTCATCGTTCTCTCCCCGGAGCTTTATAAACACTTCTGTCTGCTCTTTCGTCCTTAGAAGCGTTAAAACAGCTTCAATCACTAACAAATAAGCTGTGTGTAAGGGGATATTCACACAGGCAGTAAGGAAGAAGCTAGTTTACGAAAGTAAACGTTTTTTTTTTACATATACACGTACACATGTAAAAAAAAAAAAATGCTTAATGCTAAAACAAAATGCCTAACTAGAAAACCACTGAAAATATATCTTTTTGAAAAGCCAGTTTTTAAAAAACATCGAAAATAATACTCCTCCCCCACTCCGCTACCGCTCGCTTCGTCCTGCCGAAAAGAATTATGGGATAGGTAGGACGCGAAAGGATCCATCACACCCATCCTTCGAATTCGGGGAAAAGGAGGACGCATTTGTGGGCCGCATTTGAAGGACCCTACGAATTTGGACAGCCTTCGTCGCGGCGCTGTGACGTAACATCCTTCAAATGCGTCCTCCGAAGGATGTAGACCCTGAATTTGGACACAGCCTATAACTCAATCCAGCATACTAATCATACACAACAGGTGTGTTCGAAGAACCCAATTAGCCGGATCAGGATTAGCACGATGATATCATCTTGGATGTGTCATTTGATCTTGTTGAAAGCTCAATCAGTTATTGTTAATGTTTACTGAAATGTTTAAAAAATAAAAACACTACTTTAATTCAGCCAAACATGGTCTGTGCTTTTTTTAGTTACAGATAGAATTAGACATACCATGTCATTTTGTGTTCGCAGTTTTGTCATTTGAAGTAACTTTATTTAGTTTAATGTCTGATATTTTGTATAGCAAAAATAAATTACCAAGCCTTATTTTGCATATCAAATTAAATCATTTCAATATTTTGTAGTATCTTGAGAAGCAACATTGCACATAATCAAACGCACATAATCACACATTTTGGCATTGATAACTGGCATCTGCCCACTTTTTAAAAGCATCTGCTGCAACTGAATGAATCATATTACAGAACTGAAGGAGTAAAAGCTCTTGCTATCTTTTCTACAAAGTTTATAATATCTGCTCATATGTGGTCTGTGTCCTGCAGGAAGGGCTTCTCCTGACTTAAGTGGAAGTGAGAGACAGCTCTTACTTTCTGAAGTACAAAGAAAGCATCACAAGACCAGAGCAAATTCGAGTTTGATGGGATAACAGGATCATTAACGTGAGATAATAAAACCATAACCTGCAGCTAATGATGCCAGTGACTTACAGTGATGAGCTCATTCTTGCTAATTCGGGTCAATGTGCAAGATGTTCATATCTGCTTGAACAGTTTAATTGTGAAGAAGAAGAAAAAAATTACAATGAAATTATGAATAATTAAGGAAAGTATTTAAGGTGTGTCTTTCAAAGGTTCTCTTAAATTTTAGAATAAAATGTGTATATTAAAACCTGTATTTTAATTGTTTCCATAGTTTCTATTTTTTTTATAACAAAACTTATTATATTATATTAGTATTAAATATTTATATTAAATATTTCTAGCGACTGTAAAGTTATTTTCTTTTTTTTTTATGTAATGTATTATATATAAAACTATCAAATTATACAATGTGATAACTAATATATATATATATATATATATATTGTGTTGAACCTGCATAGCATCAAATGAAATGATTGTGATTCAGATTGCTACAGCTGTCACAGATGGCCAGGCTCAGTCACTTCCCAATCACAGCGAACACCATCACCTGAGCTCTAATCACGTGCACCTGTCACGGATCAGCAATCACTCTCAGCTCCCCTACATAAGCACACACCTCACATCATTCTAATGTCTGATCTCGTTTGCATGAAGTGGACTCTTTCTCTCTGATATCGCTGAGAGGCATTGAAATACTTAACAGTCATACTTCCCTCCTGTGTTTCCTCCAGTATGTTCTTCTAGTCTTGAGCTCTGTGGATTCCCCAGTCTGCCCTTTGTCTGAGGTGTGTGTAGTCCTGTCCTCCCTTCCATGGTCTCCTCTGACCCCAAGTTACAGTAATACTCTCCTCATCTTCCCATAAGACTGTGATCTTGACTATAATACTCACCTGCTGTAAATAAACATCACTTGTGTTTTTCTAACTCTCTGAGTGAGTCTCCTTCCATAACAACAGCAAAACCCTAAACAATTCTTTGTAATGGCATTGTGGATTTATTGTGTAGGAGACGCACAGTATGCAGGTAAACACAGACAAACACCTGCCTACACGCATTTATTTATACAAACACAAATATCCACCTTTGTATGCACTGACATTAATTTCACAGTACACAATGTGCCAATCAAGAACCCATTGTTTCCACTCATTGATGTGAGCTGCAGGCAAACAAGAACTGTTTAGTCGATCATCTCTAAACAGATTATTGTGATCCTATCAGTCTCTCCGTTGTTGCGTGGCTGCAGATGCTAGGTGTCAACTAACACACAAAAGGAAGCGTACAAATTATCACTGTTATTTTGAGACTTATCTTAAGGTCCCCCTCCTCCACGTGTCAATCAACACTCCAATTACAAACTGCTCCGAATACCTTTCATCTGTCAGACATATCAGATTGGCTTATTTGCTTGGATTGCTGGTTGTGCTAAAGCTCAAAGAGCAACCCCTGACTGAATGTCACGTCTAAAATTACGCCTCCCTCAGCCTACGTACAATGAATGTCACAGCTTTATTTTGTGAGCTTGCCCTGTTGGGCTTGCCATCCTAATTCAAGGTTCAAACATATTTGAAGTTCATTAAAGTCTGTAGGTGCAATATTTTCTGTTTTGTGGTGTGTACTACCCAGGGGTGTAGTCTTAAAGGAAAAAGTGGTTTACTATTACCCAGTTGCCCCCCAATCTCCCTCCCAACTTTTTATTGTTGTTGGTTTATTAGTGATTTAAATAGTAATTTAGTAATATTAATACAGTGTACTCTAAAATTGGTCAATAGATTAGTTTTCAAGTAGTCCACAACATGACTTCCAAGTTTCTTTGGAATTATATTCATGGTGAAAAGTGCTTAATTTAATGTTTTATTTTATGCTTTTATACACTGATTGTATTATTTAGGAAGGGAATTATAGTTCCTGAAAGTGGATTTTGCAGTATGTAGGCAGGGATGGACTGGGGTTCAAATTTGGCCCTGGACATATCCAGCCCACAAGTTCCCCCATGAATTTTTTGCTGGGTTATAGGGCCTTCCACTGGAGTAAATAAATTAATAAATAAAACAGGACAGAAACAAATAATGATAGATATTACTGAAATTCAAAGCAAATGTGTTTTTGTCAGAAAGAAATGCATTTGACAGTAAAGCAATGATTTTGAGCTAGAATGCCAAAAAATTAGGCCTACTTCTAATGGATTCTGTCATCCTTTCAAACCTGTATGACTTTCTTCTGTGGAACACAAAAGAAGATATTTTGTATAAGTTTACTAAACCATTTTGCTTATACCTTTGATTTCTACTGCATGGACAAAAATGTCTTGAATTTCAGGTTTGGAATGACATGGTGTTGAGTAAATGGCTATTTTCATTTTTGGGTGAACTATACCTTTAATAACTTTATTATTTGTAAATAATTCACACCAGATTTATAAAAGACACTGATATTTATATTTAATCAGGCTCTTACTGAATCAACATTTTACTTCCAGTGTTGAGGAATGTTACTTTTCAAAGCAATACATTACAATATTGCGTTACTCCCTAAAAAAACTAATTATGTTACTTAGTTACTTTTTATGGAAAGTAATGCATTAAATCACTTGTGCATTACTTTTGTGTTACTTTTTAAATATGAGCAGAGTTTGATTGTTTTTAATATAAGAAGATCTATTTATAGCAATTGTAAAAGCCCTTTCACACCAAAAAGTGTAATGAATAAACCTCAGGCTGAAAGAAAGTATGTTGAACTGCGTATGGTGTATGAGTATGGTGAACAAAGGTCACCAGCAAAGACACTGGTTAATAAAATGTGATTAGATTAATTTGTGTTACTTAACATGTTTAATTATTTCAGGTTTGTGTCTTATTCTCAGGTCACATTTCACTGTTTTAATTCATTTTAATTTTTTTTTTTTTTGGCAAGTGGGATGAATTAATACATCATGTTGAAACAGCGCACACAACACCTCAGTATTTCCGATTTCTCCCAATATGGGGACAGGAGACTTGTCAGTCAATAAATGGGAAAACAAAATAACTAGCGTTACTTTTTTTAAAAAGTTACTCAGATGTTTTCTTGTAAACTAAAAAGTAATGTGTTACTTTACTAGTTACTTGAAAAAAAGTCATTTGATTACGTAACTCGCATTAATTGTAATGCCTTACCCCCAACACTCAACACTATTAAAATTAATTAAAACTAAACATCTAAAGAGAGAAGTTATGGCTTATAATTAGTAGGCCTATTAGTTAGATGGTAGACACAAGAAGTAAAACCATGGTAAAATTACTATGGTGCTGAATGTAGGCTTTTTGACGTTTTCCAGTTTACCTCTTCATGCAGTTTACATCATCGTGGCGGTTTTCAGCCAGCAACACTACAGAAAATTTAATGTTCTCATATGTCACACAACAAGACTAGAACAATAATTCTGTGTCACATCTGGATAAAGCTACTTGTGCTGTATATCACTTTACCTTGTGGCGCAAACGCATCGCTGTGCGGGAGACTGATCCGCTCTTTGCGCGTGGCTGGCGGATGTGTTGCGTAGCGGGAAAAGGTAGAATGACAGAAGTGATAATGCGTCAATTACAACAAACAATCAGGAGTTTCACACATGGGACAGCATTTAAGGGGAAGCTAGATGATAGATTACGGACTTGTGAAGTAACAAAACAAGTGGGTATACTGAGGGTATACGCAGATATTGATCCCTAGAAGTCGCAATACGCAAACGGTCTGGGGAAAAAATTAAGCATACATACTTGCGTATGGCCTGCCCTTGACTACACCACTGGCACTACCCCTTTTATGATTTAGCTTCTTGCACAACTATTACTTGGTTTAGCATCATTAAAGCTGTTATTGTTGTATTCACAGGCTGTTAATTGAATAATTAAGCCATCACAGTCTTCAATGGTGCACATTTTAGGGTTACACAACACAAGCTACTCTGAACGCATGCCTCTCCAGTAGATTGTATTCGCTGGAGCTATTCTGAGAAATTATTCTAGTTCGTTGCTTCTTCAGTGTGTGATATTATCAGATTTGTAACTATAAATATAGTTACAAATCTACACCACAGTTTGAGTGGTTGATAAGATTTTGTACCGTTTTTAAAAGAAGTCTCTTATGCTCACCAAGGCTGCATTTGTTTGACCAAAATTACTGTAAAATTGTGAAATATTATTCCATTAGAAATATATATTTCTATTTGAATATATTTTAAAATGATATTTATTTCTACGATGACAAAGCTGTATTTTCAGCATCATTACTCCAGTCTTCAGTGTCACATGATTCTTTGGAAATCATTCTGTAGTTCATGATGATTTGGTTCTCAAGTCAAGCAACATTTCTTATTATAATCAATGCTGAAAGAAGTTGTGCTGCTTAATTTAATTATATATATATATATATATATATATATATATATATATATATATATATATATATATATATATATATATATAGTTTCAGGTTTAAAAAAATAACATGAAAGCGCCATAAAATGCAACAAAGGAGAAGATTTACAGTAATCAGTGCTTTAAATTTCAGTCTGTTTCTGACACAAAGCATTCATATTACTTTAGTAATAATTCAATATATTTCATGATTCTTTTAAGTGCTTTTTAAACAATTTGGAGCCTAAGAGTTGTGACAATGTTTGTACAAAATATTTAGCAAGCAAAACAACAGCGCATGGCTTTGGAACAACATGCAGTGAATATAAATAATGTTTTTTTCTACTTCTCTGTTCCTTGAATATTTTCCTTTAAATTTGCTGTAACTTGGGAACAGTTGTTTACAGCTATTTCTGTTTATAGATGTGCCAGATGATCCTTACGTCATCTCTTCCAGAATAGAGATATTACCCATATTGAATTTGTGTCAGCCACAAGTGACTTATTAACTGCGAATATCCATCAGTAAAATCAATACAGCTGTGAATGTTTAATTAAGTTACAGCCAGACAGAAATGTGATCTTTAATTTCACACTAGGAAAAACGAAGCCATTTATCCATGGTCCGTTCACCATGGTACTGTATGTTTCATTTTGGAATTTCCTCCATTCCAAAATACATTTAGCTTTAAAAACCTTGTTTGAGCTACAGCTATGATTATGTTGAATGTCTTCCTCTCCTTTGTTTCTCCGCAGTCAGTCTCTTCATGGAGTTTAATGTTCATCTCTCAGTTTAGCTTGGTTTGCTCGAAGAGCGATGTCTCTGTTAGCTGAGCCGCTGCGTTTGTCGACCTTGGCCTTCGGAGAGAAATTGCAAATGCCAAGGAAATACTTCCTCATTAGTTTTATCCTTAGCCTACAGCCTTCACAGCTGGAGACGTGCTATAATCAGAGCTCGTGCGAGGCTCGGCAGTCTAGCCTTTCTCCATATAGCCAAAGGTCTGCCATCAAAAGCAATTCCCTTTATTTATAGGGTTTTCATCAAGTGGTCCTCACAGGATCAAAAATGGAGAATCCCTGTGAAATTAGTTGACACGAGGGAATCCCATCTAATTTCTGTAAAACACTCTTTTAAAGCCATGTAAATGGACGCTCTTGCTATATGAAAAGTCATAAAAAATTGAATAATGAAATCCAAACAAGTTTTTTTTTTATCATTAAGCAGTTATTCTTTGTGTCTGACTGTAACGAATTACATTTGTGGTGTGAAATGGTGGTTTACTATCCATCTGTATGTTTTATGCTTCGTGATCAATGCCATGCTTGCTGTTTGTCCTGCTGTCACAGGTACAATGCGCATCTCCTCCGTCCTGATATCAAATATTGTTGATGTTATTATTAGTTACAGACATTACTACTCAGCTACTTGTTATGCAAGGGTTTTTCACAAGCATTTTCAATGCAAATGCGCATTATGTGCTTAACAGCCCCTGCAGACCAGGACAACAGCCTGAAAAGAAAAATGCTACATGATGCAGTATTGTATTGTAAGGCTTTTCTTTGTGTTCATATAAACGTTATCCTATGCACTCTCAGCAGAATATGTTGTTTTCATTTTGCATCTAAAGAATCCATCGATAAAATTTTATTTTAAAATCACACCACTATGTACCATGTAGCTATTTCCTATGCTTACACTAAGGATGCTTTCCTGCATTGATTCGGAATGAGAGGGGTAAGAATACCCCCGCCCCCTTCCTGGCCCATTAAATTCCCTTAATATGTCTGCATTATATTGATTTCATATGAACCCCCACTTTGATGTTCACAATTTCAGAGTCATATTTCAGTCCGGCACACACCGGTCAACAAAGGAAATAGAAGATTTAATAAAGGAAACCATAACAACTGCATGCGGTTTCAGAATCACATCTTTTTAGATGTATTCAGGTATATTTCTAGGATGTATTCATACAAATTAGTGACACATGTTTGACTATCTTAATTTATAATTCAAACTTTTGCATTAGTGTTATGTTCCACCATAGATCTGTGGAAGATCTTCGCTGAGCTGCATGGGAGATATATATTTTCTATGCTTTCTCAGAAGCCCCATTCCCACAGAGCATAAAGTAAAACTCAGTGACAGGCAGTGCAATTAAAAAAAAAAAAAAATCTGCACGCTGTCATTCAGTCCTATATTCAAGTTTTATAGAAAGTAAAACTGAAGTGCCAAAGTACAGATTCTGAACACTGCCAAAGTTTTTGTATGGAAGTGGTACAGCATATGGAGTTTCTTGTATGGAATGTTATAATGAAACCGGAAACTCCGGATCTGCCATGGGAATTTCATAAGGATGTTTGACCGTTGCACAACTTTCATGTGGATTTTTGTAGATGTTTTATGTTTTGTGGCAATGTTTTATTGCACTCTTGTAACATACTTCAACTTGAGATGAACCTTTGAGATGACCATAAACATTTGATATAAACCTTGTACAGTGACCTCAGAGATGTATTTCAAAATGTACCTTGCTGTTTATTTGTAGGCTATATTCTCTTTGTATTTTTTTAATTCTTACAAAAGACGAGGCCCAATGAGTTTGAGGCAGGCCTTTTTGTTTGGCCAGTGACAGATGTTTAGGTAACCAGTTTCATTTTGTGAAACATTATAATTTACAAACACAAAATTTGGCTGTGTAAAGTCCAGTATCTTGTGTGATCAAATTTAATCTTCCTTCACAGTTCAGATCGATGGTCTGACAGTATTAACCTTATGAATGGTGTTATCATTGGACCTGCTGTGTATTAGGTGTAGATGTATATGGAATAAGTGGAGACTAGCTGAACAGTTTTTCATGTTTTTAGATAAGATGTTTGGGCAGTCTTATAAGGTTTGTAAAAGCAGTCATTGGATACGATCAATACATTTCAATTAAGCAAGCTAATATTTATGTAAGTTTAACTTGGATGCATAGTGTATATCCATATTTCCTTTATTATTTTGATTCATTGCAGAAATGACATTTGCAGTTTATTTTATATAAAATCATTGAAAAAGCTTCTTAAAAACAAACCTACTTATTCCCATTATAAATAATGCATGGTACACATTTGATCTGTTTGAAGACTGAAAGTATTTTTAAATGTCATTATTTTTCTGATTCGCTGGTGTACATCTTGTTTTTGCTTTGTCGTAAGGGCATTATATTTTGTAGTTAAACAGTACTGTTTCCTGAAACCTTCTTATTTAATTGCAAGCACGCACAGGAGGAAAATGCAGTGATGCAATCTTCAAGGTCAGTTTATGCTGCTTACTGGTCATGGCCAGATGGGCATATGACCACTCCAGGGTGTCTGTCGTTTGGAAGAGTTTTTGCCTGATCTGGCCGACCAGGAGGTATGACCCCAAGGAAATGAATTTTAAAAGTCATCCATTCACCCAGAGTCATTTGCAGGACTTGCCTGAGGTCTTTTGGGTCACTGAAGAGAATTGTTCTGCCATCTATGAAATTTTCTCTTACCGTTTTGAGGTATTTCTCTGGGAAACTCAGTTTTGACAGCTAAAAGGGGAGAAATGCACATTAAAAAAATGATTACAAATAATTTGTAATAGTGTAAATTAAATATCAAGCTGTGCTTGTTCAAGCATATAGGGCTGGTATTTTATTTTATTTTATTTATTTTTTTATTAATGACTTATGAAATGAATACTTTGATTCGGCAAGGATGCATTAAATGTATCAAAAGTGACAGTAAAGACATTTATTTATGTTATTTACGTTACAAAAGATTTGTATTTCAAATAAATGCTGCTTTTTTAAGTTTCATTCATCCTCAAAAAAGGCATCAAAGTTTCTACAAAAACAAAAATTAGCAGCACAAATGATTTAAACATAATAAGAAATATAAAAATGGAGTAATGGCTGCTGAAGATTCAGTTTTGTCATCATAGGAATTACATTTTAAAATATATTAAAATAGGACAGTTATTTTAAATTGTAGTATTGCTGCTTTTACTGTATTTCTATCAAATAAATGCATCCTTGGGGAACGTAAAAAAACAACTACAGCTTTGAATTTTTTTCTTAAAAATGATGACAAACCTCTTGACAAATATCTTCCATTTTCATGTTCAGTACGGTTCGTGATGAAAGGGACAGGAAAGCATTTCTCCCTGCTCTCTTGAGTCTGCGGCTCCCACGGACCCTTGCCAGTTCATTCTTGATTGAGTAGTTTAAGTTCACTGTGCTAAGCTTAAACATTTCCAAGTCCCCTACTGTAAATTTGAAGTCTTTCCTAAGGAAAATCTCAAACAGCTCAGGGTCCCCATCTCTTTCCAGAAAGTTCTCCACTGCATATCCAATGATGAAGAGCTCCAGGCTATTGTAATTGAACACTTCCCATAGTGTCTTGGTATCATCAGCAGCACAGTATGATCTGTCTATCTCGTCATTCTGTCGGTCATCTTCAACACACTGAAGAATCCAACTTAATCTGCAAGGCCAGCGGTCCACCAAAACCACCCATGCAGCAATTTTCTCTGGAGGTGGAGGCTCTAATTTTCGGATCTCCATAATCAGAATAGTAACCCGAATGGAGTTAATCACTCGTCTCATGGACATTGTGTCTCCAGATATGTAAGTCTGAAGTTTGCTTTTATCTCTCGAGGTGATGCAGGAAAATGCAGACTTAGTTAATTTATCCACTTCTCCTAGATTAAGTTCTGCTGCAGCAAAGTTTCCTTTTTTGGGGATCAAAGAAATGGCTTGTTCTTCTTCAGACTCACTATATTTTACTGAGCACTCATCTTCAACCGAGAACGATATCCCGGGACCTCTTAAAGTAGACCCTCCAGTCTCCTCAAGAGAAATGTCTTCAGGTATCTCAGACTGACCACGCACAATGTTTTCAAAGATGATTGACTTTGATGCATCAGATAGTCGAGGTACAGTGAAGGGCAGTGTTATTATACGATCTAGAAATTCAAATGCAGAGTCTCTTTTGCTTAGACAGTAGTCTGCCTGTTGGACCTGTCTAACCAGGACTTCCGGATCTACAGCAAGCACAGAAATGAAGGGACTCTCTTCATCAGATAGGAGAATATTGATGGCATCCAAAACGCCTACGATTTTCTTTGGTGTGCAGCGGTCCAAGTTTGTGATCTCCAGTACTACCCTGATTCTCCTCCTTTCAAAGATCTCCATGAAGTAAATGAAGCAGCAGAGCAGCCTCATCTCCTTCCGAACTTCATGCATCAGTCCCAGCTGCTGACTTACCTTCTTGTTGTCCAGCCCCTGTCTAATTCTGAGGTCCTGGTTGAAGATGAGGTTCTTTAATAACAATAATATAAATCTTAGAGCTCCTACTGCCGGAACACCAAGTACAGCGATGGCAAAACCTTCCAGTACACCATACCCACTTGACTCCACAACCTTTCCTCCTTCTAAATGTTTCTTCAGGCCAGGAAATCCAAACAGGATAAGAGTAACCAGAATAACAAGTGTACCAATGAATCCTATAAGTATTAGTGCCCAAATGGGAATGCAGCCCAACTTTTTTGACCTCCAATTCTTTGAAATATCCTCAATCTTCTTTTTCCCTGCACCTTTCTCTGCATTATGTTGGGCGATCCGGAAAAGGCTTAGCTGCAGTTTACCGAAGCTGTTCTGAAGAGCCTTGGTCAACTGCATTACCAGTCCCGCCCAGAGAAAGTCACTGCCAGCAAAATGCCATGCACTGAACCTCACAAACATATAACGAATGTTCTTCATGTTCTGGTTCTGCTCTGTCCACACAGGATGATAGAAGAGGAGCCGCAAGATCAGAAAGAGGATGTCAGAAATAGAGGGTGTAATTGAGCGAGGCTTTGGTTCCCCAGTGTACTTATCTTCTCTTCTTTTGGCCTCTTGATTCATATGAACTGAAAGAAAATTGAGACAGAGTGGAAGAAACATTAAAATCTCCAAGACTTTTGGAGGACATCTGGGAGGGTTGATCATTTCAAATTGTTTTTAAAAAAGTGTGCGCACTTACCCTCAATATTCTTTAGGACCATGTTGATCCTGTTGTGACATTCTGAATACAAACCCACCGTCACAGGAGAGGAGACTTTTATGAGGGTTTTTGATAATGCATAAGCATACACATTATCAGAAGGGACATCTGTCACTGGAAATGAAACAGTTAATAGCTGTCATATTGGTTTTTTTAATAATGAAGTTTTGTTACAAATTCATGTTATCTTAACTGTAACACAATGATTTATGCCTTTACTAACAAAAGGCATAATTGTGCCTAACCATTTGTTTGACCAGTATTTGTTTTAAGGGTCAAGTCTACCTCTTCATCTATTTTTTTTTTCATTCATGAGCAGTTAAATGATGTTAACACGTAGGTGAAGCAGGTCGCATAAATGTAGATAAGACCAATTACTATATATTATAGTAAATGTGCAGAATAAATCTTCATTGATTTATCTGAAAGGGCAAAATCCCTGTTTCATTCCAAAAGAAAGAAAGAATAATTGATTACATATTAATAATAGGTGGAGGCAGGGCCACGTTATCCTAATATCCTAAATTTTTACATTTCTGTGACTACATATGTCTGTTATTGATTGTATACTTTATACAGTCACTCTTTATTGGTAAATATTTTTTATGCAATATATACCCATACTCAGAATTTGTGTTCTGCATTTAACCCATACAAAGTGCACATACACAGCAGTGGGCAGCCATTTATGCTGCTACGCCCAGGGAACAGTTGGGGGTTCAGGGCCTTGCTCAAGGGCACCTCGGTCGTGGTATTGCCAAGTCCGAGACTTAAACCCACAACCTTAGGGTTAAGAATCAAACTCACTAACCACTAGGCCACAACTTCCCGGCAGATATAATATTGATATAATTGATTTAATTTATAAAATTGAAATAATTATTTAAAATAATGGTCAAGTTGTTCATTTGCAGATATTGTTTGTAATTTTACATTAATTTGTATATAATTTATGAAAACAGGAAAAATACTGTATAATACCACAATTTTCCCACATAAAAATGAGAACTACTGTAATTTGTAATTAATAATATAATCGTTAACATTCAAGTTGTTTATTTACAGATTTTGCTAATTTTGCACTTTTAAACATAATTTAAAATAACAGAAAAATGCTGTAAAAACTTTTTTTTTTTTTTTTTTTACAGTGCACAAATTAATTATTATTTTTCCAAAGCATTGTTTGAATTGTGAAGGTAGTCACTCAAGGAATGTTTTAAGACCAAGCAGAATCCTCTGCTGCCTAGTCACTCCTCCTTCACAGCGAGCAGAACTCATGATTTGATTTCTGGAAATCAGTTTGGTTGAATGCAAAGAAATGATTATTGATCGTAAGCACAAAATCCAGCTAGAAAACATACTATGTGCCATTCTTTTACTATTTGCAATAGTTGGATTGAGGCTATGGAATGGGGGCCCCCCAAAGCTGGTTAGGCCCTGTAAAGGCTTAATGCATCACTAGGTGGAGGACTTTCATATAACACTGTAAAGCTCAATGTGAAGCATTTTGTCATTATTTTATGCCTCTAGCATATGCTGTAATTATTGATTTAACATTTTGTTCTCATGATTTCTTCCCTTTTTAATAGCTTTTTGTGTGTTTATTAACTTCTTGAACAAAAGAACAGTGGCTCGTTGGGGAAGGCACAAGGATGCACTGTTTGATTTGAAAGAAAACTGCACATCCTTGTGGTGCGGATGGCACAGAAGAGCATAGGCAGTTTGAGTGATGTGGGGAGAAGTATGGTAACCCATACTTGGAATTTAACCCATCTAAGTGCAAACACACACCGTGAACACACCTGGAGCAGTGGGAGCACCCAGGGAGCAATTGGGGGTTCAGTGCCGTGTTCAAAGGCACTTCAGCCATGGGTATTGAGGGTGGAAGAAATAGCTGTTCATTCACTCCCCCCACCTACAATTCCTGTCGGCACTAAGACTTGAACCTGCAACCTTTGTGTTACAAGTCCGACTCTCTTACCATTAGGCCGACGTTGTTGCCATAAAGTAAAAAGGTGTTTCTGCTTGGTTTCGGACCGAGGAAGTTTCACTTGTTAGGCGAACGTGATGACCACTGCACTATAGAAACTCCGGTAGTCCAAATTGGTTGAAATACTAATGGCAGATAGACTATTCTCCTTATATCGGGGTGGAGTATCCCTTTAATGGATGGATATTTGCTTCAAGTGATAGGCCAGGTAAGTCAATATATATTATCTTGCTGTGTGTCTGTAATTTCTTAATGTTTTCTGACTAAAAGCAACCAAAAAGATTTTTTTTTTTTTAAACAAGCGGTTAAGCAAATAATAATAATAATAATACAATTAGTATGCTTCCTCTATTTTAAAACCCACAAGCTGCCGCTGCAAAAGAATTATCAAGTATACTTGCAAAATACCTTATGTTGATATGCATGAACACTATTTCTTCCTCCCTTAATTAGCTGAATTTCTGAATCAAATACAATGAGCCAATGCATTTCTTCATCTAATTCAGCTAGGCATGCATTGTCAATGCGGTTACCATTAAAAGCAAACAAAATAATATATAAATAAATAAAAAGCAAACCAAGGTGCATGCTGACAGCAACATATTAAATTGGAATGCACATAAAATATACCTCTTTTAACAGTTGTTGCTCTTTTGAAATGAAGCACCTGAGCAAAGCTCTTTGGATCCCTCACTATGAAAAATATGGTAATGGAGAATAGAACATCTCACCTTCTTCAAGCAGAATTGGTTTGCAATCATTCAGGCACAGTTTACAGCAAAATTGCTTGTACATTAATATCCATTCACCATTTTCAGAGATATTTCATGTAGACAAAAGAAAACTGCTTTTGCTTTACCAGATGCAGAAGAGCCAAGATAGAAGAGAAAGTTTGCTTGTAAACATTTACTGAGAAAGACTAATCTTTGGACCAGTTGTGGATGAACTTTGAGAAAGACCTTAAATTTGAGACTGTACGTAATGAATAGCCTATCTGCCATCTTAATTTATAACTTCTATTTATGTGTTTATTTATAAGTGATCTAGTCATGCAAGTTTACTTACTAAGAAAATATAAATAAATAAATAAAATGGATCACTATTGTGGCTGTCACGATCCCAGTCTGTATTCTCATGTTGTGTTTCTGTTTGTTTCTGAGTACACTTACTTGTTCAGTTCCTGCTTCCTAGGTGCGTCCCAAATCGCGTATACTTATGCACTATTCTGTGACGTGTTGTATCATAAATAGTGCAAGTAGTGTGTTCACACTGAAAATTCCAAAAATAAAGAGTGCACTTTAAATATTAGGGTTATGACGGTAAAGAAATCTTCCCACAGGTTAATCGACGTGTGACTATACCGGTAATACGGGTATCAACGGCGGGCGGGGTTCGTTTGTGTTTTCCCTCTTTCCTTCACTTTCCTTAACTTTCATATGACCTTGCGCATTTTACTTTCACTTTAGCGGCAAATCGGCGTCAATTGTTTGAATGGAAAGCATTCGATTAACATCGACATGTGCTCTTTTCTAATATGAGTCTAAAAACAAGCGTTGTGGGTCTCTCTCTCTCTCTCTCTCTCTCTCTCTCTCTCTCTCTCTCTCTCTCTCTCTCTCTCTCTCTCTCTCTCTCTTACACAGAGGATTCCGCTTGGTCTTTTTCTCTTAAAATCATTTTTTAACCATTATGAACTGTATGAGTTTTTGTAAGAGAGTTAAATGTGTTGAAGATATTGAAAAGAACGCATACTGTAAAACTGAGCAATGCAATAAGAATGTAAAAAAAAGAAAGAAGGTAAAATGATATGAAATCCCAGAAAATCTTGTTTAATCCCTTTTGTTGGATCTGAGTATATGTGTAAATGTCTTCTATGTGAATGTGTTTGTGTACTTGTTGATTGTTTTGACAAATATATGATTGTGTGCACAGGTGTGAAGAGTGTGGGTGTGTGTGTTGCTGTGTATTAGTTGATCTCACATCCAGGTCCACTGTGGTTGTTTCTCACTAAAACCAATGAAAAATAGATTGACAGTATATGGTCACATGGAAGTCATAAATGAAATCATATTAATAATATTTTATTAATTAAAATTCAATATTCATAGAACATTAGAATTTGTTGTAAATGCTTGCACAAATTTCACAATACAGCAAATTCATGAGGTTCTTGATGATATAATTCAAGAACTGATGTCCATTGTGATGGACATACATAAATAAATAAATAAATAAATAAATAAATAAAATCTGCACTCAGCTCTGTTAAAGCTTGCCAGCGTAGAGCCTGAGCTGCAAGTGTCTTTGCACAGATTTCCCCACGATTACCACATTCTATATCTGGGAGCTCTCCCAAACAAATAGATTAAGAATTTTGAGTTTCTAAGAATTGTATTATCATTATAGTTTGATGTATGTTAATCATTGTATGATTTCAACAATTTCAGTGTTATTCTGTTATAAATCTACAATCACATTTGCTTCTGTGTATTGTATTTCCTGCCGCATGATGCAACAGAGCAGCACAGAATATAATACAGCATGAAGGAACATTTTTATGTATACAGTATTTCCTTGAAAGAACATCTGTCATAGTTTTCCACACTACAAAGAGAAAAATAAAGCTCAGCACAAACTAAACATGTTTTTACAACTATAAAATAGCATAATATAAAGAAAAAAAATTCATTGACAGCTCAGTGCCAGATTAAAATAAATAATACAATAATACATGGCAGGTAATACATTTTCAACTCACAATACCACATAGCTGGTTGAGCCAAATTCATGTATATTTTTTAAGGTTTTACTATTTTGAAAGCCCTAGTTGCATTTTGTTGGAAGACCCTGTTTAAAAATGCCTAAAGTTAATTCACTGCAGCTCTATGAACTTTATATTGAAAATGCGTGAATGACTGGTACTTTGTCAGTAGCTAATATCAGTTGGCTGTGCTTTCATGACTCTTTCAAAGTCTTTTTTTTTTTTTTTTCATTGGAGGTTCTGCATTTCCCTTCGTGGAGAGTGTAAGAGTCTGTACATTCCTGTAAATAGATTTCCCAAATCAGATTTCCTGGGCTTAATTAAGTGTGATAATTGAAAATACAGCTCTCCCAAATGTTTCCCTTGGGATTAATTACAATTGCAGGGACAATCTATCCTGCTCACTTTCTGCTGCGTAAGAAACAGAGGATGTTCCCTGAATGGGTCATTGTGTATTCTCGTTCACATTACAAGAGCATGGGTCTTCTGCGCATGGAAACAACAGATTTATGTTTGGAGCTGTAACCCCATTCTTAAAATAAATAAATAAATAAAAGAACATATGAATGAATGATTGAAGAAAATGCTGCTTAAGTCCAAAATCAGGAGCACGTTATTATTAATGCAAAAAGTCATAACTGAGAGGGATAGTTCATATTGGACTTTTGTAAAAAAAAAAAAAAAAAAAAACCTTTACACGCTTTAGGTTTTAATCATAGATTTACCACAATCTAGATCACTTTGAAATAGGCCCATCCATCATCTAAGACAATCGGATTGCTGTTTCCATCATAGCTTTCCTCCATAATTGCCACGATATTACAAAATTAGGGTTTTATGACTCTTTATTCTGCTTCGTTCTGCCCCGTGACTCTCAATTATAGCCTGAAATGATACGTTATAACTTTAATAATGTTTTTATTCTTTTCTAGAATGATTCTTCTCCTGGTTTCTACACTTTTATTGTGCTACACTTTCTGCATTGCAGATGCTGCACAGCAAAGTAGGATAAAAGGGAATGCGCTGAGTTCAGAAGGTAATGTTGTCTGGATGGATAGTCATTGGCACTTCTGCTGTAATGAACAGAAAGGTGCTACTGCTCCTGGTGGTCAACACTGAATTTGCATCTATTTCTTCACTGCACTGGTGCAATTGAGTAAGTGTGATGATTGATTAGTCCTTAAAAGTAGATTAATGATTCCACTTCCAGACTCATTACTAAGGATGCTATCTGAATATTGATGCAGTAGTTTTTATAGACAATAGCAATGCAACACAAGGTAATATTGGTTCAAAAATAGCATTGTAGCATCTCATTAGCATTGAAAATCATATACAAAAGAATAGCATTGTTACTAACTTGACGTCATCTACTTGCAAATATCAGATTATCTTGCACTGCAGTTCTTTACAATTTCAGATGCAAAAATAAAATAAAATAAAAATAAAAACCTATAAAGTTTTATTTTAAATGTGTCATGTATTTAGGACTGTATTTATGAAACTCTTTAAAATATATGGAAGAATGTAAAGAAGAGCATAAGGTTAATTACAATTATTTTATTGTATGGACAGCCATTGAAAAAAAAAAAACAATTAATATAAAATTGGCAGACACACATAAACACACTTACATTTGTCATTTTAAACTGTGTTTCTGCTTTTTGTTTTGTACAATGCTGGGCAGACAGAATCTGTCACATATTTTTTATACTGATTTAGGAGAAAAATCTGTGGAATTCTGCAGCATGGAATTTAAACATGGTAAAATGTGTTAAGCCTATCTGAGAGTACTACATTCATATCACTTACTGAAAGGATTATAAAACTAGCCAAAAGAACCATCTTTAAAGACATGTGTGGGAGAACTCCTGACGCACACACACACACACACACACACACACACATGTGTATATATATATATATATATATATATATATATATATAAACGTGATACCTCTCAAAATATCTCAGCTTGAGAAAAGAAAAGCCTTGTGTCAATGTCATGCTGACCCCTAATATAAAGACTATGATAATTTAAAATCGGAATTTTCTCTTGGACAATTCATCCTCTACACCATACTGCCCTCATCTGTATGCACTGTGAAATCAGATTAAGGCTTAAAGGAATATTTCTATTTGTATTGACACCCTTTCACATTTTTAAATGGTCCCCAAAGTACATACACTGTCACAAAAACAAAAAAGTCTGAATTTTCTAAAGCACACACACACACACACACACACACACACACACACACAAAGAAAACACAGTTTAATTTGTGTAAAAAAAAAAAAAAAAGAACAGCAGATCGATTAAAATTATAACCCAGTAGCATCAACAGAATATGGGCCATGTCATAATCCTGACTCTATACTTTTTCGAAAGAAGAGAAGAATGTGGTTAAGTATATGTCCCCATTGTGTATGCAGTATGAATAAATACTGTAGCTTAACAGCTGCTTAATTCGCTAAAAACTGTGTATAAAATTTGATTTGCTTAATTAAAAGATGGAAATGACAATCTGTGAACAGAGATGAGCTCTCGTGCCTCCGTTGGTTAAAAAAAAAAGATATTCCATTCAGCATTGAGTGTTGTCAGGATTATGGACCTGTCTGTGTGTGTTTTTGCTCTGTGACAAAGTTAACTGTTAATTTGATTTCAGGTGTGTCTCCTTAGTTACTCATCATCCTGTGTTTAAAATCCCCAGTTTATTCAGTCTTCCTTTGTGGGGTCTGCCAGCTCAGTTCATGTGTCATTCCGTGTTCCCTGTGTGGATATAACCTGTTTGTTGTATTCATTAGATTATATTGAGATAGAAGACCCGAGCTAACATTTACCCCCATTTGTCTCCCTTCCATTTGTTTTCAGGCTTTTCTGAGTTCTGAGTCGGATGTTCTCATTATAATGGTATGGGTGTGACAGTCTCAGTCAAAGTTATTAATATTCTGCATTATAGTTTGACCTGCTCGCGCTGTGCGCTGAAGAAATATCACCGTAGTACTACAATGAAGCACTTGACTCAAAACCAAATTGTGGATTAATGCGTATTGGAGATGAAAACCGTTTAAAACGATTCAGTTCGATTTGGTGAACTAGTTCAAAAAGATCCGGTTACATCGAATGATTCGTTCACGAACCGGATATGACAAACTGCTTCGTTTTAAACTTTCTTACAACAGACACGGAAGAGAAGACAATGCTGAATAAAGTCGTAGTTTTTGCTATTTTTGGACCAAAATGTATTTCCGATGCTTCAAAAAACTCTATCTGACCCTCTGATGTCACATGGACTACTTTGATGATCTTATTCTTACCTTTCTGGACATGGACAGTATACCGTACACACAGCTTCAATGGACGGACTAAGCTCTTGGACTAAATCTAAAATATCTTAAACTGTGTTCCAAAAATAAGTGGAGGTCTTACAGGTTTGGAACAACATGAGGGTAAGTTATTAATGACATAATTTTGCAAATTGGTCGAACTAACCCTTTAATGCGTGCGCCTCGATAGAGGAGAGAGAAGAAAGAAAGAAAGAAAAAAAAACATTCTTGCTGGAGGTTCCCACATAGCAAACGGACTTGGCCCATATGTGGCCTCAAGGTCGCACTGCTGGCCTCCTGAAAACAATGGCATGCACCCTTTCAGCCAGAGCTGGATCTGGGTCACGTGTGGAAATTACGGCAAGGCGGGGATCCAGCAAACAACATGAGGGCCAATTGTTGGTCGGGGGAGTGTGGCCCAGATCAGTCCAGTGATATGTGGCCCAAATCAGGCTAAGATCTGGCAGCATATTATGTGACCCATGATAAACAAGATAAATACAAGATTGCATGATAATGGTTAAATGATCACATACATTTTAATGAAGTGTAGTATTGATAAATGTAGTCTTTAAAATGGCAAGTCAAAACAGAATGCTACTTTATCATTTCAAAATTAAGCAAATCAGTCAAGTGAATTAAACTACTTAATTATTATTTTATAAAATTGTATATTATTATTCTTGGTACAAATAATCTTAGAAACCTTACATGAAAAGAAATAGAGAGAGATAGTATTTAAACGTTACCATGTGATATTTATTTGGTTTACTTTGGGACACACACTGATCTATAATAGAGAGTGGGGGCACACCATTTTTATTAGTATGCTGTCATGCACAAGCATCAAATCAAATAATCATGAAAGTATTTTATTTTTATTTAAATCCTATATCCATATGAGGAACAGATCCCTTCAAACAGCATTCATTGGTGATATGTATATCCTTCCTCTGTAGCTATAGTAACCATTTAAAAATGTGTAGTTAAGAAGTTTTACAACAAGTTTTACGGCAGCGATTTCAAATGCTCATTGGCTCTCGCCGGTTTCGTCAGAGATTGTGACATGTCTTGTTTCCGGTGATGCGTGTTTTGAATTAGAAACGCGCGCCTTGATGGATTGGATCGGGATAGTATTTTCAGTGATTAACAACTTAAATTATGCCCAGCTCCTCGTATTACTATTATATTCTGCCAGAGTGGATTGCAACTGCAATGCATCGTCATTTGGACTACTTTGGTACTGCTCTATGACATATCTGTAATAAATTCTTATGATTAAGTTACATGTGTTTATCTGTTAAAGGGGGGGTGAAATGCTATTTCATGCATACTGAGTTTTTTACACTGTTAAAGAGTTGGATTCCCATGCTAAACATGGACAAAGTTTCAAAAATTAAGTTGTACGTTTGAAGGAGTATTTTTGTTCCCAAAATACTCCTTCCGGTTTGTCACAAGTTTCGGAAAGCTTTTTTCGAGTATGGCTCTGTCTGACGTTAGATGGAGCGGAATTTCCTTATATGGGTCCTGAGGGCACTTCTGCCGGAAGAGCGCGCGCTCCCGTATAGCAGAGCACTGAGAGCACTGATCAGAGCGAGAGCGTCGCGAAATGTCACAAAAGAAGTGTGTTTTTGGTTGTCAGGGCAAGACAACCCTGCACAGATTACCAAAAAAAAAAAAAAAGCATTAAGGGACCAGTGGATGGAGTTTATTTCTACAGAGCATCAACAGAGTTGTGCAAGTGTTTTTGTTTGTTCCCTGCATTTCGAAGATGCTTGTTCACAAGGCCCAGTTTGACGACGGATTTGCGTATCGTTTATTTCTTAAGGATGATGCAATCCCAAGGAAAAAGGGTCACGATCGTGTGTTGGAACCACAGGCGGTGAGTAAAACTGCTTCAAATATCTCTGCCTCCTTGTTATATGAGAGAATCTTAAAGGGCGGGTGAAATGCTCGTTTTCACTCAATATCCTGTTAATCTTGAGTACCTATAGAGTAGTACTGCATCCTTCATAACTCCAAAAAGTCTTTAGTTTTATTATATTCATAAGAGAAAGATAGTCTGTACCGATTTTTCCCGGAAAAACACGACCAGCTGGAGGCGTGACGTGTGGGCGGAGCTAAAGAATCACGAGCGCGAAAAGGCTTTTGCGTTGAGAGCATGTGGAAGCTGTGACATTACCGTGAGGGAAAAACCATCATCCATAACAAACCATGGCTAACAGTCAGATTCAGCCGTTTATTTATGATCCAGAATCAGATCCAGAGGCTGAAACTGAACGAAAGCAGCAGCAGCAACGACTCGCTCCGAGCGGGAATCGAACCCGGGTCTCCGGCATGGGAGGGACGCACTAACAAGGAGGCAGAGATATTTTAAGCAGTTTTACTCACCGCCTGCGGTTCCAACACACGATTGTGACCCTTTTTCCTTGGGATTGCATCATCCTTAAGAAATAAACGATACGCAAATCCGTCGTCAAACTGGGCCTTGTTTGTAAAACAAATGCAGGGAACAAACAAAAACACTTGCACAACTCAGTTGATGCTCTGTAAAAATAAACTCCATCCACTGGTCCCTTAATGCTGTTTTTTTGGTAATCTGTGCAGGGTTGTCTTGCCCTGGCAACCAAAAACACACTTCTTTTGTGACTTTTCGCGACGCTCTCGCTCTGATCAGTGAATCGCTCTGATCAGTGAAATGTCTGTGCTCAGCCTCGCTATACGGGAACGCGCGCTCTTCCGGCAGAAGTGCCCTAGGACCCATATGAGGAAATTCCGCTCCATCTAATGTCACACAGAGCCATACTCGAAAAAAATTTTTTCCGAAACTTGTGACAAACCGGAAGGAGTAAACTTTGTCCATGTTTAGCATGGGAATCCAACTTTTTAACAGTGTAAAAAAACTCAGTATGCATGAAATAGCATTTCACCGCCCCCTTAAATGGGGAGTCATCTCATTTATCACCAGTAAAATATGGAGTGCCGCAAGGATCTGTCCTAGGTCCTCTTCTATTTTCAATATACATGTTACCACTTCATAATATTATTAGAAAATACGGGATTAGTTTCCACTCTTATGTTGATGATACTCAACTATATATCTCAACGAGACAAGTTGGAATTTCAAAATTGTCTAAGCTAACAGAGTGTGCTAAAAATGTAATTGATTGGATGACCAATAATTTTCTCCTATTAAATTCGGATAAGAGATATTATTTATTGTATCAAAAAAAAAAAAAAAAACAGTACACAGAATCTCGTAGATTACAGTTTGCCACTATATGGAAGTACTGTTATTTCCTCTACAGTCAAAAATCTGGGTGTTATATTAGATAGCAACTTGTCTTTTTAAAACTCTGGAATAGTCTTCCTGATAATGTTCAGGGTTCAGAGAAACTGTTTAAATCTAGATTAAAAACACATCTCTTTCGCCAAGCATTCAAATAATTTTGGACTGCAGTTATATCGGATCAAATGCACATTATTATTCTTTAGCTTGGGTTAAACTAATTAATTTTACTTGGTTGGAACAACAGCTATGCTAATTATGTCTCTATTTTTTTCTCTGATTTACCACAGGATACTAGGATTTACACAAGCTTCAGTCTGGATCCAGAACACCTGAGAAGAGATGTCACCCCCTTGGAGGACCTCAGATGATGCTAACCCGGAAACATACAGAGCTACCAAATTTTAATATAAGTGTCATTGCATCATATAATAATTTCTGTTAATAGTGTTCATCGTCTGTTTGACTATGTCTTTAATAGATTTTTCAGAAAATCTCTGCCATATGCACATGTAGCATGGTCACATGAGTACATGGCACAATGGATACTAAACAATAATTAATTTAACCCCTTAACTGTCACCCCCATTTTTTAAATAGGCATTAAAGTGCAATATCCAAACTTACATTGCTGTAATTTATGAACACTTTGGAATAGAAACGTAAGGTTGGTCTCTTTTTAAAGATGAAAGAAAATTATGTGTCAAATTAAAGTGTCAAAAAGTTATAGAAGTTTAAATGTACTGTATATAATATGCGCTATTAATTTTGTTTTATTATAAATATTTTACATAACAGGTTTTACTCTAAAATTGTTATAAAATTAAAGCTTTGTGTCTAAATAAGTTGTTACAAATTTGAAGTTATGAAAAAAATTGAAGTTCCTGTGAGATTTTATTTAGGGCGTCATACCACACACAGCCACTGAGATTCATCAAAACTATTTTGAATTTTGCTTAATTAATTTTTCTCTAGATTTCTCTGTGAATATGACTTCGATCTCAAAATTACCACCAAATATGAAATCCTGACACTCAGACCTTTCCAATGATATGTTTGTTGCCAAGATTATATAATGTTTTGGTTCTAGAAGACCGTAATGCATTATGTTTTATGACACGGCATAAAACATGTTTTGTACACGAATGAACTGCATTACAACATGTATAATATAGACAAATGTGTATGATAACAAATCATGGGAAAAATAAATCAAGATCCAGATTAAATGTAGCATGTACTATGAACCATTCAATATAACCTCTTTTACTTTGTTTAAACCATATTTTAAAAACACGTAAAGACTTATTCCAACTCCAAATACACTGGTCCACAATAAGCTTTTGACCTGCATCACCCATTATAGTATTCCTATATTTATCAATGTTTCCTAGTAACATATTACCCCAGAAGAATCACTTTCATGAGCTCTTAATTGTACTACTTGCTTTCAGCATTCATGAAATGTTTCTAGAGCACCAGATCGGCATATTAAAATGACTCCTGTCTGGAGTAATGACTGCAGACAATTCCGCTTTGCCAACAGTAAATTAAAGTTAAAATACAATATCAAAACTAATATTTGGCTAAATATCTAAGTCTCATGGAGAGGAACTTCAAGCACTGATGCAAAAGTAGTTATGTGAGAAGTCAAATTATACCAAAAACTTCAAAATCAAGCAGTTTTTATTTAAGGTGGTGACATTTTTGAAAGATTTTCCATCTCTTTCCCCACTGTTTGAGCAGACAGAAAAAATATGCCATAAAGCGCTGAATGGTCAGAAAAAAAAAGGAACCCCCCCCCCCCCACACACACACACACACATCTATCTTTGGTAAGTGTTATGCAAAAATTCCCATGACCATTTGCCTAACTATAATCAACCATTTCCTTGACCACATCCCTGATATTGGTCACATCCCCGACCATTCCCTTCGCTGCTCCCCTGTCCTCTTCCCTGGCCAATTTCACTTCCCTGGCTGTTACTGCTTCCCAGACCCTGGCCACTACTCTGGACATTGCCACATCCCACACCCTGGCTGCTTTCTAGGCAAGGGCTGCTTCCCTGGCCAGGGCTGCTTCCCTGGCCGTTTCCCAGGCCAAGAATGCTTCTCAGACCACTTCCCATACCGCTTCCTTGGCCGCTTCCCTGGCCAACAAAGCTTGCTTGGCCCATTGCCATAGTACTTCCCTGGCCAAGACTGCTTCCTTGGCTAACAATGCTTTCATGGCCCTGGCTGATCCCCTGGCCCACAACGCTTGCCTGGACCTGGCCACTTGCCATTCCGCTTCCCTGGCCACGTCCCATACCACTTCCCTGGTCCTGTTCCCTTCCCTGGCCCACAACGTTTCCCTTGCCACTTTCCATACCGTTTTCCTGCTCATTGCCACTTCCTTGGCACACAATGCCTCCCATATTTCCCTGGCCATTTCCCAGGCCAAGAATGCTTCTCAGACCGCCTCCCATACCACTTCCCTGGCCCTGGCTGCTTCCCTGGCCAACAATGCTTGCCTGGCCCTGGCCACGTCCCATACCACTTGCCTGGCCTTGGCCGCTTCCCACACCACTTTCCTGGCCAACAACGCTTGCCAGGACCTGGTTACTTCCTTGGCCAAGACCACTTTCCATAGTATTTCCATGGCCAACAATGCTTCCCAGGCCCCAGCCACATTCCATAGTACTTCCCTGGCCAACAATGCTTTCCATACCACTTCCCTGGCCCTGGCTGCTTCCCATAGTATTTGTTTGGCCAACAATGCTTGCCTGGCTACTTCCCATACCGCTTCCCTGGCCACTTCCCTGGCCAGCAATGCCTGCCTGGCCGCTTGCCATAGTATTTCCCTGGCCAACAATGCTTCCTTGGCCGCTTCCCTGGCCCTGGCCGCTTCCTATACCGCTTCCCTGGCCCTGGACGCTTTCCATAGTACTTTCCTTGCCAACAATGCCTGCCTGGCCCTGGCCACTTCCCTGGCCAACACTGCTTCCCAGGCCAACAATGCTTCCCATACCGCATCCCTGTCCCAGGCCGCTTCCCACAATATTTCCCTGGCTAACAATGCTTGCCTGTCCCTGGCCACTTTCCACAGTATTTCCCTGGCCAGCAATGCTTCCCTGGCCCTGGCCACTTCCTATACCACTTCCCAGGCCCTGGCCGCTTCCTATACCACTTCCCTGGCCCTGGCTGCTTTCCATAGTACTTTCCTTGCCAACAATGCTTGCCTGGCCTTGGCCACTTCCCACAATATTTCCCTGGCCAACAATGCTTGCCTGGCCCCTTTCCATAGTATTTCCATGGCCAACAATGATTCCCAGGCCCTGGCCGCTTCCCATACCACGTCCCTGGCCAACAATGCTTGCCTGGCCCTGGCCATTTGCCATCGTATTTCCCTGGCCAGCAATGCTTCCCTGGCCCTGGCCACTTCCCATACCACGTCCCTGGCCAACAATGCTTGCCTGGCCGTTTGCCGTAGTATTTCCCTGGCCAACAATGCTTGCCTGGCCGCTTGCCACAGTATTTCCCTGGCCAACAATGCTTGCCTGGCCACTTGCCACAATATTTCCCTGGCCAACACTGCTTTCCTGGCCTTGGCCGCTTCCCACAATATTTACCTGGCCAACAATGCTTGCCTGGCCCCTTTCCATAGTTTTTCCCTCGCCAGCAATGCTTGCCTGGCCCTGGCCGATTGCCATAGTATTTCCCTGGCCAGCAATGCTTCCCTGGCCCTGGCCGCTTCCCATACCACTTCCCTGGCCGTGGCCACTTCCCATACCCCTTTCCTGGCCAACAATGCTTGACTGGCCGTTTGCCGTAGTATTTCCCTGGCCAACAATGCTTGCCCGGCCGCTTGCCGTAGTATTTCCCTGGCCAACAATGCTTGCCTGGCCGCTTGCCACAGTATTTCCCTGGCCAGCAATGCTTCCCTGGCCCTGGCCGCTTCCTATACCGCTTCCCAGGCCCTGGCCGCTTCCTATACCGCTTCCCAGGCCCTGGCCGCTTCCCACAATATTTCCCTGGCCAACAATGCTTGCCTGGCCCCTTTCCATAGTATTTCCATGGCCAACAAGGATTCCCAGGCCCTGGCCGCTTCCCATACCACGTCCCTGGCCAACAATGCTTGCCTGGCCCTGGCCGTTTGCCTTAGTATTTTCCTGGCCAGCAATGCTTCCCTGGTCGCTTCCTACACCGCATCCCTGGCCCTGGCCACTTCCCTGGCCAACACCGCTTCCCAGGCCAACAATGCTTCCCATACCGCTTCCATGGCCCTGACCACTTTCCACAGTATTTCCCTGGCCAGCAATGCTTGCCTGGCCCTGGCCGATTGCCATCGTATTTCCCTGGCCAGCAATGCTTCCCTGGCCCTGGCCACTTCCCATACCACGTCCCTGGCCAACAATGCTTGCCTGGCCGTTTGCCGTAGTATTTCCCTGGCCAACAATGCTTGCCTGGCCCTGGCCGATTGCCATAGTATTTCCCTGGCCAGCAATGCTTCCCTGGCCCTGGCCGCTTTCCATACCACTTCCCTGGCCGTGGCCACTTCCCATACCACTTCCCTGGCCAACAATGCTTGCCTGGCCGTTTGCCGTAGTATTTCTCTGGCCAGCAATGCTTGCCTGGCCCTGGCCGATTGCCATAGTATTTCCCTGGCCAGCAATGCTTCCCTGGCCCTGGCCGCTTCCCATACCACTTCCCTGGCCGTGGCCACTTCCCATACCACTTTCCTGGCCAACAATGCTTGCCTGGCCATTTGCCTTAGTATTTCCCTGGCCAACAATGCTTGCCTGGCCGCTTGCCACAGTATTTCCCTGGCCAGCAATGCTTGCCTGGCCCTGGCCACTTCCCATACCGCTTCCCTGGCCCTGGCGGCTTCCCATACCGCTTCCCTGGCCCTGGCCGCTTCCCATACCACGTCCCTGGCCAACAATGCTTGCCTGGCCCTGGCCACTTCCCATACCGCTTCCCTGGCCCTGGCGGCTTCCCATACCGCTTCCCTGGCCCTGGCGGCTTCCCATACCGCTTCCCTGGCCCTGGCGGCTTCCCATACCGCTTCCCTGGCCCTGGCGGCTTCCCATACCGCTTCCCTGGCCCTGGCCGCTTCCCATAGTACTTTCCTTGCCAACAATGCTTGCCTGGCCCTGGCCACTTCCCATACCGCTTCCCTGGCCCTGGCGGCTTCCCATACCGCTTCCCTGGCCCTGGCCGCTTCCCATAGTACTTTCCAGGCCAACAATGCTTTCCTGGCCTTGGCCGCTTCCCACAATATTTCCGTGGCCAACAATCCTTGCCTGGCCCCTTTCCATAGTATTTCCATGGCCAACAATGATTCCCAGGCCCTGTCCGCTTCCCTGGCCACTTTCCATAGTATTTCCCTGGCTAGCAATGTTTCCCTGGCCCTGGCCACTTCCCATACCACTTCCCTGGCCCTGGCCGCTACCCATACCACGTCCCTGGCCAACAATGCTTGCCTGGCTGCTGGCCATAGCATTTTCCTGGCCAGCAATGCTTCCCTGGCCGCTTCCCTGGCCCTGGCCACTTCCCTGGCCAACACCGCTTCCCAGGCCAACAATGCTTCCCATACCGCTTCCATGGCCCTGGCCACTTTCCACAGTATTTCCCTGGCCAACAATGCTTGCCTGGCTGCTTGTCATAGTATTTCCCTGGCCAACAATGCTTGCCTGGCCCTGGCCACTTTCCACAGTATTTCCCTGGCCAACAATGCTTGCCTGGCTGCTTGTCATAGTATTTCCCTGGCCAGCAATGCTTGCCTGGCCCTGGCCGATTGCCATAGTATTTCCCTGGCCAACAATGCTTCCCTGGCCGTTTGCCGTAGTATTTCCCTGGCCAGCAATGCTTGCCTGGCCCTGGCCGATTGCCATTGTATTTCCCTGGCCAGCAATGCTTCCCTGGCCCTGGCCGCTTCCCATACCACTTCCCTGGCCGTGGCCACTTCCCCTACCACGTCCCTGGCCAACAATGCTTGCCTGGCCCTGGCCATTTGCCGTAGTATTTCCCTGGCCAACAATGCTTGCCTGGCCGCTTGCCATAGTATTTTCCTGGCCAGCAATGCTTCCCTGGCCGCTTCCCTGGCCAACACCGCTTCCCAGGCCAACAATGCTTCCCATACCGCTTCCCTGGCCCTGACCACTTTCCACAGTATTTCCCTGGACAGCAATGCTTGCCTGGCCCTGGCCGATTGCCATCGTATTTCCCTGGCCAGCAATGCTTCCCTGGCCACTTCCCATACCACGTCCCCGGCCAACAATGCTTGCCTGGCCGTTTGCCGTAGTATTTCCCTGGCCAACAATGCTTGCCTGGCCGCTTGCCACAGTTTTTCCCTGGCCAACACTGCTTTCCTGGCCTTGGCCGCTTCCCACAATATTTCCCTTGCCAACAATGCTTGCCTGGCCCCTTTCCATAGTATTTCCCTGGCTAGCAATGCTTCCCTGGCCCTGGCCGCTTCCCATACCACGTCCCTGGCCAACAATGCTTGCCTGGCCCTGGCCACTTCCCATACCGCTTCCCTGGCCCTGGCGGCTTCCCATACCGCTTCCCTGGCCCTGGCCGCTTCCCACAATACTTCCCTGGCCAACAATGCTTGCCTGGCCACTTTCCACAGTATTTCCCTGGCCAGCAATGCTTGCCTGGCCGATTGCCATAGTATTTCCCTGGCCAGCAATGCTTCCCTGGCCCTGGCCGCTTCCCATACCACTTCCCTGGCTGTGGCCACTTCCCATACCACTTTCCTGGCCAACAATGCTTGCCTGGCTGCTTGTCATAGTATTTCCCTGGCCAACAATGCTTGCCTGGCCCTGGCCACTTCCCATACCGCTTCCCTGGCCCTGGCGGCTTCCCATACCGCTTCCCTGGCCCTGGCCGCTTCCCATAGTACTTTCCAGGCCAACAATGCTTTCCTGGCCTTGGCCGCTTCCCACAATATTTCCCTGGCCAACAATCCTTGCCTGGCCCCTTTCCATAGTATTTCTATGGCCAACAATGATTCCCAGGCCCTGTCCGCTTCCCTGGCCACTTTCCATAGTATTTCCCTGGCTAGCAATGTTTCCCTGGCCACTTCCCATACCACTTCCCTGGCCGCTTCCCATACTACGTCCCTGGCCAACAATGCTTGCCTGGCTGCTTGCCATAGCATTTTCCTGGCCAGCAATGCTTCCCTGGCCGCTTCCTATACCGCTTCCCTGGCCACTTCCCTGGCCAGCACCGCTTCCCAGGCCAACAATGCTTCCCATACCGCTTCCCTGGCCCTGGCCACTTTCCACAGTATTTCCCTGGCCAGCAATGCTTGCCTGGCCCTGGCCGATTGCCATCATATTTCCTTGGCCAGCAATGCTTCCCTGGCCCTGGCCGCTTCCCATACCACTTCCCTGGCCAACAATGCTTGCCTGGCCGTTTGCCGTAGTATTTCCCTGGCCAACAATGCTTGCCTGGCCGCTTGCCACAGTTTTTCCCTGACCAGCAATGCTTCCCTGGCCCTGGCCACTTCCCATACCACTTCCCAGGCCCTGGACGCTTCCTATACCACTTCCCTGGCCCTGGCCGCTTTCCACAGTATTTCCCTGGCCAACAATGCTTGCCTGGCCTTGGCCGCTTCCCACAATATTTCCCTGGCCAACAATGCTTGCCTGGCCCTGGCCGCTTCCCATACCGCTTCCCTGGCCCTGGCCGCTTCCCTGGCCCTGGCTGCTTTCCACAGTATTTCCCTGGCCAACAATGCTTCCCTGGCCCTGGCCGCTTCCCATACCACTTCCCAGGCCCTGGACGCTTCCTATACCACTTCCCTGGCCCTGGCCGCTTTCCACAATATTTCCCTGGCCAACAATGCTTGCCTGGCCCTGGCCGCTTCCCATACCGCTTCCCTGGCCCTGGCCGCTTCCCATAGTACTTTCCAGGCCAACAATGCTTGCCTGGCCCCTTTCCATAGTATTTCCATGGCCAACCATGATTCCCAGGCCCTGTCCGCTTCCCTGGCCCTGGCCACTTTCCATAGTATTTCCCTGGCTAGCAATGCTTCCCTGGCCCTGGCCACTTTCCATAGTATTTCCCTGGCTAGCAATGCTTCCCTGGCCCTGGCCACTTCCCATACCACTTCCCTGGCCCTGGCCGCTTCCCATACCACGTCCCTGGTCAACAATGCTTGCCTGGCTCTGGCCATTTGCCGTAGTATTTCCCTGGCCAACAATGCTTGCCTGGCCGCTTGTCATAGTATTTTTCTGGCCAGCAATGCTTCCCTGGCCGCTTCCCTGGCCCTGGCCGCTTCCTATACCGCTTCCCTGGCCCTGGACGCTTTCCATAGTACTTTCCTTGCCAACAATGCTTGCCTGGCCCTGGCCACTTCCCTGGCCAACACCGCTTCCCATACCGCTTCCTTGGCCCAGGCCGCTTCCCACAATATTTCCCTGGCCAACAATGCTTCCCTGGCCACTTCCTATACCACTTCCCAAGCCCTGGCCGCTTCCTATACCGCTTCCCTGGCCCTGGACGCTTTCCATAGTACTTTCCTTGCCAACAATGCTTGCCTGGCCCTGGCCACTTCCCTGGCCAACACCGCTTCCCATACCGCTTCCTTGGCCCAGGCCGCTTCCCACAATATTTCCCTGGCCAACAATGCTTCCCTGGCCACTTCCTATACCACTTCCCAGGCCCTGGCCGCTTCCCTGGCCCTGGACGCTTTCCATAGTACTTTCCTTGCCAACAATGCTTGCGTGGCCCTGGCCACTTCCCTGGCCAACACCACTTCCCATACCGCTTCCTTGGCCCAGGCCGCTTCCCACAATATTTCCCTGGCCAACAATGCTTGCCTGGCTGCTTGTCATAGTATTTGCCTGGCCAACAGTGCTTGTCTGGCCCTGGCCGTTTCCCTGCCCCTTGCCACTTCCCTGGCCAACACCGCTTCCCAGGCCAACAATGCTTCCCATACCGCTTCCCTGGCCCAGGCCACTTTCCATAGTATTTCCCTGGCCAGCAATGCTTGCCTGGCCCTGGCCGCTTCCCATAGTACTTTCCAGGCCAACAATGCTTGCCTGGCCCCTTTCCATAGTATTTCCATGGCCAACCATGATTCCCAGGCCCTGTCCGCTTCCCTGGCCCTGGCCACTTTCCATAGTATTTCCCTGGCTAGCAATGCTTCCCTGGCCCTGGCCACTTCCCATACCACTTCCCTGGCCCTGGCCGCTTCCCATACCACGTCCCTGGTCAACAATGCTTGCCTGGCTCTGGCCATTTGCCGTAGTATTTCCCTGGCCAACAATGCTTGCCTGGCTGCTTGTCATAGTATTTGCCTGGCCAACAGTGCTTGTCTGGCCCTGGCCGTTTCCCTGCCCCTTGCCACTTCCCTGGCCAACACCGCTTCCCAGGCCAACAATGCTTCCCATACCGCTTCCCTGGCCCACAATGCTTCCCATACCGCTTCCCTGGCCCAGGCCACTTTCCATAGTATTTCCCTGGCCAACAACACTTGCCTGGCCATCAATGCTTCCCTGGCCTCTTCCAATACCACTTCCCTGGCCAACAATGCTTTCCATACCACTTCCCCGGCCCTGGCCACTTCCCTGGCCAATAATGCCTGCCAGGACCTGGCCGTTTGCCGTAGTTTTTCCCTGGCCAACAATGCCTGCCTGGCCCTGACCACTTGCCATAGTATTTCCCTGGCCAGCAATGCTTGCCTGGCCGCTTGCCATAGTATTTCCATGGCCAACAACGCTTCCCAGGCCCTGTCCGCTTCCCTGGCCACTTTCCATAGTATTTCCCTGGCAAACAATGCTTCCCTGGCTTGCCATAGTATTTCCCTGGCCAGCAATGCTTCCCTGGCCAGCAATGCTTGCCAGGCCCTGGCCGCTCGCCATAGTATTTCCCTGGCCGTGGCCGCTAGCCACTCCGCTTCCCTGGCCGTGGCCGCTTGCCACTCCGCTTCCCTGGCCGTGGCCGCTTGCCACTCCGCTTCCCTGGCCGTGGCCGCTTGCCACTCCGCTTCCCTGGCCGTGGCCGCTTGCCACTCCGCTTCCCTGGCCGTGGCCGCTTGCCACTCCGCTTCCCTGGCCGTGGCCGCTTGCCACTCCGCTTCCCTGGCCGTGGCCGCTTGCCTGGAACTGGCTGCTTTCTATATAATTTCCCTCGCCAGCAATGCTTTCCAGGCCCTGGCCACTTCCCATGCCGCTTCCCTGGCCCTGTCTGCTTCCCATAGTACTTTCCTGGCCAACAATGCCTGCCTGGCCGATTGCCATAGTATTTCCCTTGCCAACAATGCCTGCCTGGCCGATTGCCATAGTATTTCCCTGGCCGCTTCCCACTCCGCTTCCCTGGCCCTGGCCGCTTCCCTGGCCAGCAATGCTTCCCTGGCCCTGGCCACTTCCCTGGCCCTGGCCGCTTCCCACACCGCTTCCCTGGCCAACAATGCCTGCCTGGCCCTGGCCGCTTCCCATAGTACTTTCCTGGCCAACAATGCTTGCCTGGCCTTGGCCGCTTCCCACAATATTTCCCTGGCCAACAATGCCTACCTGGCCCTGGCCGCTTGCCATAGTATTTCCCTGGCTAGCAATGCTTCCCTGGCCAGCAATGCTTGCCAGGCCCTGGCCGCTTGCCATAGTATTTCCCTGGCCAACAATGCCTGCCTGTCCCTGGCTGCTCGCCATAGTATTTCCCTGGCCAGCAATGCTTCCCTGGCCCTGGCCGCTTGCCATACCACTACCCTGGCCGCTTCCCTGGAACTGGCTGCTTTCTATATCATTTCCCTGACCAGCAATGCTTCCCAGGCCCTGGCCGCTTGCCATAGTATTACCCTGGCCAGCAATGCTTCCCAGGCCCTGGCCGCTTGCCATAGTATTACCCTGGCCAGCAATGCTTCCAAGGCCCTGGCCGCTTGCCATAGTATTTCCTTGGCCAGCAATGCTTCCCTGGCTGCTTGCCATAGTATTTCCCTGGCCAGCAATGCTTCCCTGGCCCTGGCCGCTTCCCATGCCGCTTCCCTGGCCCTGGCCGCTTCCCACACCACTTCCCTGGCCAATAACACTTGCCTGGCCCTGGCCGCTTGCCATAGTATTTCCCTGGCCAGCAATGCTTCCCTGGCCAACAATGCCTGCCTGGCCCTGGCTGCTCGCCATACTATTTCCCTGGCCAGCAGTGCTTGCCTGGCCGCTTACCATAGTATTTCCCTGGCCAGCAATGCTTCCCTGGACCTGGCCACTTTCCATACCACTTCCCTGGCCGCTTCCCACTCCGCTTCCCTGGCCGCTTCCAACACCACTTCCCTGGCCAATAACGCTTGCCTGGAACTGGCTGCTTTCTATATAATTTCCCTGACCAGCAATGCTTCCCAGGCCCTGGCCGCTTCCCACTCCGCTTCCCTGACCCTGGCCACTTCCCACTCCGCTTCCCTGACCAGCAATGCTTCCCAGGCCCTTGCCGCTTCCCAATCCACTTCCCTGGCCCTGGTCGCTTCCCACTCCGCTTCCCTGACCCTGGCCGCTTCCCACTCCGCTTCCCTGGCCAGCAATGCTTCCCTGGCCCTGGCCGCTTCCCACACCGCTTCCCTGGCCAACAATGCTTGCCTGGCCGCTTCCCACAATATTTCCCTGGCCAATAACACTTGCCTGGCCCTGGCCGCTTGCCATAGTATTTCCCTGGCCAGCAATGCTTCCCTGGCCCTGGCCGCTTGCCATACCACTTCCCTGGCCGCTTGTCACTCCGCTTGCCTGGCCCTGGCCGCTTGCCACTCCACTTGCCTGGCCCTGGCCGCTTGCCTGGAACTGGCTGCTTTCTATATCATTTCCCTCGCCAGCAATGCTTCCCAGGCCCTGGCCACTTCCCATGCCGCTTCCCTGGCCCTGGCCGCTTGCCACTCCGCTTCCCTGGCCGCTTCCCTGGAACTGGCTGCTTTCTATATCATTTCCCTCGCCAGCAATGCTTCCCAGGCCCTGGCCACTTCCCATGCCGCTTGCCTGGCCCTGGCCGCTTGCCACTCCGCTTCCCTGGAACTGGCTGCTTTCTATATCATTTCCCTGGCCAGCAATGCTTCCCTGGCCACTTCCCTGGCCCTGGCCGCTTCCCACACCGCTTCCCTGGCCAACAATGCTTGCCTGGCCTTGGCCACTTCCCACAATATTTCCCTGGCCAACAATGCCTACCTGGCCCTGACCGCTTGCCATAGTATTTCCCTGGCCAGCAATGCCTGCCTGGCCCTGGCTGCTTGACACAGTATTTCCCTGGCCAGCAATGCTTGCCAGGCCCTGGCCGCTGGCCATAGTATTTCCCTGGCCAGCAATGCTTGCCTGGCCGCTTCCCATAGTATTTCCCTGGCCAGCAATGCTTCCCTGGCCCTGGCCGCTTGCCATACCACTTCCCTGGCCGCTTCCCTGGAACTGGCTGCTTTCTATATCATTTCCCTGACCAGCAATGCTTCCCAGGCCCTGGCCGCTTCCCACTCCGCTTCCCACACCACTTCCCTGGCCAATAACGCTTGCCTGGAACTGGCTGCTTTCTATATAATTTCCCTGACCATCAATGCTTCCCAGGCCCTGGCCGCTTCCCAATCCATTTCCATGGCCCTGGCCGCTTCCCACTCCACTTCCCTGACCCTGGCCGCTTCCCACTCCGCTTCCCTGGCCGCTTCCCACTCCGCTTCCCTGGCCAGCAATTCTTCCCTGGCCCTGGCCGCTTCCCACACCGCTTCCCTGGCCAGCAATGCTTGCCTGGCCTTGGCCGCTTCCCACAATATTTCCCTGGCCAATAACACTTGCCTGGCCCTGGCCGCTTGCCATAGTATTTCCCTGGCTAGCAATGCCTGCCTGGCCCTGGCTGCTTGCCATAGCATTTCCCTGGCTAGCAATGCTTCCCTGGCCAACAATGCCTGCCTGTCCCTGGCTGCTCGCCATAGTATTTCCCTGGCCAGCAATGCTTGCCTGGCCGCTTCCCATAGTATTTCCCTGGCCAGCAATGCTTCCCTGGCCCTGGCCGCTTGCCATACCACTTCCCTGGCCGCTTCCCTGGAACTGGCTGCTTTCTATATCATTTCCCTGACCAGCAATGCTTCCCAGGCCCTGGCCGCTTCCCACTCCGCTTCCCACACCACTTCCCTGGCCAATAACGCTTGCCTGGAACTGGCTGCTTTCTATATAATTTCCCTGACCATCAATGCTTCCCAGACCCTGGCCGCTTCCCAATCCATTTCCATGGCCCTGGCCGCTTCCCATGCCGCTTCCCTGGCCCTGGCCGCTCGCCATAGTATTTCCCTGGCCAGCAATGCTTCCCTGGCCAACAATGCCTGCCTGGCCCTGGCCGCTCGCCATAGTATTTCCCTGGCCAGCAATGCTTGCCTGGCCGCTTACCATAGTATTTCCCTGGCCAGCAATGCTTCCCTGGCCGTGGCCGCTTGCCACTCCGCTTCCCTGGCCCTGGCCACTTGCCTGGCCGTGGCCGCTTCCCACACCACTTCCCTGGCCAATAATGCTTGCCTGGAACTGGCTGCTTTCTATATAATTTCCCTGACCAGCAATGCTTCCCAGGCCCTGGCCGCTTCCCAATCCATTTCCATGGCCCTGGCCGCTTCCCACTCCACTTCCCTGACCCTGGCCGCTTCCCACTCCGCTTCCCTGGCCGCTTCCCACTCCGCTTCCCTGGCCAGCAATTCTTCCCTGGCCCTGGCCGCTTCCCACACCGCTTCTCTGGCCAGCAATGCTTGCCTGGCCTTGGCCGCTTCCCACAATATTTCCCTGGCCAATAACACTTGCCTGGCCCTGGCCGCTTGCCATAGTATTTCCCTGGCTAGCAATGCCTGCCTGGCCCTGGCTGCTTGCCATAGCATTTCCCTGGCTAGCAATGCTTCCCTGGCCAACAATGCCTGCCTGTCCCTGGCTGCTCGCCATAGTATTTCCCTGGCCAGCAATGCTTGCCTGGCCGCTTCCCATAGTATTTCCCTGGCCAGCAATGCTTCCCTGGCCCTGGCCGCTTGCCATACCACTTCCCTGGCCGCTTCCCTGGAACTGGCTGCTTTCTATATCATTTCCCTGACCAGCAATGCTTCCCAGGCCCTGGCCGCTTCCCACTCCGCTTCCCACACCACTTCCCTGGCCAATAACGCTTGCCTGGAACTGGCTGCTTTCTATATAATTTCCCTGACCATCAATGCTTCCCAGACCCTGGCCGCTTCCCAATCCATTTCCATGGCCCTGGCCGCTTCCCATGCCGCTTCCCTGGCCCTGGCCGCTCGCCATAGTATTTCCCTGGCCAGCAATGCTTCCCTGGCCAACAATGCCTGCCTGGCCCTGGCCGCTCGCCATAGTATTTCCCTGGCCAGCAATGCTTGCCTGGCCGCTTACCATAGTATTTCCCTGGCCAGCAATGCTTCCCTGGCCGTGGCCGCTTGCCACTCCGCTTCCCTGGCCCTGGCCACTTGCCTGGCCGTGGCCGCTTCCCACACCACTTCCCTGGCCAATAATGCTTGCCTGGAACTGGCTGCTTTCTATATAATTTCCCTGACCAGCAATGCTTCCCAGGCCCTGGCCGCTTCCCAATCCATTTCCATGGCCCTGGCCGCTTCCCACTCCACTTCCCTGACCCTGGCCGCTTCCCACTCCGCTTCCCTGGCCGCTTCCCACTCCGCTTCCCTGGCCAGCAATTCTTCCCTGGCCCTGGCCGCTTCCCACACCGCTTCCCTGGCCAGCAATGCTTGCCTGGCCTTGGCCGCTTCCCACAATATTTCCCTGGCCAATAACACTTGCCTGGCCCTGGCCGCTTGCCATAGTATTTCCCTGGCTAGCAATGCCTGCCTGGCCCTGGCTGCTTGCCATAGCATTTCCCTGGCTAGCAATGCTTCCCTGGCCAACAATGCCTGCCTGTCCCTGGCTGCTCGCCATAGTATTTCCCTGGCCAGCAATGCTTGCCTGGCCGCTTCCCATAGTATTTCCCTGGCCAGCAATGCTTCCCTGGCCCTGGCCGCTTGCCATACCACTTCCCTGGCTGCTTCTCTGGAACTGGCTGCTTTCTATATCCTTTCCCTCGCCAGCAATGCTTCCCTGGCCCTGGCCGCTTCCCATAGTACTTTCCTGGCCAACAATGCCTGCCTGGCCGATTGCCATAGTATTTCCCTGGCCAGCAATGCCTGCCTGGCCGATTGCCATAGTATTTCCCTGGCCAGCAATGCCTGCCTGGCCCTGGCCGCTCGCCATAGTATTTCCCTGGCCAGCAATGCCTGCCTGGCCGCTTACCATAGTATTTCCCTGGCCAGCAATGCTTCCCTGGCCGTGGCCGCTTGCCACTCCGCTTCCCTGGCCCTGGCCACTTGCCTGGCCGTGGCCGCTTCCCACACCACTTCCCTGGCCAATAATGCTTGCCTGGAACTGGCTGCTTTCTATATAATTTCCCTGACCAGCAATGCTTCCCAGGCCCTGGCCGCTTCCCAATCCATTTCCATGGCCCTGGCCGCTTCCCACTCCACTTCCCTGACCCTGGCCGCTTCCCACTCCGCTTCCCTGGCCGCTTCCCACTCCGCTTCCCTGGCCAGCAATTCTTCCCTGGCCCTGGCCGCTTCCCACACCGCTTCCCTGGCCAGCAATGCTTGCCTGGCCTTGGCCGCTTCCCACAATATTTCCCTGGCCAATAACACTTGCCTGGCCCTGGCCGCTTGCCATAGTATTTCCCTGGCCAGCAATGCCTGCCTGGCCGCTTGCCATAGTATTTCCCTGGCCAGCAATGCTTCCCTGGCCCTGGCCCTGGCCCTGGCCGCTCCCCACTCCGCTTACCAGGCCGCTTCCCTGGCCAATAAAGCTTGCCTGGAACTGGCCGCTTTCTATATCATTTCCCTGGCCAGCAATGCTTCCCTGGCCCTGGCCCTGGCCGCTCCCCACTCCGCTTCCCACTCCGCTTCCCTGGCCCTGGCCCTGGCCGCTTCCCACTCCGCTTACCAGGCCGCTTCCCTGGCCAATAAAGCTTGCCTGGAACTGGCCGCTTTCTATATCATTTCCCTGGCCAGCAATGCTTCCCAGGCCCTGGCCGCTTGCCATAGTATGTCCCTGGCCAGCAATGCTTCCCAGGCCCTGGCCGCTTGCCATAGTATTACCCTGGCCAGCAATGCTTCCCAGGCCCTGGCCACTTCCCATAGTATTTCCCTGGCCAACAATGCCTGCCTGGCCCTGGCCGCTTGCCATAGTATTTCCCTGGCCAGCAATGCCTGCCTGGCCGCTTGCCATAGTATTTCCCTGGCCAGCAATGCTTCCCTGGCCCTGGCCCTGGCCCTGGCCGCTCCCCACTCCGCTTACCAGGCCGCTTCCCTGGCCAATAAAGCTTGCCTGGAACTGGCCGCTTTCTATATCATTTCCCTGGCCAGCAATGCTTCCCTGGCCCTGGCCCTGGCCGCTCCCCACTCCGCTTCCCACTCCGCTTCCCTGGCCCTGGCCCTGGCCGCTTCCCACTCCGCTTACCAGGCCGCTTCCCTGGCCAATAAAGCTTGCCTGGAACTGGCCGCTTTCTATATCATTTCCCTGGCCAGCAATGCTTCCCAGGCCCTGGCCGCTTGCCATAGTATGTCCCTGGCCAGCAATGCTTCCCAGGCCCTGGCCGCTTGCCATAGTATTACCCTGGCCAGCAATGCTTCCCAGGCCCTGGCCACTTCCCATAGTATTTCCCTGGCCAACAATGCCTGCCTGGCCCTGGCCGCTCACCATAGTATTTCCCTGGCCAGCAAAGCTTGCCTGGCCGCTTGCCATAGTATTTTCCTGGCCAGCAATGCTTCCCTGGCCCTGGCCGCTTCCCAGTCCACTTCCCTGGCCCTGGCCGCTTCCCAGTCCACTTCCCTGGCCAATAATGTTTGCCTGGAACTGGCGGCTATCTATATAATTTCCCTGGCCAGCAATGCCTGCCTGGCCCTGGCCGCTTGCCACAGTACTTACCTGGCCAGCAATGCCTGCTTGGCCCTGGCCGCTTGCCACAGTATTTCCCTGGCTGGCAATGCCTGCCTGGCCGCTTCCCACAATATTTCCCTGGCTGGCAATGCCTGCCTGGCCGCTTCCCACAATATTTCCCTGGCTGGCAATGCCTGCCTGGCCGCTTCCCACAATATTTCCCTGGCCAACACCGCTTCCCATACCACTTCCCTGGCCCTGGCTGCTTTCCACTCCGCTTCCCTGGCCCTGGCCGCTTCCCACACCGCTTCCCTGGCCAATAACGCTTGCCTGGAACTGGCCGCTTGCCACAGTATTTCCCTGGCCAGCAATGCCTGCCTGGCCCTGGCCGCTTGCCACAGTATTTCCCTGGCCCTGGACCTGGCCGCTTGCCACTCTGCTTCCCTGGCCCTGGCCGCTTCCCTGGCCAACAACCCTTGCCAGGACCTGGTTACTTCCTTGGCCAAGACTGCTTTCCACAGTATTTCCCTGGCCAGCAATGCTTGCCTGGCCCTGTCCGCTTCCCTGGCCACTTCCCATACTGCTTCCCTGGCCAACACCACTTCCCATACCACTTCCCTGGCCAAGACTGCTTCCCACAATATTTCCCTGGCCAAAAATGCTTGCCTGGCCCTGGCCACTTCCCATACCGCTTCCCTGTCCCTGGCCGCTTCCCATTTTGCTTCCTTGGCCCTGGCTGCGTCCCGAAGCATTTCCCTGGCCAACAATGCTTGCCTGGCCCTGGCCACTTCTCTGGTCCTTGCCGCTTCCCTGGCCCACAACACTAACCATGCCACTTCCCATACCGCTTCCCTGGCCCATGCCGCTCCCCTGGCCGCTTCCCTGGCCAATAACCCTTCCCTTACCAAGGCCAGGACCGCTTCCCATGACACTTCCCTGGCCAAGACCACTTCCCACGCCCTGGCCGCTTCCCAGGCCAAGTCTGCTTCCCATAGTACCTCCCTGGCCAAGACCGCTTCCGATTCCACTCCCCAGTCCAAGTCCGCTTCCCTGGCCAAGACCGCTTCCCATACCACCTCCCTGGCCAAGACCGCTTCCTATACCGCCTCCTTGGCCTGGACCGCCTCCCTGTCCAAGACCACTTTCCTGACCAAAACCAAGACTGCCTCCCTGGCCAAGACCGCTTCCCATACCGCCTCCCTGTCCAAGACCACTTCCCTGACCAAAACCAAGACCGCCTCCCTGTCCAAGACCGCCTCCCATACCACCTCCCTGGCCCTGGCCGCTTACCCCTCCGCTTCCCTGGCCCTGGCCGCTTGCCACACCGCTTCCCTGGCCAATAACGCTTGCCTGGAACTGGCCGCTTGCCACAGTATTTCCCTGGCCAGCAATGCCTGCCTGGCCCTGGCCGCTTGCCACAGTATTTCCCTGGCCCTGGACCTGGCCGCTTGCCACTCTGCTTCCCTGGCCCTGGCCGCTTCCCTGGCCAACAACCCTTGCCAGGACCTGGTTACTTCCTTGGCCAAGACTGCTTTCCACAGTATTTCCCTGGCCAGCAATGCTTGCCTGGCCCTGTCCGCTTCCCTGGCCACTTCCCATACTGCTTCCCTGGCCAACACCACTTCCCATACCACTTCCCTGGCCAAGACTGCTTCCCACAATATTTCCCTGGCCAAAAATGCTTGCCTGGCCCTGGCCACTTCCCATACCGCTTCCCTGTCCCTGGCCGCTTCCCATTTTGCTTCCTTGGCCCTGGCTGCGTCCCGAAGCATTTCCCTGGCCAACAATGCTTGCCTGGCCCTGGCCACTTCTCTGGTCCTTGCCGCTTCCCTGGCCCACAACACTAACCATGCCACTTCCCATACCGCTTCCCTGGCCCATGCCGCTCCCCTGGCCGCTTCCCTGGCCAATAACCCTTCCCTTACCAAGGCCAGGACCGCTTCCCATGACACTTCCCTGGCCAAGACCACTTCCCACGCCCTGGCCGCTTCCCAGGCCAAGTCTGCTTCCCATAGTACCTCCCTGGCCAAGACCGCTTCCGATTCCACTCCCCAGTCCAAGTCCGCTTCCCTGGCCAAGACCGCTTCCCATACCACCTCCCTGGCCAAGACCGCTTCCTATACCGCCTCCTTGGCCTGGACCGCCTCCCTGTCCAAGACCACTTTCCTGACCAAAACCAAGACTGCCTCCCTGGCCAAGACCGCTTCCCATACCGCCTCCCTGTCCAAGACCACTTCCCTGACCAAAACCAAGACCGCCTCCCTGTCCAAGACCGCCTCCCATACCACCTCCCTGGCCCTGGCCGCTTACCCCTCCGCTTCCCTGGCCCTGGCCGCTTGCCACAGTATTTCCCTGGCCTTGGCCCTGGCCGCTTGCCACAGTATTTCCCTGGCCTTGGCCCTGGCCGCTTGCCACAGTATTTCCCTGGCCTTGGCCCTGGCCGCTTGCCACAGTATTTCCCTGGCCTTGGCCCTGGCCGCTTGCCACAGTATTTCCCTGGCCTTGGCCCTGGCCGCTTGCCACAGTATTTCCCTGGCCTTGGCCCCGGCCGCTTCCCTGGCCAACAACACTTGCCAGGACCTGGTTACTTCCTTGGCCAAGACTGCTTCCCTGGCCCATGCTGCTTCCTTGGCCAAGACCACTTTCCACAGTATTTCCCTGGCCAGCAATGCTTGCCTGGCCCTGTCCGCTTCCCTGGCTACTTCCCATAATGCTTCCCTGGCCAACACCACTTCCCATACCACTTCCCTGGCCAAGACTGCTTCCCACAATATTTCCCTGGCCAAAAACGCTTGCCCGGCCCTGGCCACTTCCCATACCGCTTCCTTGTCCCTGGCCGCTTCCCATTTTGCTTCCTTGGGCCTGGCTGCGTCCCGAAGCATTTCCCTGGCCAACAATGCTTGCCTGGCCCTGGCCACTTCTCTGGTCCTTGCCACTTCCCTGGCCCACAACGCTAAACATGCCACTTCCCATACCGCTTCCCTGGCCCTGGCTGCTTCCCTGACCAACAACCCTTCCCTGGCCGCTTCCCTGTCCAAAACCACTTCCCTGACAAAAACCAAGACTGCCTCCCTGGCCAAGACCGCCTCCCTGTCCACGACCGCTTCCCAGACCGCCTCCCTGGCCAAGTCCGCTTCCCTGGCCAAGACCGCCTCCCTGGCCAAGTCCGCTTCCGATACCGCCTCCCTGTCCAAGACCGCCTCCCTGGCCAAGACCGCTTCCCAGACCGCCTCCCTGGCCAAGACCGCCTCCCTGGCCAAGACCGCCTCCCTGGCCAAGACCGCTTCCCAGACCGCCTCCCTGGCCAAGACCGCCTCCCTGGCCAAGACCGCCTCCCTGGCCAAGACCGCCTCCCTGGCCAAGACCGCCTCCCTGGCCAAGACCGCCTCCCTGGCCAAGACCGCTTCCCAGACCGCCTCCCTGGCCAAGACCGCCTCCCTGGCCAAGACCGCCTCCCTGGCCAAGACCCTGCCAACCTCCCTGGCCAAGACCGCTTCCCAGACCGCCTCCCTGGCCAAGACCGCCTCCCTGGCCAAGACCGCCTCCCTGGCCAAGACCGCTTCCGATACCGCCTCCCTGGCCAAGACCGCCTCCCTGGCCAAGACCGCCTCCCTGGCCAAGACCGCCTCCCTGGCCAAGACCGCCTCCCTGGCCAAGACCGCCTCCCTGGCCAAGACCGCCTCCCTGGCCAAGACCGCCTCCCTGGCCAAGACCGCCTCCCTGGCCAAGACCGCCTCCCTGGCCAAGACCGCCTCCCTGGCCAAGACCGCCTCCCTGGCCAAGACCGCCTCCCTGGCCAAGTCCGCCTCCCAGACCGCCTCCCTGGCCAAGTCCGCCTCCCAGACCGCCTCCCTGGCCAAGTCCGCCTCCCAGACCGCCTCCCTGGCCAAGACCGCCTCCCAGACCGCCTCCCTGGCCAAGACCGCCTCCCAGACCGCCTCCCTGGCCAAGTCCGCTTCCCAGACCGCCTCCCTGGCCAAGTCCGCTTCCCAGACCGCCTCCCTGGCCAAGTCCGCTTCCCAGACCGCCTCCCTGGCCAAGTCCGCTTCCCAGACCGCCTCCCTGTCCAAGACCGCCTCCCTGGCCAAGTCCGCTTCCCAGACCGCCTCCCTGGCCAAGACCGCCTCCCTGGCCAAGACCGCCTCCCTGGCCAAGACCGCCTCCCTGGCCAAGACCGCCTCCCTGGCCAAGACCGCCTCCCTGGCCAAGACCGCCTCCCTGGCCAAGTCCGCTTCCCAGACCGCCTCCCTGGCCAAAACCGCCTCCCTGTCCAAGACCGCCTCCCAGACCGCCTCCCTGGCCAAGTCCGCTTCCCAGACCGCCTCCCTGGCCAAGTCCGCTTCCCAGACCGCCTCCCTGGCCAAGTCCGCCTCCCTGGCCAAGTCCACTTCCCAGACCGCCTCCCTGGCCAAGACCGCCTCCCTGTCCAAGACCGCCTCCCAGACCGCCTCCCTGTCCAAGTCCGCCTCCCTGGCCAAGTCCGCTTCCCAGACCGCCTCCCTGTCCAAGACCGCCTCCCTGGCCAAGTCCGCTTCCCAGACCGCCTCCCTGGCCAAGTCCGCTTCCCAGACCGCCTCCCTGGCCAAGTCCGCTTCCCAGACCGCCTCCCTGGCCAAGTCCGCTTCCCAGACCGCCTCCCTGGCCAAGACCGCCTCCCTGTCCAAGACCGCTTCCCAGACCGCCTCCCTGGCCAAGTCCGCTTCCCAGACCGCCTCCCTGGCCAAGTCCGCTTCCCAGACCGCCTCCCTGGCCAAGACGGCCTCCCTGTCCAAGACTGCCTCCCTGTCCAAGACCGCTTCCCAGACCGCCTCCCTGGCCAAGACCGCCTCCCTGTCCAAGACCGCTTCCCAGACCACCTCCCTGGCCAAGTCCGCTTCCCATACCGCCTCCCTGGCCAAGACCGCCTCCCTGTCCAAGACCGCTTCCCAGACCGCCTCCAGACCGCCTCCCTGGCCAAGACCGCCTCCCTGTCCAAGACCGCTTCCCAGACCGCCTCCCTGGCCAAGACCGCCTCCCTGTCCAAGTCCGCTTCCCAGACCGCCTCCCTGTCCAAGTCCGCTTCCCAGACCGCCTCCCTGGCCAAGTCCGCTTCCCAGACCGCCTCCCTGGCCAAGTCCGCTTCCCAGACCGCCTCCCTGGCCAAGTCCGCCTCCCTGTCCAAGACCACTTCCCAGACCCCCTCCCTGGCCAAGACCGCCTCCCTGGCCAAGACCACTTCCCAGACCGCCTCCCTGGCCAAGACCACTTCCCAGACCGCCTCCCTGGCCAAGACCACTTCCCAGACCGCCTCCCTGGCCAAGACCACTTCCCAGACCGCCTCCCTGGCCAAGACCACTTCCCTGCCCAATATTGCTTACCTGGCTCTGGCTGCTTCTCTGGACAATAACGCGTCCTATACTACTTCCCTGACCAATAACTCTTCCCTGGCAACTTGCCGGTCCTCGTCCCTGACTACATGGTTCACTGCATGCAAAGCCACCGGTGGTTGGGCAACACTTCTGTGAGGCAGGACACTGGCCATCATGGACACAGCTTTCAGCACAGAAGGGAATCATCTCTGGTATGGGACACTGACCCGGTTTCACTGCATGAAGACAGATAGTTGGCTTAAGTTTGGGCATATAGACAATTTGCCACTTCAATATACAAATTCAAAACTCAAAGCATGAATAGAACTCACTCAATAGGTAAAACTTGCTTAGTGGTTCCCATTTCCAGTCCTGGGGACCCCCTGCTATGCACAATCAGGGGTGTTAAATAAGGGAGACATACAAAATGTGAAGCAGGGGATCCCCAAGATTGCAATTGAGAGCCGTTGTTCAAAGTATTATTCTGCTTTATTTTGTAAAAGCAATCCTGTGCTCAAAACTATCCTAATGGATTAATTCAAACCTACTTTAGATCAAAACAAGAGGCAAAGTTTCTGCTTAATTTACATTGAAATAATTGTTAGGTTTTTCTTTTTTGACCTTTAACATCGATCATTAAACTCACTGAAAACAGGCAGCACACAAACAGGCCCACAGTCAAATTGACAGCATTTGTGTCCTCCAGGGCAATCTTGATCAGAAGAACATCCTCGATGGGACGGCACAACAGTCAGCCTCGCAGGACATAAACCATCCACTAAAGAATTCAAGAGGATGATTGGGGGAGGTCAGTTTCAGCATTTGTAAATCAGGGATTTTACAATGGATCTCAAACCTAAATAAAAATTTTACATATTTGTCTGCTTCAAATGAAAAAGGGTTTTAAAACTTACTAATTCATAAACCGTTAATTACTTTCAAAGACTGAGTCACTTATGTCTGCGTTTCTTCTGGCTGTATAATGTAATCAAAAGATCTTCTCACCAGTGGTTTGACTTTGAATGGCATGAGTTTTACTCAAGTATCCAAACAGACAGGATGAAACCACAATCAACGAGAAATACACTCTAGCTGTCATCCTCCCAGCCTGTGATCTCACAACTATCTCTGCAAAAAATATGCACCAAATTGGTGCGTCAGGAGAAGCAGACAGTGCCACGCACAAAACTAAAACAAATACGTGTTACTGTATTATCAGGCTCTGTAAAGTGGGATTTTAAAGATCCAAGGAGAACTTGTCAATTCCAACCCTGATCAAATTCACCTGCCTGTAGCTTTCTAGTAATCTGAAATGCCTTGATTAGCTTGTTCAGTTGTGTTTGAGGTTGGATGAGGCGAATGCTGTGTTCACGCCAATAATAATTAAGCTATCCTAATTATGAGAGGATTGTTTGTTACTATGGCTAAACTATCAACTGCAAAATGAATCTGCAGTGGTTGTGGTACAAATAGTGTTATACTTCATTGCAGCGCTGCTCAGATCAGAACGGTACGTGCTAGTTCTATTTTTTTTTTAACCAGAACAAAATGTAGCTTACAAAAGTAATGTACAAGAGTGTGCAAATCATTAATACAGTAATCAACAACTGTATATTAATAGAAAATATTACAAGTCTTGTTTACTTTTTTATTAACAATGTTCTCCAAACTGGAGGAGTCTTAATGCGGAGTTCACATTGCACGATTTTAGCCTGAACTTAATTTTATTAATTTTAATAATACTTTTTATTTTATTTTTACTTGTCAACAAGTTTGCAAAATTGTTGATAAATGCCAAAATTGGAGGCAAATATCTGCTGCTCACATGAAAGACAATCACGCAGTGTGAATTCAAATATGCGATTTGAGGGAATTGCCTACTCCCACAAAATATTTTGCATGCTTAATATCTGGAGCAGTTGGCGACAATCAGGCTGTGTGCAATGACTTCTGACTGAAAATGACATTGGCAATGATCTACAGCAGTGTTCCTCAAATCTTGCCCTGGAGGATCTGCTGCAGAGTTTAGCTCCAACCCTGATCAAACTCCCTTACCTGTGATTTTCTAATAATCCTAAAGACGTTGATAAGCATGCTTAGGTGTGCTTGATTAGGGTTCGAGCTAAACTATGCAGGAAAGTGGATCTTGTTGGCCAGATTTGAGGATCCCTGATCTACAGCCAATGAGAGACCAAGATACAAGGCTGAGGGAAGTTTGGGGAGGAGTTATAGACCAGAATATAAGTATTTTAATAGATGTATAACAATTATATCATACAGAAACAAGACCAAACATTTGCTTCACCAGCCATAACATCAGCGTTAGGACACTTACATAAGCTGTTTTTCTTTTTCTCCTTGTAGCTGAAAAACACAGAAAAAGTGCTATATATTTATTTATTTATAACCCAGTTTTGCTTGAGAACTGATGCACATTGTGAAACGTAGTTTGCAGACTATACCGAACTTTTAGCGATTCTTCCTATTGTGAAGTCATGCAATGTGAAACCCCCTGTTGCCAATCCACTGTGCAGTGTGAACACTGCAGCAAATGAATGCTCCCCCAGATAGTCAAACAGTGTGAAAACAATGGTGATCTGATGAGTCTGAAAATTGTGCAGTGTGAACTCTAAGTCTCCTGAAGAAAATTATTGAAATTTGGCTTGAACCCTGACTTCTGTATGATAAATTTTCCTATAATAATAACTATATCACACTCGTTATATGTTGTGGCACTGCTCAGTGGCTGACACGCACATGGGAGCTCTGATTGTTTGGTCAATCTTTGTTAGTATACGTTGTTTTGTTTTTTTCTCTTCCAGTTTTTCTTGTTTTTGTTTGTTTATTAATTACGGTCCCACGGTGTCAAGTTGTGTATTTGAATATCGAGAGTGTAAACGTCTGCAATTGGATGTAAAAAAATGGATGGTAACATGGCTTATTTGGAACTCTTTCTGGTGATAACTCTACTCTCTCTACTTCTGTCAAACGCTGAGCCATTCAGGATAACCTACAGCAGACATCAACTACTTCAGCTGGGCCTAACAACACAGCTGCAGTGGACACCTCCAACGGATTTTCCCTTGGAATGCCTACGTCCAACTGAACAGCGATTTGTCAGGACAAAGAGGAAGCGTGGCTCGAGAGGAGGAATTAAACGCTGCGTTCGTTCAAGAGGATCTAAACCCCCACTACCAACCATGGTCCTCTCTAATGTGAGATCGCTAAGGAACAAATTACTCCATGCCTCTATGCAATACCGGTATGAATACAGAGATAGTTGTCTGTTATGTTTCAATGAGACTTGGTTGAACCATACAGTGAATAATGACTAAGTCTTTCCCTACCTGGCTTTGGTACACCGTTAAGACTTGAAGGAGTTAGACAAGCTACGGGGAAATCGATTGGTGGAGGACTATGCATGTATATTAACATCAAGTATATTAACATATCATTAGACACACCATCAATTCCCCAGACCTAGAACTCTTATCAGTTTTCTTAAGACCTACATATTTACCACAAGAGTTTGGATAACTATTTGTATGTCTAGTGTATATTCCCCCTGATGCAAACTACAAAGCGGCTGCAGATGCGATACATCAACACATACAAAAACTTGAGGCAGTGTCTCCAGACACTCCCAAATTTATTTTGGGTGACTTTAATGGCTGCTCTTTGTCATCTGCATTACCCCACTATCATCAATAGGTGAATTGCTCTACGTGTGGATCAAAAATAATTGATCTATGTTATGGCAACATAAAAAATGCTTACAAAGCAGTCAACAAACCAGCGATAGGCGGCTCAGATCATAACACTTTTTATTGCCCTCTTATCGACAAAAATTGAAGAGGAAAAAATCTAAAATCACATCAGTGCGTGTGTGGGACGATGACAGTGTGACCGCTCTGCAGGGCTGTTTTGATTGCACAGAGTGGAGCGTTTTTGACTGTGTAGATCTTGACGAGCATGCGGATGTTGTCACGTCATATATTAACTTTTGTGTGGATAATGTGATCCCGATAAAACGTGTGAAACAGTTTGCCAATTCAAAACCTTGGATTACAACTGATATTAAAAAACTGTTAGTGGATAAAGAAAGAGCGTTTAAAGCAAATGATAGGTATGGAGGGTAAGCTGATTCAGAAGGAAATACAGACGAAAATCAAACAGGGCAAGAGACAATATAAAGACAAAGTTGAAAAACAACTAAAGGAAAATAATTCACGTATGGCGTGGAGGGGTATTAAAACTATCATAGGTCAAAATAACTGCTCTAACACCCCTGAGCATACAGTTGAGCAGGCAAATGCCCTGAACGAACACTTTGCGAGATGGGAGAGTGACGTGCCAACCAATCCAATAAGCCTTGATGGAAGAGCAAGTGCTTCAGGGTAAGCTGTGAGGAAGTGGGGTGAATCTTCTCCCATATAAGGACAAGGAAAGCTGCCAGCCCTGACAGGCTGGAAGGCACCATCCTAAAGAGCTGCAAAGAACAACTGAGTCCAGTGTTCAGAGGATTGTTTCAGAAATCACTTGACACACATAAAGTTCCAAAGATATGGAAAACAGCGGAAATGTTACCACTTCCTAAGAAACCCAAACCAGTTGGACTGAACGATTTTAGACCAGTAGCACTCACTTCTGTTGCTATGAAGTGTTTTGAGCAGATCATTTTAATTAATCTCAAAATACTAACCAAAGCTCACATAGATACGTTACAGTTTGCTTATAGGGAGAAAAGGGGGGTGGAAGATGCTGTCACAACCTTGAAACACCTGCCTCTCATGTACGCATCCTGTTTGTAGACTTCTCTTCAGCTTTTAATAATATCAAGTCACACATGTTGATAGACAAGCTGACAAACGTGGGTGTAAAGCTCAATCTTGTAAAGTGGATTCAGGACTTTTTAAATGATGCGAGTTTTGGAGTGGGACTATGTTTTTCTGACCAGTGGTAGTCAGGGAGCATTTATTTAGCTCAGAAATTACACACAAGTTATATTAATGCCTACTTTGTAATTAGATTAGATAGATTACTAAAAAAAAGAAAAGAAAAAAAGAGCTGCACCAAAGATGAATTTACTCTCTTTCCTGAGTCTCCAGCAGGGACATTTTTGGCCTGTAGATGGAAGTGCAGCACTACAGTTCAGTTCTGATAAGGCATCCATTCTGATTCTTGTTACGTAACGCTTTCAAATGGTCCAAGGTTCACACATCTTAGTTTCAATTTCAAGTGAAATGTGATGTGTCTGATGGAATGTTACAATGAAATAACATCCAATTTTATTCCATTCTCAGCGGCTGAATGAGTTGAATCAAAAGCCTTAATCAGGTTTGTTCATTCAAGCATTTCAGAGACCTATGAGCTGAGATTTCCCATAATAAAATTACCACAACTGGCAACATCAGGTGATGAATAATTTTTTACATAGACGAATGGAAAAGCTAACAGAATTATTATTATTTTTTTTTTTTGGAAGATCTTCCTGTCTCATTTTGATTTTACTCACTTTCTTAGATGGTCTTTAATTAGTGTTCAGTGTGGTCTCTCTCTCTCTCTCTCTCTCTCTCTCTCTCTCTGTTTTTGCTGTCCTCCACCTTACTTCACTGATGTGAAGGATTTCATCCACTCTGAATTACAGTACACCCTTTAATGAAGGACACCAGTAACTTTCTGATAACTTTCTGTCTTTCAGTTTGGATGCATTTTATAACCACAGTCCTATGAGGTGTGTTATCTGTCTCTCTCCGTGTGTGTGTGTGTGTGAACTCCTCCCACCCAGTTATCATCCAGCCACTCCTCACCTGTCTAAAGGATGAACATCTCTCAACTCAATTTGAGCTGTGTGGCTCCACAGGCAGAATGTGAGGTGATTATTAAACACTGGTGCAATCTCCCCAGCCCGGATAAAGCCGGATAAAGGGAACAGGTATGTGGTAGAATGCTGTTTTCTCCTCCACTTCCTCATTACGGACTGTGGCACCTACTTGAAAGTCCACACGCATCTCCCGCTCTCCGTGCTCCTGTGCAACCAGGAATACCTTTATTAAATCAGAAAGGGAAGAAATCTAATTTAGGCTTGATTATTATGAACCGCAATGTCCCTCGTCTGCCATGTTGTCTGGTGAGAACATTTTTCCAATCCTTTTTTTTTTTGTAGAGGCTGCCATTTGTTGCAGGTCACTCAACATAATTTAGCTTTCATTTTTCACCAATAGAAAGCTTATTCTCTGTGAATAAAATGGTTAGAGCTCAAAATGTAAAGTTTTCTTCCGCTCCGCTTTCTTTCGTTTGATACTTCAAGATTCAAAAAAATGTTGTATATCATCTTTAAGTAGGACAATTTTCCCCCAAAAAGTGTAAACCCTAAATCCATTCTTTCTGGTTGCTATATTTGGTCTGGAACTTACTTCTAGGACCTATTAGTAGAACTAGTACGTCCTCCACATTTTTTTTTCCCACTTTTTTTTATTACTAGGACATTACTTCATTTGCAGGCAAATGTCCTTTTAATTTACTACTTTAATGTTATTATTATTAATATTTTTACTTTTCATGGACTTAGAAGGAAGTTTTGCTTTTAAACATGTCAAAAGTTCAGTAAACAAAAGAGCAAGAGAACTTATGTCTGCAAATGTATAAACTTTAAGGCTAGAAGTGATTATGTCCACTGAGGGAAAATCTCAAGATTAATGTACTGTTGCTTGAATGCACAAAAAACTCAAGTGAACAAAGAGAGAAAGACAGGAAGTATGAACCTCAAAACCTTGGAGATTACTTCAAACACACTAGTATGTGCTGTCTTATTCATTTGGTGAAGGTCATTGCAATATCTGAGAGCAAGAGCAAGTTAACAGGCATCAGTGTCAGGAAATTGTGTTTTGTGGCATCATAAACTTATGCAACGCTTCACCTCCATGACCACTAGAGGTCAGAAAACAGTCTTGTTTCAGCTCCTCTGAGGATGATGGGATTGTATGGTGTAATGCCGCACTAATCTCTCTATCTCCTGCATCGTTTTCATTTGCTCGTTGGGGTCATGTGTAAAGATTTGTTTCCATAACAATTGCATAATGTAGAAATATTGAGTTGAGAAATATGGAGATGAAGAGAACGTTGATGAAGTACTGCGGGATTCACTTACAGAAAAGTGGGAGAGAATAAATGAATTATGATGGATGATTCATTATTTGGGGATTTAAAATGTTCCCTATCAGGAAAGACAGAAAGCCGGAGAAAATGTGAGGGAGCCATTCTTCATAATGCATTGCCATAGGTGGGATTAATTTGCATAATTCCCTCATTTTCTGGGATAGTATTATTCAGAGTGGAGGACCACAACCTGTTGTACAGAGAATAGAAGAGAGGGAGATAAGTAGAGGAGACTGCCCTGAATTGTGAGGACCAGATCAATAAGTTGTTAAGGGAAGATCAGACATGTCTGTGAATGCTCATTGCGTACTGATGTCTAAAACTAAATCTGCATATGTTTGTTCATGCAATTTGATGTCTAGACGTACAACAATCAATGACTCAGTTCAGGCTTTGAAGACAGTGCTCCGTTCCAAATGGCATACTCTACCAACCTACTCTGACTAGTATAGTGCATAGTATTTATAGTGTGCAACACATGCAAAAGAGCAAGAATATGGAACATGGGATCCAATAATGCAGTTCACTCTTGACTTTTCCATTTGGAATGTCATCATGATGTCATCATAAGACATTTTACTCAAAATTGGACTGACAAAAAACAGGCAAATGAATGGCGCTAGTATTCCATTTATAACATTGCCATTCTGAACATTTTGGGTGCACTGGTCACCACTGTTCCCCTTGACACTTAACGTGATTTACAAGAGTAGGACATGTTTCAAGATCAACATCCTTGTTGGTCCAGGAACTGAATTCCATTTGGCCAGTCAGACTGTATGGTTTGTCTGTCATTTCACTCCGATTTAAGGGGAATAAGTACACTTTGGTTGATTTCGGTAATAAGTAAAAAAACAAAAACAAGCCTTTTAAACTGAAGAAGAAATCAACTGAATCAGTCAAGCAGACTGCTTTATGTTTGTTCGCTTGGCTGTATTTTGACAATTTTAATATGATGGAATAGTCATTAAAAGTGCCATTTGTGTTCATTATGGTTCAGCTGGCTAAACAATGCATTCTTGCATTAAGCTGAATAAAGATCACTATTTTTAGGTGTCCTCAGGCTTCTATTTCCTAGAGAAAAAAAAAAAAACACAGGACAAGTGCTGGAATTGTTTTAATTAGTGATTTTATATGATGACTGTGAATTTATTCAAAAAAATATGATCCATGCTGCACTCGTTATGCCACATTTACCTGCCCTCTTTATTATCAAAATAAAAGTTTGTGTTTATGTAATATGTATGTGCACCATGTATATTTATACGTATATATATAAATATACACATTTGTATATTTATATATATATATATATATAATCATTTACAAATATGAATATAAACACAAGTAAACAGTTCTTAAAAATATGCATGTATGTGTGTATTTATATATACACACAAATATTCACAGTATACACATTATGTAAACACAAACTTTTGTTTTGAATGTGATTTTAATCGATTTGACAGCACTCTTTTGTAACGGTGTAAAATACTTTGTCACTTTTGATCAATTTAAATGCATCCTTGATGATATGAAAAAATAAAAAAAAATAAAACACCTTACTACATAAGTCTTATTCGGAATATGGACCTTAATTTGAAAATTATGTTTGCCAGGATGGGAAGAAACACTAATAACTGTTATTGCATCACTGTGCATTGCTGTTCATAACATTAAATGTGATGGTACATTCTCACAGCGGCGAAAACGCACTACGAACTCATTATAGTTAACCAGGCCATTATAGCTCACTTTCCTGCAGAGCTGTAGTATTGGTACTTGGTCCCAAAATCACAAAGGTCAAGGAGCTTCACAAACAAGAAGGACTCATTAGTTCATTGTCCCATTAGGTTTGGCACGAAGTGTTTCATTTCTGGTCTTTTGGGGTGAGCATGTGTTCGAGAGGGACAGTTATAAGTCATAACACCTTCCTCTCTTTTCACAGCTTAGCCATATAGTGTTTTCTGAATAACTATTTTGTGTTTGGACAATCTGTGATATAACCATTTTCCCTCTAATGGCACACTTGCTTAGCTCCTATGCCTCATAAAAATAAAACTTAATTAAACTGTCAAATAAAGTACCGCTCGTTACATCCAAATTGTTCACAACTTCACACAGTAAACATCAGCTTTGGGAACTGCAGCTTTATTTAAAGGAATAGTTTCTGTCTTAATTTTTCTTCCTTACATGAACCTTCTAGTCTTCATGCAGTTACAATGTACAATGACCGTTATAGTGGCCACGGCTGTTGAAAAAGTACCACAAAGGGAGTACATAAGATGTGAGCTGTATTAAGCCTGCTTTTTTTTCTCCATTTTATGGCAAATTCTCATTTTATATTCCACATAAAAATAACCACATACAGGATGAGTAAATAGTGACAAAATGCTCACTTTTGATTGAACTATTCATTTTAGCTAAGCAAGCATGACTGTTGAAATGTAAAGGACACATTCTGAATGTAATGAAAAGATGAATAAAACCAAGTCTGCCCTATCTTCTTTCCGCCCGCAGGTCTCAATCTACCATCCGCCTGTTGTGAGACAGTGAACCCACCCTGAGGAGAGGCAGACAGCTCCACTCAGGCAGAGATCTGAGCTCACTGTGGCTGCAGAATGTGCGGTGATTAGAGTAATGTGGGTTTTTTCTGAGCCCGTCGGCAACCGTGGCAGGTCAGGGAGCAGAACAGGCTGATAAGAGTCAGCGGTGAAGAGTTTTAATTAAATAACGGGACATTATACGGCTGGATTATCCAAGTCTCTAGCGTGGGGACGCAGAGCGGTAGGACGACCGGACAATGGGAATGCTGAGCCGAGCAAGACTGGATATGGGCCAAAAGAGGACAGGGAGAGAGCGACAGACTGAAATCCAGTGATTGGGTGTGTGCGTCAGACAGAGAAAGGGCAGACACAAACCACATTCGTTCCCTGAACCACCACACACACACATACTGAAACCGAGCTGGTGCAGCAGAGCTCTAATGAGGCTGAACAGAAGATCTGGACTTGAGGTTAAATCAATGATGTGTGTGTCTGAGCCACCGACACACTAAATGGCAGTTACTGCACACACACACACATATACACACACAGGTGAAATAATTAGCCTCTCCACTCCACACCATTATCAAAGAATTGACATCATTATGTGACCACTTTCCCTGAAGGCCTCTTCCCCCTCACTACAGTCCCCATCCTTTCTACTAGACAACAGCAGTCTGGCCTTCACCAGGGTTTGGGCCAGTGTTTACTTTATTAATTTACATTTTTACCATGCTTTCTCATTGAAGCGACTTAATAAGGTGCACTAGTCACAATAATAACACCAGGACAGGTAGCTGAGAATGCAAATACAGCCTCTCAAACAGCAAGTAGCAGCCCGTAGCAAGTGTAAATACATTGAATTTCTAATCCCATTGCCGATAAATGAATACAAAGCTGGGCCGATACTGTACAAGTGCTGACTTAGAGGATACAAATGAGTCCCTAAAGACGAGTCAAGACAATGAACGCAGGGCATTTGCAATGCAAGTATGGAGGTGATTACATTTTATTAACAACACGGGGCTGGACATAACAACATAAGCATTGTGTGTTAGGCCACTCTAACCAGATCTCATGAGAAACCGCAAATATTTTATGAGGTGACTATTGCATATGAACGTGCGTGTAAACGCAGTTAATAATAAGCCACTAGCACAATACTCTCCTGTTTGTCTTTGCTACATTTATAGGTAACACATTCAAAACTCACATATAGCTTTGTGTACAGGCAGAGAAAACCAGATTGAGAGATTACAGGATGTAGTTTATGACATATGACGATGGAAAACTTTGCCTGTATTGGCATCAATAGTTTATTTCAGATGCCTTCAGTGGTGTTTCCATGTGCTGGTCTTGGTTCTGTTGCATCTGGCCTGGTTTGTATTAGCTGAATTCTAGGAATCCAGGGCTGTTGCCGTTCACAGCATGATTGATTATCCATAAAACATGGTTGGCACTGCTGAATTATGGCTGAAGAACAGCCAATAAATTGTTTTAGATGGCTTATTACAACAGTGTTACTGGACTGGCATTTTAAATTATTGTGGACTTGTAAATCATGGTGCTTTTTTGGAATAAACGTATTAAATTGATGATAATTATGTCCATTACTCTTTCTAAACATTACCACTGCTGTCACCGTGTTTTTATTTTTTATTTTTATATTTTTTTTAGGCTTATGTAAATATTGTCATCCATCAGAGATGATTATGGTCATAATGTGACTTAGTTAAACACAGCCACTAAGCTTTTATATCTGTTGAAAGCCAGTGAACATACACTTCTTTTTTTTTTCTTTTTCTTTTTTTTGACTCTTTCTGCGGATTACTTAACTTCACCAGCAGGTGGCAACAAATCTTTATTTGTGAAACACTGAATCATCCATTTAACCAATCCTGAATCAAAGTATTTAACCAAATCGCTCACTGAACCATTGGATGAGCAAACAGAATTATTCATTTAATTAATCAACAGAATCATCCAATCATTCACTCAACTGTTTCATTCAAAAGTACAAATGTCTTTATTTATTGTAATATAAATTGCTTCAGATAAAACTACCGAAGTAAAAGTGTGCTTGGTTGCTTTACATGTTGGTCAGATGGTCTCTTCTTGTTGCGTAGTCAGTGCTTGGCTAGAACAAAATGCAATCTGGACCAGACAAAGATAACAAAGGAACAAAACAACCCTCTCCTTATCAAATCCTATCTCCTTCAAACTAATCTGAAAAGAGCAACTATGTGTGTTTGTATTTGTATGCGTAAATGTGTGCCTTTGACGCTCTTTCACCTGGTCTGTCCCATGATGTGTCACAAGGAGGTGGGGTCTTCACCCCAAAACCATCAATAGCCCGGCCCTCCCTGGACTCTGGTGCAACTTTGTGAAAAGACCAGTGTTGGGTGTAACGCGTTACAAAGTAACGCGTTACTGTAATAATATTACTTTTTTCAGTAACTAGTAGTGTAAGGCATTACTCGTCTGAAAATGGTAATATTATTACAGTTTTCCCAAGCTAGTTACTTGCGTTACATTTGCCAGTAGCACCTTCATCACACACACAAGGCACACAACACAGAGAACAGAAGGGAAGGGAAGGAGGGCGTGAATGGAACAGTGATTGGTCTGGGTTTGGCACGAGGTATCATTTACCATCACTGATTGGTCGACAGCCGGCAGCAGAGCGGCACGCTCAGACAGATGGGGAAAAATGGAAGCGTCAACAATGGCAAGCTCTTTTTCAGAGGAAGGTTCCCAGCAACAGAAAGCTAGTTTCGACGGGTGGAGATTCAGTAATTATTTTGTAGGAGTGCTCCGATCACGATCGGCCGCTCGTTAATGCGCATCTCAGTAAAGCCGGTTCTCTAATCAGCGGTTTATTCCATCAGGTGCGTGAACCATATGTTCATACAACCGTGCCAATAAACGCTGAAAATGAACTGGATTTGCGCATCTTCTCAGTTAATAACGGCTCTGTGTAGTAACAGCTGCTCTATGTGAAATCACGCACCTGATGGAATTAACCGCTGATTAGAGAACAGGTGTACTGACGAGCAGTAATATAAGTGAGTTGTGTAAACAGTGATTTATGTGACTTCAATTATTTCTTATTAAACTGAAATCGAAAAGTAAAAAGTATTTTTTGGAAAAACCACATCCTAGTGTTAGTCTTCATATGCTGATGAATAGTGTTAACACGGATATAGAAAAATAAGGAGTGCAAGAGATTGATTCCTAATGTCAGTTTATTTTTAATTAATACTATAGTAGTTCGGTTCCCTTTACATCTTTAACTACCCGTTAATTTATCAATTGAATGGGTGACCTATCCTCATTAATAGAGCAAACATTTGTCCCCCCTGAGAGAATTGGCAGGAGCCGCCACTGGAAAGACACAGCTAGTTTGAAAAATAAAGATGGCACGTGGAGGAGAAAGGGACAGGTGGACACAAAGAGAACAAGACAAACTGAGAAAAATAGCTGAAGAGGAAAACATTTCAAATAAGACAGCAGAAATAGAAAAAAAGTACATGACAAAGACCAAAAGAAAGAAGTTGACGAATATTGTGTGGGTTGTTGTTGAGGGCAGAAGGACTGAGGATAAAAAAAAATGGAGAGAAGGTTACCTGGAAATGAAGGGGACCGTGCTGGGAATAGTGCAGAAGAGACAAAGATGTTGAAGAAGTGAGTCAGAAGTAGCATGTTTCTTCAAGGACTGATTCTTATCCAGTATTTCAGCCCTGAGACTTCAAGCCATGAACTTTACCTGCTGTCAGACTTGTTCACAGATAATCTAGGCCTCAATCATAATTCTGTGCGTTGTGAACCAAAGCCAATGTCAAACTGAGCAAATGAAATTCATAAATTCAGCTGATGTAAGATTCAGAAATCTGATTATTTTTTTCACCATACAATACGCCAGCAGAGTGACAATGGCTGGCACACTAACTGCAACACAAAGGTGTTTCATATATTTATTTTTATTTTTTATTCAAATACACACACACATATCTGTATACATACACATATATATATATATATATATATATATATATATATATATATATATATGTGTGTGTATGTATGTACAGTATTGTTCAAAATAATAGCAGTACAATGTGACTAACCAGAATAATCAAGGTTTTTAGTATATTTTTTATTGCTACGTGGCAAACAAGTTACCAGTAGGTTCAGTAGATTGTCAGAAAACAAACAAGACCCAGCATTCATGATATGCACGCTCTTAAGGCTGTGCAATTGGGCAATTAGTTGAAAGGGGTGTGTTCAAAAAAAAATAGCAGTGTCTACCTTTGACTGTACAAACTCAAAACTATTTTGTACAAACATTTTTTTTTTCTGGGATTTAGCAATCCTGTGAATCACTAAACTAATATTTAGTTGTATGACCACAGTTTTTTAAAACTGCTTGACATCTGTGTGGCATGGAGTCAACCAACTTGTGGCACCTCTCAGCTGTTATTCCACTCCATGATTCTTTAACAACATTCCACAATTCATTCACATTTCTTGGTTTTGCTTCAGAAACAGCATTTTTGATATCACCCCACAAGTTCTCAATTGGATTAAGGTCTGGAGATTGGGCTGACCACTCCATAACATTAATTTTGTTGGTTTGGAACCAAGACTTTGCCCGTTTACTAGTGTGTTTTGGGTCATTGTCTTGTTGAAACAACCATTTCAAGGGCATGTCCTCTTCAGCATAGGGCAACATGACCTCTTCAAGTATTTTAACATATGCAAACTGATCCATGATCCCTGGTATGCGATAAATAGGCCCAACACCATAGTAGGAGAAACATGCCCATATCATGATGCTTGCACCTCCATGCTTCACTGTCTTCACTGTGTACTGTGGCTTGAATTCAGAGTTTGGGGGTCGTCTCACAAACTGCCTGTGGCCCTTGGACCCAAAAATAACAATTTTACTCTCATCAGTCCACAAAATGTTCCTCCATTTCTCTTTAGGCCAGTTGATGTGTTCTTTGGCAAATTGTAACCTCTTCTGCACATGCCTTTTTTTTAACAGAGGGACTTTGCGGGGGATTCTTGAAAATAGATTAGCTTCACACAGACGTCTTCTAACTGTCACAGTACTTACAGGTAACTCCAGACTGTCTTTGATCATCCTGGAGGTGATCATTGGCTGAGCCTTTGCCATTCTGGTTATTCTTCTATCCATTTTTATCGTTGTCTTCCGTTTTCTTCCACGTCTCTCTGGTTTTGCTCTCCATTTTAAGGCATTGGAGATCATTTTAGCTGAACAGCCTATCATTTTTTGCACCTCTTTATAGGTTTTCCCCTCTCTAATCAACTTTTTAATCAAAGTACACTGTTCTTCTGAACAATGTCTTGAACGACCCATTTTCCTCAGCTTTCAAATGCATGTTCAACAAGTGTTGGCTTCATCCTTAAATAGGGGCCACCTGATTCACACCTGTTTCTTCACAAAATTGATGACCTCAGTGATTGAATGCCACACTGCTATTTTTTTGAACACACCCCTTTCAACTAATTCAACTAATTGCCCAATTGCACAGCCTTAAGAGCGTGCATATCATGAATGCTGGGTCTTGTTTGTTTTCTGATAATCTACTGAACCTACTGGTAACTTGTTTGCCACGTAGCAATAAAAAAAATATACGAAAAACCTTGATTATTCTGGTTAGTCACTGTACTGCTATTATTTTGAACAATACTGTATGTAGAGAGAGAGAGAGAGAGAGAGATTTTTTTTATTCATTTTTTGGTGATGGTGTAGGATTGAAATACTATTGTACTTTTTGAAATATACCATGGTACATATTCAGAAACACTGTAGTAACATCCCGCTTTTTTATAAATTTGTCCTAAAACAAACAAACAGCAAAAGCCTCATGGTCTTGGCATTGTATACAGTCAATATGTAATACTGCTATGGACATTTTTGTTTTGTTAGTTGTTAACAGTTAACAAGTTTGTTCTAAATGCAGGTGTACAGTACATTTTTTGTCCGACCTATAGATGTATTTCTGATTTGAATTCTGAACATTATTTCGAGCAATAGAGGAGAGAAGGTCCTTGTTAAAAAGAAAAGAGGAAAAAAAATCTGGACTGGGCAGAAATCCAGGGAAGTTGAAGAGAGGGCAGAAGTGAAAGATATTCAGTCAAATTGGAAAGTAAAAAAAAGGAACAAAGACTAATATATATATTATATATCTATATATCTATCTATCTATCTATCTATCTATCTATATATATATATATATATATATATATATATATATATATATATATATATATATATATATATATATATATATATATATATATAATAAAAAAAAAAAATCTAAATTCACATTTTTTTTCAAAAACATTACATAACATTTTTATTTTTATTTAGATTAATAGAGGACTTCATTAACCAAGTGTTCAGACTTTACCCTCACAGTTTTTGAACGGATCAAATACAGTCAGGTTTGATGGTAGTTTGGCTGCAGACTGATAAAATAATATTGGAGTAACATTTTGTCAACTCTTTGGTTTGATCTTTGTGATGTTTTACTAGGTTGGCCCACCTACAATGAATTCTTTTTGGTCCAAAATCCTACTGACTTAGGAATGGGTTCTTTTAACCTGGACCAGCAAGTAGCATATTTATTTGAATACATACTGATTTATTTATATTAAGTAATATTGTTTTTGTTTTTTCCATTAAATGTAAAAATTTCAGATTGAAGATTGTTTATTTGAAATAATTTAATAATTAAAGTATTATTTAATTATTTCAAGTCATATTAATGAATTAATTGACCGTCTTATTACTTCACAGAACTTCACAGTAACATCACTCCTGTCATCACTAACACATATGTACGTATATAGCTGCACAATGACATCTAAAGCTGCAGGGACTTAATGTCATTCGTTCAGTGTTCATATCTTCACTGCTCTGCCCAAAAAGGTTGAGCGGTGAACCGATGTGCACGCCCAGTTTGATAATGTCACTCAGGCGCACACGAAGTCTGAACACATATGACAGGTGAACATGGGGCCACTCATTTGATCCCATGCCCGCCCGGACACATATCACTCAGTCTGAGCTAAAACAGATCCCGTGGCTTGAAGTTTTATGTGAGCTAACCCTTGGTGGCACAGAGATAATAACAGGGAACAAAAGGCAAATAAAGAGAGAGAGAGATCTGCTTATTTTGTACATATGTTAAGTGTGGCCGGAAATGCAGACATGCCAAATTGCGGCCGCATTAGTGCCTTTTGTGCATGTGTGGGAGATACGAAGAAAGCTGCTACAATGAGACAGTTTTAACCATGTCAAATAAAATCCTCCGCTTTGAGTTAAAGAGGGGGCAGAGAAAACCTGCAAAAAAAGCCTCAAAGAACAATGTTTGTGATCTGCTGTTTTGTGAAGGATATGAATATCTGTAGGCAAAGAAATGGAAGCATTTTCATATAAACATTATATAATTATGCTCTCCCTGGAGTATTGTGCTTTTCCAAGGGTAAATGTTGAAGATGGGAAGCTGAGAAAACAGAATGAGTCAGTGTAACTTATTTTAAACTTTCTAAGAGAACTAAAAGACAGTAAAATGGGTTGTGAGCGCCATTTCAGGTTGACTTAAATTGGGTAAATTGAAGATTTTATGTTACTCTAAGTATGCCAGTGCAACTTATTTTGAACTTTGAGCCCAGATTTACTTTCACAGTGATTTCAATGCTTAGCTTTAAAGTGATCTGTAGTCTTAAAGCCATCATCAAAGATATTGTCTCTGTGTAGTTTGGATCCCTTTGGCTCATAAAATATTTTCTTTTGCACAGAAGAAATAGGTTTGGAAAATACATGAGGGTCAGTAAATGATTATGTAAATGATGATGTAAATTAATACATATTCATGGTCCTATTTTGCAATGATGTAATTCATTTTACAGTATTGTTACATGATATATTGCACCCTCTTTTGAGCATCTAATAATTCCCAATAAATACACTACCATTCAGGAAAATGGAATCTATAAGTGTTTTCTTTTTCTATATTTTTTGTTTGTTTCTGAAAGAAGTCTCATCCTCACATTGGCTGCATTTATTTAATCAGAAATACAGTTAAAACAGTAATGTTGTGAAACATTATTACAATTTAAGATGACGTAACCGGTTAATGTAGTCCATTTCTGTGATGGCAATGCTGAATTTTCAGCATCTTTACTCCACTTTTTAGTGTGGCGTGATTTTTCTGAAATCATTCTAATATGCTGATTTGCAGCTCAAGAAACGAAAATAACAGCATTCATTTATTTTAAATATAATTTAGAATTTGGTCAAGTGATAGTAAAAAATAAACCCCAAACCTTTGAACGGTAGTATACATCTGTATTGATTTATTGTATAACTGTTTGCATTTGAAAAATCTGGTTTTAATTTTAATTTTAATCATTTAATTTATTTATTTAAATTTGGCAGAAAATGCCTTCCATTTAAGGAAGTAGAAATCCATAAATCTATGGATGCAATCAACATTTCATGTTGACTTCAAAGCATTCAAGATGGGAAGCTCCTATAAAGAGAAGAAAGTAAGTGAGTGTAAGAGAACCAAGACATAAATCTACTTTTCAGTGCATTTAATGCAGCCCTTAGTACTGAATGATTGAGAGAGGTCAAATCACTGCCGGTTGATGTGGCAGTTGTAATATCTTGCTGGAGGCTGCACTCAAACTCAGGGTGAGATGGGACTGCCAAGGAAGAGGGCAATTATGGGATAGCACATTGATAGTCATCTGCCTCCCCACGTAGTTGGCAGGGCTGTGGTCATGAGGTCAGGGGAAGGGATAATGCTTCCTGTGTAGATGCATTGACTGCTTTATTTGTAAAGAAAATAGAAAGGCACGACCCATTTACTGCTCTGCCTGTGGACACACACACTCAGATCCTGATAAGACTAGCACTTCATATGCTGGAGATGCCTGTCTAATGCAGCGGCTGGGGAAACAAATAAAAACAAGACATGAGTAGCACCTGTAAAACGTAAAAAGGAACGATAGAAAAAGCGAATGAGATACAGAGCTCAATGGAGTGTGTGGGAGAGGCGGACACACAGTACAGGACTTTATAAAAACACTCTCTCTTTTCTCCAGCCTCCAGTTTACACCTTTCTGTTTCCAGCAACTCTTTGCATTTAACTTCTTGTCTTACTGTCTTCGTGTCTTTATTATCATCCTTAATGCATGACAGGTATCTGCAATTTAGTCTGAGAAACTTTCTGCTTCTGTGTAAAAAAAAAAAAAAAAAAATTACATTTAATGCAGGCTCAGGTACACACATATCAACCAGGTTTGCATCTTGACGTAGCAGTGGACAAGAAGTGACAGGCAAGTGCATTCTGTATTGTTCCAGGGTAACCTGTTGACAGTTTAAGTTCCATTAACTAAACTAGTATTTCCAAGAACAACAAACACAATCACTACATTGCTTCTGATGTTTCAGTTCTTTTAATCACTATGTTTACTCTCCTGACACAATCAATATGTGTGTGTGTGTGTGTGTGTGTGTGTGTTTGTGTATGTGTGTGTGTGTGTGTGGGCACGATGTGCAGACAGCTCAGATGTACTTGTTTTATGGTGATAATAAAAACTGCCATGGACCGTCTGTTCAGAAAACCCAAGGTCAGGATGTTTATGGCCATGAAACACAATAAACCAGCGGACATCGCTGGTCTATCCACTTTGACGCTCACTGTCCCTGAGGAGAAAAGCAGACCCTTCAAATCTTACACTGCTGTGCAGTCACTATGGTGACCGTTACTACTGTTTCTAAAATATCTAATACATATTCAGTGTCACACTGGAACATTTAAACTTCTAAAACATGTGCTCGATCTTCTGGGCTGTGTGTTAGAAATGCAGGATCATTGCTGTTATCAGTGTTTTCAGCTATTCCCTAATGGTTTGCTGGTCTTAGCTGGTTTAACTTGATCTCCTAGCCTGATGAAATTGGTCTAAAAGCTGGTCTCCCAGTCTGACCATTTATAAGTATCCAAACCCTGTTTAAAACTATCAACCTTAACTATATAGATGAGGCCATATATTGCATATCCCATCACAGTAATACATTACATTTTGAAGTTACTTTATATTGTAAAAAAATATATCACAGTAGTACTTTAGTATATTCTCACGATCATTAGCTGGAGTGCCCACAAACTTCAGTAGAGGGCACTCCACTCAGGACCATTCCACCCATCAACCACCAGATGTCACCATATCACTTGGACACTAGCACCTCTCATCTGTTGCACCACACCCAAACTACATCTCCCATGAGCCTCTGCATCACAATCACCTTGCCACACCAGCACCTCATTCAATCAGCTAATATCCTTGCCACACCTGCACCTCATTTACACACACATATAAGCAGCACTCACACACAGCCACATTGCGAAGTCTTGTTTAGCCTGCCTGACAATTCTGAGCATTTTTCCTAGTGTTTGTTGTTCCCGTGTATTATCTTGGATTGTTGAAACCGGCTCTGATTCTCTTCTGCCTTCCCTGATCTCTGCTTGTTACCGTTAATGATTCTGGATATCCCTAACACACCTGACGCCGTTCCTGATTTCTGCCTGTATGACCATTCTCTTAATAAAATTCTGCACATGGATCCGAATGCCTCTGACTCCGCGTTACATATATAACTTAGTGAACATATAAGAGACTTTAGTTGTATCTAATAAAAACATGTTTAATCAGCCTAGACTATCTTGTTGGGTAAGGCTATATATAACATCACAGGAATAAATTATATTTTAAACTATTATTATTTGTATTTATTTTTTATCACACAAATGCAGATTTCACTAGGTCACGCTTGCATATAATTAGCTGAGGTATGGTATGCGTATTTGGCGTGCTGCTCCGAGCTCGGGAATGGCCCGAACCTAGAGTACCCCCCCTTCCCCGTCTATTTATAAAGTGAACTCGAAGTGAGGAGATGGGGTGGAGGAGGGATGCTGATAAACCATCAAAGGATAGAGGTAAGTCAGCGATATTTATACTATGGGATTGATTACTTGATTATGGTCCACCTGTGTTGGTTAGGCTAAGTATCTGACGCGCTCCTCCCGAATCTTATTAATAAAATTACATTTAGTGAGCATACGAGACTTGAATTGTATGATGGATAGATAGATAGATAGATAGATAGATAGATAGATGCTCTAGTAGTCCAAATGCATCTCAACTTATGAACATTTGGACTTGTATACCTGTGTGATGACTTTCAACACACACATCTATCTCTCTTTGTGTTTCACACAAAACTGGGTGTGTGTAGACAGGATCAAAGTGCATTTTACAGTTCAGAGCAGAAGAACATAAGACAAATGTCTGAAAAAAACAACAACAGATCAACAGAGCCCCCTCATCAGAGGTCACCGCATGCACCTGCTGTGCTCCACTTTCTTCGCTCTTTGGATCCCTTTAAAATAATGAGCCAAAGAGTTCACAAAACTTAAAATCAGACGCTTCCCTTTTCACCCTCTTCTTAACTGAGATCAAAGGAGAGTTTGGGAGAGAGTGCAGGTGTCTTACAGCTGTGACAGATATAAACAATGGCTTGTTTGCATTTGTCTTTGTGGCTTTATGTGTGTGTAAGAGTAAGAAGGAGAAAAAAATGAGTTGCTGCCAAAAAAGAAAAAAAAAAAAGAACCGAAAAACACCATAGTATTTTTGGACATGTACCTTGTTATTGTTTGTAGTACCTTGTAAAAGTTGTTGTACAAATATTTGTCAAGTACATGGTAAAGTACCATGGTACAGATTACCAACTGATACATCAGTGTGTTACATTGTAAAGGGGGACACCAAGTTTAGATTCTCATAAGCAAACAGAGAGTTATGTTTGAATAACTATATGAAATCATGCTGTATGTGTGTATTTCTGTGTGTTTTAGTGGTTGTTTAGCCTGGATCTTGTCTTGTCTTTGTAAGCTGCAGTGGAAAAGGCAGTTGATTTATTTGTCTATAATTGCCTAATTTAACTGGTGTACGTCCAGAGAGACACATCCCCTAGGTCACTGTTTCCCTCAGTAGAACAGTCCACCAATATAATGCTGTCAAACCCAAATGGTGGCTGCTGTGATGGATCACCTCCACTCCAGCTTTACTTTCAGGACAACACCAGAGCAAACCGTTATTTCAGTTGAAACCTGGGGAATTTAAACAGGTGCTGTTGAGGGAAATGTAGTTGGCCCCTGATGTAAAAGCTTTAGAAGTCCATGTGATGCAACCTGGCCAATCAGAATGCCCGAACATCATCAGAAGACCATTTATAAAATTCTGAATCAATTTGATGCTAAGTAGTTTAATTGTCAGAATATTTTGTACATTATTATCCATGTTTTAAATCTGTAGTAGTGTTTTCATCCAGTCTCGGCACTAAAATATCATATCTTCTAAGTGATAGATGTGTCTTAGTGATTACTTACTTACAATAAGTAAAAATAGTAGTATTTTTTAGTGAATTGCTATGCAAATAGCTACATTTTATTTATACTAAAGTCTTCACTTGGTTCAGACCTGGCGCCAGGACACACGACTTGGGAGTAAAATTTTTTTTTTTTAAATGCTAATTTATAAGCTTGTTGTGTTAAAACTTAAATATTCGTTTTTTTTATGAGCTCAAATGTTTGAAAGCAATATTTGTAGTTTCAGAATAGATCCATCTTTGTCTTGTGTGGTTCCAACAATAGCACCTCAAGACCGGCCAAGATACTGAGATTTGAAGACCTTGCACTGGGATTGCATGTTTATTCAACTCCACCTGAGGCTAAAGAGATAAGGTGGAGGTGAGGGAAAATGTGTGAGTCAGAAGATAGCCTGATCTCCGTGGCGATTTCTCTTGAGCTCTGTGCTACCTTCTGTCTTTACCCAACTTCCTATCCCCCTCATTTACATTTCATTATTTAGCCTGGAGTGCTATGTTGCAGCATTGGCTGCATCTGCCTCCATAGCAACTGTGTGTAGCACTGTATTTGGCAAAGTGACTGCAGGAATCGGAGGAACATTATTCAGCCCCCCATCTGTCAGTCAAGCGTGCACGCCGTTGGACTTCTGTGTAGATCTCAATTTCACTTTGAGCAGCATCCCTCTGATTCCACGATGTAACAAAAACCCCAAAGCAAAGACTCTTCATCAGGTGGAAAAATAAAATAAATAAATACACAATCTACAAACACTTTTAACACTTGCAAGTATTTTTTTACTCTTTTACAGTTAAAAATGGGAAATGGAAAGTAGGGGATTCGAGAGACTGAATCTTATAATTGCTTTTAATGACTTGTTTGAGAATCGTTGGAAAATGAGGTGATATTGAATGCATATTTTGTGAAAACAAAAGCGTTTTTCAACCTTGCATGAATGTAAACCTCTTGTAGAAGACTCCTAAAACAATATCAGGAATATAATAGGGGCACTTTAAATTAATAATTCAATGCATTATAGCAAATGTTTGAAGTATAAATAATTAAAAATGCATGCTGTATATGTATATTTGGGTCTGCTTATTTGTATTAGACTATTTTACTACAGACTTTTTTTTTTAATGTAAGAAATTATTTATATTTTAAGGTGTCCTTGTTACACATGTATTAACTATTGTAATAACAATTAAGTATGCATAATTTCAAGCAAGTAACCCTAAGCCGAACCCTAATTCTAACCCTAACTAAGTAGTAAGTACATTTAGTTAATTAATATTGCTCTGTGCTTTAAATGTATTATTTTAATATGGAATATAAGTAAATTATGAACTGTTTGTGAAATTCACCCAGTAACCATGTCACACATTAATACAATTCTACAGCAGAACGATGATAAACAGATTTGCTTACTGCCCATAATGGAAGGGTGAACTAGATATAAAAGTTCCAGTGGACTCATTGCAAGATAGAGTAGTTAAGCATGAGAAACATTTAACTTAGCATTAAATTCAGACACAGCACTTAAATATATGATGAAAACATTTACAAAATCATACTGATGGCAAGTGGATCTGTAAATTTACATATAGTGCCTCTTCATACGGCTAGAGTCTGGTTGCAAACACATTGGTTGAGAAATATATGCATTTAGTAGTGTGAACAAGTACTTGTCAGTTGTCAGTCCGTTCTAGATTTCTAAACTGAATGATTAAATAGCATTAGAGTTGCTTGGAAAACACTGCCTCCAAAAATGTATAACAGTGAATTTTTTTTTTTTTTTTAATCAATTTCTTCATATTGAAAAGACAACAGTTCTCACTCTTTCTTTGTTTTATTGTTTTAGCACATCTGTGTTCTTGCAGCATATTTTTAAAGGTTTAAATCACACAGTTATTTCAGTGATTTGTCACACTGACTGGCTGCCGTCTGTTGCATAGATCTCAAGAGAGTGCATCAGAGTGAGTATGAATGATATTTCCATCTATGATGAGTACATCTCATAACCTGCAGTGGAAATGAGTCTTTCACGAACCAGGTTGCAAAAAGGCATAGTCAAGCTGCAGTTGAGTGCAAGTCTTAGACAAAAAGGTACTCACTATTCATTTCGTTTTATGTTATTTTAATAAAAACACAAAATTAGATTCCATTCTTTGAACCAGAAACTGACAGTTAACTATTAAACAGTGATCAACCGCAGCCTTACAAATTACTCTCTCGAGCGAGAAATGCTAACTGAACATGAAATGTTTGTTAATGTTGGGCTCCACTGAACATCTACTGCTGTGCATGTGCATGTTCTCCATGTTGGTATCTTCAGAAACCCTGATGTTACTCTTTCAGCATCATTCTTTCCCTGAGTCAGACGCCCTCCTCCTTCTCAGAATGATCTCAGCCAGTCAGAAGATGAATTTATGCAATGTGAAGTTCAACATGCCAGTGTTTGCGCGCATGTTCTCGAGTTCTTATGCAAAGCCACAGCCTGCCAAGCTGATGGAGTGGTTTTCACAATAAATTAGCAATTGTAATCTTGAGCATTTTAGAGGAACAAGCTGTTGCTTCCTCTTCATGTCTCTCTCACACGCTTTTCAATCTCTTTCTCTCGCTCTCTCTTCCACTTAACTCTGGGTCTTAGCTGTCTTCATACATAATTAGGGCAAGCCAAGTCATATTACCTGTCTGGATTTTTAGACCTCATTTTCTTTTTCTGTCGTTGATGTGTCAGGGAATATTCGTCAAACTACCCAACTAATGGAATTGAGGGAAAGCTCTAAATTACAAAAGATTTATGACATTTTGCACCTGAAAATTTTCCATTCGTTGCTCCTCTCTCTCTCGCACTCTTTCCCACAAACTCCATTAATTCCCTCTATATTTAATGAAAAATAAGGGTTGCATTGCAACCCATTCTGTGTGAGATTGCATTCCCCTCGACTGAAGTGTCAGTGTTTCACAGCAGTTCAGTAGAGAGGGCCTTAAAATGGTCACCACTACTTACCATTTTTTTGTGTCTTAACTATTCACATAGGTGGAGTGCTATTTAAGCAAAAATTTAAGAGCACAGAAATAAATTAATAGACTAGACTATTAAATATGCATTTTAAACTCAAAAGAGTTTGTTTTGTGTCCAAGGACTTTTAAACGGCCCTGGGCTGCGTTTCCCAAAATCTTTGTAAACCTAAGAAGTTTGTACAAAAAATCATATGACTGATCTTAATATTACAGTCTGTTTCTGAAAAGCATCGTAACTGAAGTAGCACTTGAAAATCATCATAAATCTACAAGTGCTCTGGAGTAATCGTAAAGCCCTAAGTGCATCGCAAGAAGACAGATTTATGTGGTCACCTGCAAGACAATCTGCAGATTACACAGTGCAATGTAATAATAATTTAAGGATTTGATTGCACATTTATAGTTTTTTGTTGTTGTTTATTTATAAATTTACTAATTAAAAGGTGCAGTAAAAATATAAATACACATCTAAATTAAATGAAAAAAAAAATAATGTAGGAAATATTCTTAAAAAAAAAAAAAAAAAAAACTGGGGAGAACAATATGTCAGTGACTTGCTGACTTGCACGAAAACCAGCAATGTATTGGACCTGGAAATAATTTCTCTATATTATATACTGTAATCACATATATATATATATATATATATATATATATATATATATATATATATGGTATGTATGTTTATATGTTTTTTGGGAAACACACGTGAAACCATAACAAAACAACCATAAAATGACTCATAGAAAATGCTCTTAAGCGCCAAGATCAACTTTTATGAAATCTGATCAACGGAAACATGGCCCTGGTTGTGTTAGTAAAACATGATATCCACAACAATACAGCATTTTAGGACAAAGTACGCCATTTGATTTACTCCAAGATCTGACAATAAGGTTGATCAGCTTACATTAAATATGTTGACACAAATCTCAAACGTCAACTATAACGTCGACCCTCATTGGTTCTGGCTTGAGTTTTGTGTCATCATATTTGATGCAGTCTGTGACAGGACTATTGTTAACTAAAACTAATACTATTATATTTATGTTTACATTAAACATAAATTTATGTTAATGGAAATAGAGCTGAAATAAGAACTTAACAGTAATAAAAAATGATAGCACATAACAAAATTACAAAAAATAATAACAAAAACTAAAATGAAAACTGAAAATATAAAGACTAATTCAAAATTATATATGCAAAGTGCAAAATTTTGTATGTGTATATCTGCAAATTGATTGTATTGCTTTATAAACACTTTTGGAGCTTGAAAATATTGGCTCCGGACAAAAACAGCTGAAACATTCTTTGCAGCAGACTTTAGTTTTACTTCCATGGAAAGAAGGTCAAAGACAATATTTCTCATGTCTGCCATCGCTTTGAGACAAAACCTGTGTGTGTGTGTGTGTGTGTGTGTGTGTGTGTGTGTGTGTGTGTGCGCGCGCATGCGTGCAAATAGACCTCTATCTCTCTTCACTGATCTCATATACAGACGTGTGTGTGAGCACGCAGGAGAAAGCTGATAGGACAGGGAATGATGTGGGCCAGTGGCCATTGTAATGCTGTGTGCTGCATGTGGCACTAACAGCTTCACCTCAAGGTCAGCTTCCCGTGAGGAGAATACACAAGAGTAGTTGGGCTGGAGTCCACCTTCTCTCCTTCTCTCTATTTCTTTTGAATGCAGGTAGTCAGAATAGAGTGCAAACTATGGACTGGGAGTTAACCTTAGTAAGGGATGATGCACATCGTCCATTATTATTATGTACACTGACCAAACTTTATCCCACATTTTATGTGGCCAAACTACTGTTCAAAAGCTCAGAGTTTTTTGTTTGTTGGTTTTTAAAGCAGTTAATATTTCAGCCTGCAAGGAGGCATCAAATGTATCAAAAGCAAAGTTTGAATTTTCAATTCATCAAAGAATCCTGAAAAATAAAAAATAAAGTATCAAATGTACTGTATGGTTAGGATCCAATGGATCATTGGAAAATTCAGCTTTGCAATCACAGGAATAAACTTTTTAAACACATATTAAAATAGAGAAGAGTTATTTAAAATTGTAAAAATCTTTCACAGTATTACTGTTTTTATTGTAGTATGATCAAATATATGCAGCATAACTAGCTTCTTTCAAGAGCATTATGAATTTTAGGGAAAATATAAAGGCTTACCTTTAATGCAATGTTGGTCACTTTGTATAAAGGAAAATTTATTGATTTGAAATTAGAGGAAAGAGACTGCAGAGAGAAATTCTATTAAATTGGTGTGAAATTCTACAAAAAAAAAAAAAAAAAAAAAAAAACAATCCATAAGATTCACTTTAATGATGTTTGTCCTTGTCCTGGAATCACCCCAAACTATGCAATTTTAAACCTTTTGCTCTTGATATTGAATCATTTGTCACCAGTTCAGCTGAGCCATAAATGTCAAGTGACTAATCACTCTGAAGCCGCTGTATATAAAAAAAAAAAAGAGCAATATTACCTAGTTAAACCTTGAATTCTTTGTTTGACAATGGTAAAATGAAAATGTAAAGGTCATTGTACTAAAATATTTGACCACAGAATGATGCGACTGTCCAATCAGAATTAGGTATTTAAGAAAGCCTTGTAATGAAAAAGGAAAATGGCTTCTATCTTTTCCTCTTGCTTTTCGAATACACTCTGCAAGCATACTTTTCCCCCTCTATCTTCTGACGTATACATTTATAGCATTCAGAAGCCCATGACAACTATAATCACTGCCATATTACTGTACACGTGTGTGTTTGTGAGGCACATGGCTTTGGCTGGTGGCTCGGTGCTCTAACATGTCTCAATGGGGGGCACTAAACCACCTGCAACCCTAATTTGCTTTGCCAGTAATTTTCTCTGCTCCATGCTGGCGTAAGATGCAGTCTATGCCTAAACTACTGTGAACTCACAAAGAGAATGAGGGGGGAAAAAGATAGAGACAGCCATGCATATGTCAGTGACTCATGTTACATGGCTCAGAAACTGCCTTTCTCACTCCTAATTGAGGGTGAAATTCAAAACAGGCCTTTTTGACCCAGCGTGACATAACTGGACTTGTTTTCACTGAAAAAAAAAGGAAAATGCTGCATGGTCGACTGATTTGAAGATGTGTTATTTTTGCTGAATTTAAAGGAGTAGTTCACCCAAAATGAATGTTCAGTGATCTTTTACACATCCTCATGTCCTCCCAAACCTGTAAGACTTACTTTCTTCTGTAGAAAACAAAAGGAAAAGATTTGATAAATGTTCAGGTTGCTCTATAATGAAATCATGTCTGGACAGATAAATATCATAAAAGTGAGAGGCTTTGAACAAATGTGCCTGCTAAATGTATTAATGTAAATGTAAATATGATTCAAATGTTTTTTACACAGATCTTCCGAAGCTATATGATAGCTCTGTGTGAGGAACAGACTGAAATTAATGTCATTAATCACTGACAGTTGCACTTCTGCATATTCAAACAGGTTGCAAGACACACGAGAACCAGCGGCACTTGGCATTACCAAGAATATGAAAATGAATTTGGAGAGGTAAGACTGCACCATGCCATTTTTCAAGTATCTTGCTAATGATATATGTCAAAGTACCATCGTATTATTATCTGATAGCATCACTTTACCACGGTATCTCTGCAGTACTTTTTTTTTTTTTGTGAGGGAAAAGTACAGTCTTTGTGCTTTATATACAGATAAGGTTTTCCATCTTAAACCCATGCACATTTTTTCCTCAACGAGCGATGATTGACAGCCACACTTCACATAGCCTGAAGTAATTTTTCCCTATCTACGTTCTAGGTGTGCATTTGGTATGATAATAACCAGGTAATGTCGTTAAGGGCTTATATTACGGATGAAATCTGGGCCCCTGTAAGCTCACAAACCCCCAAGAGTAAAAACTAAACACATTGAATAATGGGTAGAATGAAGGTCTTCTTCCAGACATCTGTTATCACATGCTCTGCTGTAGCTCTTGAATTTGACAACCACATGAAGACATTTTAAGGTGTAAAAGCTACATATAACACTGCATGTCAAATTATCTAGAACTGCTGCAGCAAATGACATCCATTTCAGTGTAAAAACTGTATTTGGACACAACTAAAGTCATTGGTTCTTGCTAAGAGACATCTTATGAGTCACAAAAGCAGCAGTCTTTGACCTAAAGCAATTCTTTTTAATTATAGACATTGCTGAAGATTGACTAACTTGAGTTGAGTGTGAACACAGTCCATGATAAGTCTATAAACATCATTCAATTGTTAAACAACTACAGGTCAACTGTAATCTATTTCAACAGCAAATTATTATTATTTGTATTATTATTTTTCATTTACTGCAGCAATTCAGCTGCGAATGTAATTTTATTGGCTTGCAGCTGCGCACTAAAATGAACAAAAAGTGGAACAGTTTAAGTTAAGACTACCTGCAGGAAACATACATTTGCACTGTGGTTGTAACGTGGAGTCAGAGACGTTCGGATCCATGTGCAGTACTTTATTAACAGAACGGTCAAACGGGCAATGATCAGATAACTGTGTCAGGTATTCAGGGGTCATCCAAAATCAGAAGCAGTACCAGGCAATGGTCGGGGCAGGTGGCAGAGAATCATAGTCGGTATATACAATCCAAAGTCAAACACGGAAGGAACAAACACTAGTAAACCGCTGGGAAATGCCAGACAGAACTAAACTAGACGTTGTAACGTCAATGTGAGTGTGGATGAGTGCAACCTTTATAGCGTCACTGATAGGAAACAGGTGTGGTTCAATAATGAGTTCCTTGGCAGGGGTTTATGGGAAATGCTGTCCATGGTGTGCTGTGTATCATGTGAAAGTGTGTGTGGTGAATAAATGGTTGTGCAGTGCCCGGATTACGACAGTGGTGAAATTAAATTTTTAGGTGAAAAGGTATCATGTTTGCCTTAATTTAATTAAGAGTTTATACACCGTTCATTTAAGGAATCTGATGGTCTTAATTCAGAAACCAAGAGTTATGAGTACTGTAAACTTTTTAAATGGATAGTTTACCCAAAAATAAAAATTATGTAATTCATTGCTCACACTCATGTCATTCCTAACTCGTGAGTGCTTTGTTCATCTTCAGAACACAAATTAAGATATTTTTTATGAAATCTGAGAGATTTGTGACCCTGCATAGACATCAATGCAACTGAAACATAGTAAGAGCATGATTAAAATTTGACATCAGTGGTTCAAACTTAATTTTATAAAGTTTCAAGAAAACAAAAACTTTTTTCAACAATTCTTCTCTTCCGTGTCAGTGTCTGCCACCATTCATGAGTGTACCACGACAAATGCGTGTGCATTCCTCTACTCGTAAACAAGCCACAGCACATCCGGGTTCTACATCAGCAGTATCATCACACGCATGCGTCGTGGTACTCTCATGAATTGCAACAAACACTGACGGGGAAGAGAAGATTGGTTGGATAAAGTCATTATTTTTGTTTTCTTTGCGCACAAAAAGTATTAATGTAACTCCACTGAATTATTTTGGGCAGTTGTGGCCTAATGGTTAGAGAGCCAGACTAGTAACCAGAACGTTGCTGGTTTGAGTCTCGGTGCTGGCAGGACTTGAACGTGGGAGGGAGTGAATAAACAGTGCTCTCTTCCACCCTTAATACCCATGGCTGAAATGCCCTTGAGCAAGGCACTGAAGCCCCAGTTGCTCCCCGGGTGCTGGATATATAGCTGCCCACTGCTCCGGGTGTGTGTTCACTTCTCACTGCTGTGTGTGTGCACTTGGATGGGTTAAATGCAGAACACCAATTGTGAGTATGGGTTACAATACTTGGCAAATGTCACGATTTTTTGGTTGTTGTTGAAACTTAACTGTACTAAATAAAACAATTAAATAACATAGATTCTTCTCTCTTACATTTACCTGCTAGTTAGCTAACTATTTAACAGACAAAAGCACACATGTGCTATTACATCAAGTACTACTGCAACAGCAAGTGCCATTACAAAAAACCAAAAAAAAAAACAGAGATGGTCTTTATATGATTTATATGATTTCATCCATCCTCAACAATTTACGGTGGTAACCCTCAAAAACTTAGACAAAACAGAAATCCTTTTAAATCCCAACAACAATAAACATTAACAGATATTGTTTTATATGTTTTTTTTTTTAATCTTATGGTTACATATATGTATATATACATGATGGTAAAGCAGAATTTTCAGAAACCATTACTTTAGTCTTCTGTGTCACATGATCTTTCAGAAATCACTCTAATATGCTCTAATATGATTTGAACAATGCTTCATATTTTTATGAAAATTGTAGAATATACCCGAATAGAAAACAGTTATTTAAATGAACCTTGGGTGAGCATAAGAGCCTTTTTTATGCATGTATATATTGGATAGTCTCTTAGAGGAGATTAGATACCCTCTGCCGCTCTCATTCTGAGCCTCTCCATATATCAGCGTGCCCAAAGCTTTGCTGTCCTGTTCTGAATTGAACTGGCATAAAATTAGAGATTCAGTCCAGCCACAAGGGGGCAGAACGTCTCTCCAAATGCTCCAGCTGCTCTCAGAGAGTTTCTAATCAAACAAATGTCTGTTATTCGCTGCCTCTGATGGACAAACTGTCCCTGACAGTCAAGACAATTCTCTAATTAGAGACTTTGTAGAAGACTGGTAATGCAAATTCAGATAAATTTTAATTGCTGTTATGTTGGAGGTTTAAGAAGCAGATTCAGTGCCTGACTAATGCGTGACCATATATACACACCCTTTCACATGCGGATGTGCACGCAAACCCACACACTTGCAAATGCTAAAAGGATGCAAATCTATTCTGAGAAGCCCACTGACCACTCTTCAAGCCCCCTACACACTCCACCAAACTCAAACCATGATAAGCTAATGAATTTAGATGACAGAAAACATCAAACAACCCCCCTGCTATCATCACTCCTTCCATGACTGAGCACACAGTGAGCACTTATCACAGTGACTCAACATTTTTTAACATAAGTTTGTCTTTATAGTTTTGACTATTGATATTAGATTTTATGCATATAGTAGGCCTAGTTTAATTTGGCCATTAATCAACCATTCATTCAAATGTGAAGAGATCGCATGAATGACAAAGCCAATCACACCTTGCTTGATTTTATGGGATGTTTAAATGGTAACTCGACCCAAAAATGACAATTTTGTAATCAATCACTTACCCCCATGTCATTTCAAACCTGTAAAAGCTTCGTTCATCTTCGGAACACAATTTAAGATATTTTGGATGAAAACTGGGAGGCTTGTGATTGTCCCATTGACTGCCAAGTAAAATACACTGTCAAAGTCCAAATAAGTATGAAAGACATCATCAATCAATCAATCACCTTTATTTATATAGTGCTTTAGACAAAAAACATTGCATCAAAGCACTGAACAACATTCATTTGGAAAACAGTGTGTCAATAATGCAAAATGATAGTTAAAGGCAGTTCATCATTGAATTCAGTTATGTCATCTCTGTTCAGTTGAAATAGTGAGTCTACATCATCAGAGTAGTCAGTCTGCCAGAAGTGGTCCAACCGTGATGTTATGAAGTGATGAGAGTACTTTTTGTACATGAAGAAAACCAAATTAACGACTTTATTTAACAATTTGTCTCCTCCTGGAGAATATCCGCTGGATGCAAGCAGTAAACACTCTTCTGTGAAAGCCGTGATGCAAGGATATGCTTTCTAAATGTATTCACACTTTGTGACGACTCAGTTTAAGGAAAACACAAGGAGAGGGTGGATCCAATTGCAAGTATGGTTTATTGTACAAAAAGGGAAATACAAAACAAACAGTCTTGGGAGACCAACAAAACAAAACAGGGAACCGGATGAAATGGGAACTCGGAGGAACAAGAAGGTAAGGGGAAGTCTCGGGAGACGAGAACATAAGTCACACAAAGGGTAAGGACTCCATACAGACAACAGAGAAGGACAGCTAAATATAGGGAGACTAATGACAAAGGATTGTCAGCACCTGTGCGATTTAATTGGAGTGCAATTACTGTGAAGACAGGACCAGACTAGAGGTATTAAAGTGCCTATGGTGAAGTGCCTGAGGAGAAGTGAGCTCACTAGGGAACACCCAGGAAAACAGAGACTGACAGCGTGACATTACCCCCTCCCCTACGGAGCAGCTGCCATATGCTCCACCTGAAACCCAGGAAAACCCAACAGAAAAAGAGGTAGGAGGGAGGTGGAGCGACGGCGGACTAGGGGGAGGGACGGAGGGACAGAAAACAGGGACAGGAGAACCAGATAGAATGGACAGACAGAGACAAACAACCAGGTGGAATGGAAAGACAAAGACAGGACAACCAGGTAAAATGGAAAAACAAAGACGGAACAACCAGGTGAAATGGAAAGGCAGAGGTAGGAGAGGTGGAACACAAAACAAGGAATCCAGGAGGGTGGTGGACCGGCGGAGGATAAAGGGGAGGGATGGAGGGCCAGGTCCAAAGAAGGAGATAAACAGAAAAACAAAAGAAAACAAAAACACAAAAACATGGGTCCATGGAGGACATCAAGTGATGCCCCCCCGTGCGGAGCAGAGGACCATCACCACCATGTGGTCACAGCAGAACCCCCCCCCCCCCCAAGGGCGGAGCAGAAGACCACCACGTCCTCGTGGTTGAGGCCTGAGTCTCCCAGGGCGGAGCGGAAGACCACCACATCCTCGTGGCCAGACCCCATAAGTCACACAAAGGGTAAGGACTCCATACAGATAACAGAGAAGGACAGCTAAATATAGGGAGACTAATTACAAAGGATTGCAGCACCTGTGCGATTTAACTGGAGTGCAATTACTGTGAAGACAGGACCAGACTAGAGGAATTAAAGTGCCTATGGTGAAGTGCCTAAGGAGAAGTGAGCTCACTAGGGAACACCCAGGAAAACAGAGACTGACAGCGTGACACACTTTCATTTGAACTAAAAAAGCGTGTTGCACGGATGACATTTTCATTTTGGGGTGGACTAACCCTTTAAGGCAAACCAAAATTTGGCAATCATATAAATTCTACATTCATATATATATATATATATATATATATATATAACAATAAGAGTACCCCTGCACCAATCTTTCCTACTTTTAAACCCTCATCAACAGGTTTTTTGCTATTTTACTCCCCCTGAACTGTGTCAACCGAAACTTCTCTCATAGTCAGTAAGGTTGTGCCAAAGCTAACACGCATCCAGGGAATTCACTGACCTTTTCCTGACCATTTATTCATTGGAATGAGCCTCATAAAAGTGGATAGAGGCAGAAACATGGCAGAGTGGTGCTAAAAATGTCAGCCCTTCAAGTGAATTTTGTCTCTTCGCTGCTCTGCCTCTCAAAACTTTAGCCTGTAATGTTTTTTGGAAGGTAGACTGCTGTGTTCAGACTAGAGGGGTGCAAGTGTGATCAGGTGTGTGGCTAACTTCTGTTCTCATTATTTACTGCTCTGTTTCGTTAAATAATGTTGCTCTATGATCCAAAATCTTATAGAATAAAAGCTTTGAACTTTAACATTAGAACAGCCAACAAAGCAAGAATTTTATGGTATTCATAACTTATGCAGGCTTTGATGCCTTTTGTGTGGCTTAGAATGTGAATAAAATAATTTGTTTGTGTCCTAGATGTTGCATCCCTGCTAAAAAGCATGGCCAAGTAAACTGGTTTAGATGGTGACTAGTTCAAATGACCAGTAAACAGCCTCGATACCCCTATAAGGTATATTTGGGACATGTTAATGCTAATTTTGGCATGGCTACACTGTCTGGTGTTTGTTTATCTGCAACAATAACCAGCAAAACCAACTGAATGAACACTACTATTTGTAGTGTGCTTGGATGAAGCGACGGAAGCCACAGCACATAAGTGACAGTGCACTAACCACATGTGATAGAACCAATTCAATGAATACGGATTATTAGAAGGCCATGATTGACAAGGGTCAGTGAAGGGAATTTGGCCAGGACACCTGGTTACACCCATAATCTTTATGGGAATTGCCATGGGAATTTTAATGACCACAGAGAGTCAGGACTTCAATTTACCATCTCATCTGAAGGACGGTGCATTTTACTGTATATAGTGTGCCCATCACTATACTGGGGTGTTAGGACCCACACAGACAGGGTGAGCACTACCTGCTGGTCTCACTAACACCAAGCAGCAACCTAGTTTTCCTAAGAGGTCTCTCATCCAGGTACTTTCCAGGCTTAACCCTGCTTAGCTTCAGTGGGCAACCAATCTTGGGCTGCATGCTGTTACTGGTCACTTATATTCATTAGCAGAGGTGCTAAAGTGTATTGACTGTTCATATATGCTTTCCTTAAAAATAATCCTGATTAATATCAACTACCATCACATCTGAAACCATCTTAACCAAATATGAAAACTTTATGGCATGATTTTATTGATTTAGACCACAAAATAATCTCTAGAGTTCCCCACTCCCTCTGAACCAATGTTAGCGCTGTTAATCCAATTCTCCAGTTGAAGGGGGTTTTGACTGATGTTTCTCATCATTAGTGTCCTCTCATGGGGCCGGATAAATCACAGACATTATGAAATCCACGCAGAGAATGAACCTAATCAGAATGTATTTCAGATTTAATTTCATGAGGTAAAATATTATTCTCCATTTGTGTCTCATTTTGTCATATTAAGCAGGCGCGATAGCTAAAACGGATTGACTTCAATTAAAGGGACGGGAAATGTTCAGCAAAATGGTTAATAGAAGAACAAAATGTGTTAGGGATCATTATGACATAAATATGCCACCTCTTCAAAATCTTTTGTCTAAAAACACTCATCTAGTTCTAGCAGCAACCTCGCTAGACATATACGACATCTGGAGCTAAACCCAGTAGTGCCATAATAATAAGATGTTACTTTAATAAATAATTTAAACCAGACTTCTGAAATCTGAGTCTTTAATTTGTGTATTAATGATCTTATGAAGGTTTGCTAGAAAATATAAAAAAAAATATCTGGAAATACTGGTATATTATTAACATCATATTTGAGGAAGGGGGGCACAACAATCCTGCTTAGGGCACCTATTTGGCCAGCAGCGGCACTTATATATATATATATTAGGGGTGTAACGATATGCGTATTCGTATTGAACCGTTCGGTACGAGGCTTTCGGTTCGGTACACGGTACGCATTATGTACCGAATGGTTCGTTGGACTAATTAATTATATTTGAAAAAAAACAAAAGAAAAAGTGAAATATAATGATATGCGTTCAACAAGGTAGCCCAATAACCCAAACGATGTAACAGGCAACGCCCCTGACACCCCCGAAGAAGAAAAAAACACCAACTTATATGTTTATGTTAGGCTACTCAGTCAGGCGCTCGCTCACTCAGTACGCGCTGAGTGAGCGAGCAGTTCATGCACGGTACGCGGTAGCCAATGCATTTAACAGACCAGAAATAGAAGATCCTCCAATAACCAACAGGTCTGGTGTTTGGGTGCACTTTGGATTCCCTGTAAGCTATAATGGTGATGGCAAGAAGTGTTAGATAAAAAAAACAACGGTATGTCGCATCTACATGACAATAGGGTACACCAGCGGGAATAAAAAAAAAAAAAAAAAAAAAAAACACCAGCGGGAATACTTGAAACATGTCAACTCATTTACGCCAACATCACCTTCGTGTGTCAGTATCTGGGAAAAGACGAAAAAAAGGAGAAACATACACGAAACAAACTATCCCCGCAGCATTTAGGCAGACATTTCCAACGGATTCAAACAGGGCAAAATATATCACCGTGGCGATTGGAAGGCTTAATTTACGTTATAGCCGCGGATATGAGACCTTACTATTTACCATTCATTCTATCATCACCAGGGTTCTAAATTAACTTTTTTGATCACCAGCCAATGTGGCTGGTAACTTTCTAAAGTTACCAGCCAATCAGAATTTCCACTAGCCATTTTTTTTTCCGGTAAAAATAAAAAATTATGAGTGCCACTAAATGCATTTGATCATTTTATTAACATTGTTGGCATGAAAAACATCAGTTTATAATCCGTACTCACGAATTCATAAACTGTTACCTTGGTTTAACAAATTGTGCCCACGAATTTCCAATCCGTGCGCTAAGTTTTTGTAAACTGTAACCTCGGTTTTTGAATCCGTACCCACAAATTCATAATCCGTACGCACACTTTCGCAATACGTTCCCACCAATCTGTAAACCGTTCTCACGGATTCATGCAGCAAGCTCCTGTTAACATGCAGTTTTATTGACTATTATTATGTGGAATAGGTTTATTAATAATAAAGGAATAATCTTTTAATAGCAACTGATTATTATTGTACAATAAACCTGGCATTGTGACTAACTCTGGAGTAATTTTTTCCTGTTTTTTTCCTGTTCCTGTTGTTAATTGTTTTGGATAAAAGATTCTTATGCATAACCTGTATAATAATATATAATAATGATAAAAATAAAAATAAAGTTATTTTTATCATTTTAATTTGTAGGCTAAATAAATGAGTACAAGAAAATAATTCATGAATTGCTTTATTTTTAAATAAACTTTGACAGTTTTGTAAATGCTTGTCTACAATTCTTTCTTAACATGCATGAAGACTTATTTTTCTGATTTTATTATACTAAGCTCCATCCACCCCACCTGCCGGAGTTAGATGCATGTTTCACTGTTAATGTTATTAATAAATAATGAGGCCGAAAATAACATTGCATTCAGTTAGAGAAAAGGAATGAAAACATAACCGGCATATTATTTGTTTTGTATTGCTTTTTACCCTTATTTTCTTTTTAGCGTTTTTTTTTTTTTTTTGGTCATAAAACAGGCGGCTGTGTCTTATCCTATTGGTGATTAATGTAATAATCACTATTAAAATAAACACGGAAAAGAAGACTATTTGTGAATGCTGATCGTGCACTCATTGTATACTATGACAAATAATGTTTAATAAACAGAAATGAATCTGCCGGTGGGGGCGGAGCTACAAATGCGTGTCAGTTTACAAATACAAATCCGAGGGAACGGATTGTGAAAGTGTGCGCACGGATTATGAATTCGTGGGTACAGATTCAAAAACCGAGGGTACGGTTTACAAAATCTGAGCGCACGGATTGGGAATTCGTGGGCACGGTTTGTTAATCCGTGGGTACAATTTGTTAAACCGAGGGAACAGTTTATGAATTTGTGAGTACGGTTTATAAACTGAGGGGACGGATTGCAAAACCGTCATCACGGATTGATTTTTTTTTCTCCTACAGGTGACGTGCGGGGCTCTCCGTAATATCCTCATCCCCTGCCTCGTTCCTCTTTTCGCCCCCAGAAATCTGTCCCAACCACCGCCACATTTAGTTTAATCTTAATTTTTTTCTTTAATAGCTAACTCCCTCCTCTTTCAGTCTATGCTCCCTGCTCTGGCTCCATTCGTTCTTCTTCCTTGTGTTTTCTGATGGACGCTATTCGTTTCCATGTTTTTTCGCGCTGGTTTCACTGCAAACTGCGTGCAGCCAATGAGCATATGAAACGTCATCACGTAGCATTACAGCACAGTGTTCGTGGGAAATGTAGGAAGTGCTGCCAGGGGGATAAATGACCGAGAACAGAGCTTCATGTCATGCATCACCAGCCAAACTGGCTAGTAAGTTTTAATTAACACCCGCCAAAATGAATTTTAACCCGCATTTGGCGGGTTGTCGGGTGTTAATTTAGAACCCTGATCATCACCATTATAGCTTACAGGGAATCCAAAGTGCACCCAAACACCAGACCTGTTGGTTATTGGAGGATCTTCTATTTCGGGTCTGTTAAACGCATTAGACATTTTGCAACGAGCCTTCAGTGCGTACTGAGTGAGCGCCTATAGTGGAAAACGCAGGTTTTAAGAACATGCTTGATGTAATTGATCCCGTTACAATATTCCTTCACGAGCCCATTTCAGCCAGACCGTAATTCCTGCTTTCTTCCAAAAAAATATAAGCCCTATAGAGAACCAATTGTTTTTGTTTTATACAGTATGCTGCTAAGAAAACATCATAGAAGATGGGTAAAGAAAAGCTCCATCATTGTTCAATGTAAAAAACAAACAAACATACTTTGTTAGTTTTAATAAATAAAACATTTTTTTTTAAAATCAAGGAAATTTATCTGCCAATTTTTTCATTTTGCTGTATCTAAAACGTACCGAACCGTACCGAATCAAACCGTGAAACCAGTGTATCGTATCAAACCGAACTGTGAATTTTGTGAACCGTTACAGCCCTAATATATATATATATATATATATATATATATATATATATATATATATATATATATATATATATATAAATATATGATTTCTTAACTGTATGGTTAAATTGCTGGATAATTCTTAATAATTTAATTATTCTTCCATTATTAGTGTATTTTTGTCTTGTATTGTACATTTAAGCCAACATTAATCAGGTTTAGCTATGCCCCTACTTGTCAGTAAAAGCCAAGGTAAAATATGATACCAGGAGAATATAAAAACGTGAGCACAAGCAACAGTGACTGACAAAAACAACATCAGTATTCATGCTTTGGGTATTATGGCTGCATCGGACAACAGGAAGTCCTCCCCGGCAGAAAATCCCTTCTTTAGCGACCTCCTCCTCCAGGAATCCATGGCAGAGCCTGAAGTGTACCTGCAGGCTTATTGGCAGTTCTAATCAAGTTAAATATCTTTCAGGCCCTTAAATAAAATAAAAAAAGGAAGCAAAAAAACATTGCTGATGTCAGATCAAGTCAGCCAATAGCATCTCACTTTGCAGCAACCAAGAAGGCCATCTATGTTCCTTTTGTGTGAGTTGGCTGCAATTAAGGTCCATTCCATATTGGCAGTTTGACTTACTCTCTTAGTGTTCACTGCTCTGCCTCTCAAGGATCGAGTTTGTCAGATGGAGGACTGTCGTGCAAAGAGAGAGTAAAGGCTTGACTGTGGAGGAGGCAATTGGAAGTTCATGTTCAGAGAAAGGCATCAATATCCTCCTCTGCATTACCTGTAAACCAACCACTGCAGAGGAGGCAAAAGAAAGACAGAAAGAGAGCAGCCACTTCATAACAGACCAAAGATCACTGGTCGGAGCAAAGATCATCGGTTGGAACGAAGACCGTTGAGTCAGGGCAAAGGTCATCCAATGTGTATTTGCACAAACATGGTAAATGTTGCCTTTTTATACATAAATTAACATCTCAAGGGGTGTGACACTTGGCCATTAAGTTACGGCCTGCAGAACCTGATTGCACTAGGTGCAACATGTTCCTGGATTGACATAATTTTTGACCCTAGAACAACATTGTGAATAACATTTTGGTTTACAATCAGTGTTTGATGCTTGTACATCAGTGTCATTCATCTGTCATTTCCTCTGATTTTAGGGATTACTCATGGTTAAGGTTAGGTTTATGTATAGGGATATGGACAAGACCAAATTTTTAAATTTCAAATATTGTTCCAGGGTCAACAAAATATGTTGACCTAGGAACACACTGACCTCAAAATCAGGACGTGCGTTACAGCCTCAAGAATACAAATGTATTGAGTATCAGCTGCATTAAAGGTGCCCATAAGAGATGGTCTGAAAATGCTTTGTGCTCTTGCATTAGCGTCAAGAAGTGACAGCAGCCATAACATTATCATGTAAGAATTTTGCGTGACCTCACATAACCACCTACGACATTCTGTGTGACTCGCTAAAAGTGTTTATGATTTACTTCTAAAGGCTGCAAGGCCACAGTCAAGCATGAAATGAAAATTACCCAGCGCCATTAGCGAGAAAAAAAATGGAGAAATATTTCAGGACTGTGACAAAATTACACTCCCACTTCTCATGGCATTACACAGCACCGCATACATAAAAAGTGCTCTGTGACTTTTTAACATTTTCGTAGAGCTGCACTCGTAGACCTGTCAGTGTTGCTGCATCCAGGGCTGAGGTAAGCAATAAAAAAACGATCTACCTATAAAGCTTTGAAAGGGGAGGGAAGTCTGGATTTCCTTCTGCATTAGCATATAAACCTCATTAATGAACGTGCCATTGTACGGTTCAATTTAAATTGGCAGGTTAAATCCAGTGAATGCAAAGCGTGCCCTAAATTATGCATTTTACTCTAGAACTGTGGTTCTTAAATGATTTCTCAAGAGTTTTTACATTGGACCCAACAAAATACCAAAACTATAAACTGTAAAATCTGTATGGAAAATAAATAGTACAAAAGTTTTTTTTTTTTTTTTTTTATTAGCCTACACATGTTGTTTTTTTATTTTATTTTTATTTCAGTTTTTTATTATTAACCTGACTTTTTTGTTTTTGTTTTATTAATGCCATATTTTATTAATCTGCCAAGGCTTTTTAATTGTTAATATATTATCTTATCTTTTTTATTTATTTATATATTAATCTGCCCATATTGATATGTTTTATTAATCTCCCTAATCTTGGTTTATTTATTTCGTTTGTAAGTTAGGTATTCATTTTATTTCTTTTACTGTATTTTATTTTAATAATCTTCCCATGTTGACTATTACATTTATTTCATTTTTAATTAACTTGCCCATATGGATGATATGTTTTATTAATCTGTAAATTTTGCCTTTTAATATAATTTAATAAATTTTGTAATATTAACCTGCCCATTTTGATATGCTTTATTAGTCTACCAATGTTAACTTTTTATTTATTATAATCATTATGAACTTGCCCAAGTTGACAGGTTGTTCTGCTTTATTTTATTTTATTTTATTTTATTTTATTTTCCCACCTGTCTACCTAAGCTGATCACATGTATTTCTAAATTTAAATTTTATTGGACTCTCTCTTTTTTTTTTTTAATTAAATGCACAATTACATGTTGTTGCATTGTATTCTTAATTCATCTCAATGCATTGTAAACCTTAATGAAAATGGCCGTGACTTTATTTAAGCCTCATCTCACGTAAAGTACATTTCAGAATGCCATACTTTCCCTCACAGAGCTTCAGCCTTTTTGACATGTGACATCTTTTGTCTTGAACTAATTAAAGAAGAAACAGCAATGACAGCTCCCCCTCCCTTTTACGTAGCTATTAGCATCCACAGAGACCCAGGGAGGAAAGATTTCCCTTCATTAGCAACAGTGGAATTGTTAATGTCCAATAAAGGATAAAGAGGAGGCTCTGTTTAATGCAACAGCCAGAGGGACAGACAGAAACAAGATCCACTCCCAACTCTGCCTGCATGGCACATTAGTACATTCCCTCCTCTGTGTTCAGTTGCCAGATCCTCATTTACAGGACTAAGTCAAAAGGAGGCAAATCATATGTCCCCATGTAATCAATTATTAAATCCCTGCAAATGTGATTTGGCTTTCATAAAGGAGCAGCCTGAGTGGAGGAGGCTGGAGTGATGAAGTCCCATCTGTGGAGAGGAGCTGCTGTGTGGGAGCACTCAACACAGAGAACAGCGGTGTAATCCCAACATTACACGCTCCATAATGGCTGATGTTTGCACCACAGGCTGGAAAGGTGCGGTCCGCTGGGGAAAGACCCATGAGGCAGAAGCCGATTACTGGATGGATGATGAGGTGATGAAGAGAGGAACGGATTGATGGATGGATAGCACATGAATGGATGTGTGTAGTGGAAACTTAGGTGTGTTTTAATGCATGGCTGATCACTTGAATCCCACAAGAAATGCACATCATTCAGCTCTCTCGCTCTCTCTTCTATCTGTTTCACTTTTTTCACTCTTTTATGCATCCAGACCCAGCGGAAGAGCAATGAAAGGCTGGTTTGACCTAGTCTCACCTCTCTCAAAGCAGCCTGGACCCCGCACACAATATCTGACCTTGAGGAAGTGGCGTGTCTCTGCATACCAAACAGACCTCCGTCTTCACCCCTACCTCCCTGTTGAACAGACTGATTCCATTTCTCACGATTAATAAAACAAATCGTTTAATAAGGGAGCTAATGCATTTTTTTAATCTGTTGAAATATTCATTCAAGACCAAAGAACCTACCATTGTGATAATGGTGGCTGACTCAAATGCATCATGGGATGCTTAAACCTTGACTGTTTCACAATGACTGACTAGGTTGCCTCAAGCCGAACAGCTGGACATCCCAGCATAATTATTCGCCAGCAATGTTCAGATTCATTTTACACTTCTTGAATAGTACTATTATCTTCTTAGGCTGTGATCTAAAACCTTGTAAGGTGCTATTATATATCACAACTTTTTAAAATAATAATAATAATAATAATAATAATAATAACATATTTCTGTTAATTATATTTTTCAGCATTTCAAGTTAATTTTAATATATAAATGTCAATGTAAATAAAAGTACATCTTTTTCCAGATAATATTTACACACATTTTTTACAATTTTATTTTTAACAGTCAACATTATATGTACCATTTAAGGGGAAAGCAATACCATAATGCACAAGGTCAAGGTTTTAGAATTAAATTCATATTAAATGATCCTAAATAAGGAATGTGCAAATATAAGAATAAACATTTTCTTTAGGGTATCAATACAGTAAATAGTGTGAAATTTCATGTTAGATTTCTAGAAAATAAGATTATATATAATATATTTCATCATATATATATACCAACACTGTTTACAGTAGAGATGGGCACCTGTTGACCTCAACTGGGGATATCGTCGGACGGTGGAAGGAATACTTCGAGGATCTCCTCAATCCCACCGACTTGTGTTCCGTTGAGGAAGCAGTGGCTGGGGACTCGGAGGAGCACTCGTCCATCACCCGGGCTGAAGTCATCGAGGTAGTTAAAAAGCTCCTCGGTGGCAAGGCACCGGGGGTGGATGAGATCCGCCCCGAGTACCTCAAGTCTCTGGATGTTGTGGGGCTGTCTTGGCTGACACGCCTCTGCAACATCGCATGGCGGTTGGGGACAGTACCTCTGGACTGGCAGACCGGGGTGGTGGTCCCTCTTTTCAAGAAGGGGGGCCGGAGAGTGTGTTCCAACTATAGGGGGATCACACTTCTCAGCCTCCCTGGGAAAGTCTATGCCAAGGTACTGGAGAGGAGAATTCGGCCGATAGTGGAACCTCGGATTCAGGAGGAACAGTGTGGTTTTCGTCCCGGTCGTGGAACACTGGACCAGCTCTATACCCTTTCCAGGGTGCTGGAGGGTTCATGGGAGTTTGCCCAACCAGTCCACATGTGTTTTGTGGACTTGGAGAAGGCATTCGACCGTGTTCCTCGCAGCATCCTGTGGAGGGTGCTCCGGGAGTATGGGGTCGGCGGCTCCCTACTTAGGGCTGTTCGGTCGCTGTACGACCGGAGCAAGAGCTTGGTTCGCATTGCCGGCAGTAAGTCAGACCTGTTCCCGGTGCATGTTGGACTCCGGCAGGGCTGCCCTTTGTCACCGGTTCTGTTCATAATTTTTATGGACAGAATTTCTAGGCGCAGCCAAGGGCCGGAGAGTGTCCGGTTTGGGGACCATATGATTTCGTCGCTGCTTTTTGCGGATGATGTTGTCGTGTTGGCCTCCTCAGACCAGGACCTTCAGCGTGCACTGGGACGGTTTGCAGCCGAGTGTGAATCGGCTGGGATGAGAATCAGCACCTCCAAGTCCGAGGCCATGGTTCTCAGTCGGAAAAGGGTGGATTGCCCACTTCAGGTTGGTGGAGAGTTCCTGCCTCAAGTGGAGGAGTTCAGGTATCTTGGGGTCTTGTTCACGAGTGAGGGAAGGATGGAACGTGAGATTGACAGACGGATCGGTGCAGCTTCTGCAGTAATGCGGTCGCTGTACCGGTCTGTCGTGGTGAAGAAGGAGCTGAGCTGTAAGGCAAAGCTCTCGATTTACCGGTCAATCTACGTTCCTACTCTCACCTATGGTCATGAGCTGTGGGTCATGACCGAAAGGACAAGATCCCGGATACAGGCGGCCGAAATGAGCTTTCTCCGTAGGGTGGCTGGGCGCTCCCTTAGAGATAGGGTGAGAAGCTCGGTCACTCGGGAGGAGCTCAGAGTAGAGCCGTTGCTCCTCCACATCGAGAGGAGCCAGCTGAGGTGGCTCGGGCATCTATTTCGGATGCCTCCTGGACGCCTTCCCAGGGAGGTGTTCCAGGCACGTCTCACCGGGAGGAGGCCCCGGGGAAGACCTAGGACACGCTGGAGGGACTATGTCTCCCGGCTGGCCTGGGAACGTCTCGGGGTCCCCCCGGAAGAGCTGGAAGAAGTGGCTAGGGAGAGGGAAGTCTGGGCGTCTTTGCTTAGACTGTTGCCCCCGCGACCCGGCCCCGGATAAGCGGCAGATGATGGATGGATGGATGGATATATATATATATATATATATACATATATATATATATATATATATATATATATATATATATATATATATATATATATATATATATGATGAAATAATAATCTGTTTTCTTGTTCCATTATTGTCCCTAAACAGGAAACCTTTTTATAATGAACTTCACCAACGCTCAGCTGCTCATTACATCAAATAATCATTAAAATAACTATCAATATATGAATCAGACTTAGAAACAGTTTTGTTTTCACACATTATTTTATCATATCTCTGCTTGTGTTAAAAGACAAATCATATAGAACAGTGAAATCACTCCATAAATTATCTGTAGCCTATTGCCTGCACTTAAGATCAGTAAACAAGCATTCACCTATTTATAGTAAATTTCTTTCTTTCTTTTTTCTTTTTTTTCATAAATATTAGCAAGTAATTAATTTTTGTCAGCAGAAGGGGTGTTGCTTTGGGTGTCTTGACAGAAAACACATTTACAAGTATATATTACCACATGTTGTGTGAAATGAAGTGCATCTCATCAGTTGTGTGCGTGTGGAGGTGAGATCCTGTTCTGAAGTGGTTATTGTTCAATATCAAAACAATGATGAGAGCAAATGAATACCAGTTTAGTGTCAACACGTGGAGGAGAGGGGTGAACGAAGGAAGGAAGGAAAGAAAGAAAGAAAGAAAGAAAGAAAGAAAGAAAGAAAGAAAGAAAGAAAGAAAGAAAGAAAGAAAAAGAAAGAAGGTAAACTGCAGATGCATTGGTTAACAAAAGTTATTATAAAACAAACAGTAGATTTTTATTTAGGGAGTCTTTTTCAAATTTTTACACAACAATAAAAAAAAAAAATACATTCCAAACATACAATAGTTCTTCAGGGGTTCTTTGCAGTCTTTTAGGTTTCATCTTACCAAAAATCATATTCTCTGTATAGAGTGCTCTGTATAGTCTGGAAGTAAAAATCCCATTAATTTTCTCCTTTGGGGAATTTAGTTGTAATGATAACCTTTAAAGAAAGACTTACTTTAAGGTACAACATTGTTTATCATTGGTATGCACTTTGGTAGATGCCATCATCCCGCATTATTTCAACTTATTTTCAAATAATCTCATTCAAAAAAAGAATTTCTGGTAAAAACTATTGCATTTGATTCTGCAAATAAATCTCCACCAATCAGAGAACTCCGGCAAGTAATCGTACCATAAAAGAACACTTTAGCAAGCACCCACTACCAAGAAGCATTGCTAATTATATATTGTTATAGACTTGGTCTTCCTATGCTCTAAAATACTTGCAGCATATACTATGCAGTATAATAAATAAATAAATAAATAAAAAAAATTAATAAACGTAATTGTTTCTATATTTATCAACAATTTTAAATGAACTGATTTGTATTTCTGAATAGATTCTAATTCAGTTATATAATTTGTAGTAATTCATGGAATTTTAGTTTTTTTCATCAAAATCATTAAGAACAGAGCTTTATATATTATAGATGTATTTTTGCTTCAAATCAAGTTTGTAAGATTGTCATATTATTCCTATTATTATAAAACAAATAATTTTGGTCCTCTTATCTGATTGGCCGAACAATGTTTAAAAGTGCTAATTTTCCCCCTTTTTTTTCCTAGTGTGTCCTTATCATTTCTTTATTTGCAACATTCCAGAATAAAAGTTGTGCAGATCAGAGAGATGATTGTGCCTGTGAGAAGTGGCTTTTCGACAGAACAGTATGTTGGTTTCTTGGTTGTTTAAAAAAAAAAAAAAAAAAAAAAAAAACATTACATGGTCTGTAAAATAAAGTGCTACCGGGTTAGGTTTAGGGGTAGGTTCAGGGTTAGTACCTAGTTATTACATAGTTATTGTAATTACTATAATAAGTACATAGTATGCAAATGAGGAACATGACTGTAAAATAAAGTGCTACTGATAATATTTACTTAGTTGTTACACTGTTATTATCATGCAATAACACTGTTATGATATATATCTAATCTCTGCTGTATCTCCCATGAAGTGCTAAACCTGCAGTTCACATCCAGGTTCATTCATCATGATCACTCAATGATGCGTTTCATCTCTACACGAGAAACCTCTTCCAGTTTGAAAGGTTTTGCTCTCTTAGATAGGAGTCTTTGTTCGTTTCTCAACTTTTCTTTTCACGGCATGACATTTAAAGAATAAAGAGAGAATTAAACACTTTGATTGAAGCGTAATTAGATGACAGAAAGCATTCTGAACAATTAGCAAACTAGTGAAACACAGAGAACTGACGTCCGTCTCTCTCCTCCCCACCAATCTGAGCAACAGCCTGGTGAGCAGCTGGTATGCTCGTCCACTGAATCTGGACTGACAGCAAACTGACTGAAAGAGAAAGAACCATGGCAGAGAATAATATGTATTGTGAATGCTGAGAGGAGGTGATGTTTGAATGATTCAGATCTTTCAATACGAAAGAATTTATGATACGCAGTACATTCGGTCAAAACAGGTCATGGTATTAAATATGCAGAAGAAAGATGAATGGAATGGTGATGTAGACACAACGTGTTTCTCTAATAGCATGCATTTGTGAAACTTGTTACATATGTATGCCTTTGTCAAATATCCTGATTCATTTTTGTTAGAGGAAGATTTGAGATCTGCACGGGATCATTCTGATGAACAGTTGTAGAGGAATCAAATTTGTGTTGAAGAAAGGTTGGTTCTGCTTTTTTTCTTGGTCTTTCTGATCCATGTAAAAAAAAAAAAGGAAAGGAATCAAACTTCAAAAATTGGATCACAGACTGTCAAACCACATCAGTCAATCATACCAGCAGATCCAATACTGCTTGCGTTCATGTGCAGAAAAGCAGTTCTTTCCTTAAGGGCAGTGCCACTAGAAATCAAAACTTAACAAAGCTGACTTTCTGAGAAAGACTAAATCACTTCTTTATCATCAGGTGAAGATAATCCCTCTGTTATTGTTTGCCTCGACCATGGGCCAATCAGAGGGGAAAAGGAGCAAGAGGCCAGAGCAATATTTGGTCTGACTCATTCCAGTGAACTTTACCAGAACATTTGGACAAGAGGTACAAAGGGAGAGACAAAGCAATCAATTACAACATGGTGTGTGCACGCACGCACCCACACACACACACACAAACTGTGTTGCATGGTTTTAGACATGAAAGTATGTTTATGACTTAAAAAAACAGCCTAATCAACTATTATATTATTTTGCAAACCTCATCTATAAGCTTTGTTCCCCAAAATAGTTTGTTGTCATTGTGTACGTCTTAAACAGCAAAACAAAATCTCATATTTATTGTAATGATGAGACAGAGACGTTCGGATCCATGTGCAGAACTTTAATGATGAGAATGGTCAGACAGGCAATGATCAGTACGGCGTCAGGTATGTAGGGATAATCAGAATCGATAACAGAAACAAGCAGATGTCGGGGGCAAGCAGCAGAGAATCAGAGTTGGTATAAACAATCCAAAGGTCAGGTACGGAAGGAAAATACAAGGAAACGCTCGGAAATGTCAGACTGGCTAAACAAGACTTTGCAGTGACTGAGAGTGTGCTGCTTATGTGTGTGTGTGTGTGTGTGTGCAGGTGTGGCAAGGAAATTGGCCGATGAATGAGGTGCAGGTGTGGCAGGGTGATTGTGATGCAGTGACTTATGGGTAATGTAGTTTGGGTGTGGTGCAACAGTATGAGAGGTGCTAGTGTCCAAGTGACATCTGGGTGGTTGATAGGTGGAAAGGTCCTGAGTGGAGTGCCCTCTACTGAAGCTCATGGGCACTCTATCTAATGATCGTGACATAGCCCCCGCCCCAAAGGAGCGGCTTCCAGACGCTCAAAACAATCTAAGAGGGCGGTGGAGCAGAGGCGGAACAGGGGGAGGGATGGAGGGCCAGGTCCATGAGGAAGTGCAGTGGTCAGGGACCGGGGCAGAGCAGGCTGAACTGGAGCCCTTCCTGGGCCTAACTCGGGAAAACAGGAGCCCCTACTGGGCCTGACATAGGAAACAGGGGCCCGCCGTGGGCCTAACTTGGGAACAGAAGCCCGCCATGGGCCTAACTCGGGAACAAGGGTCGACCAAGGCAGAGCAGGTGGCGTGGGAGCCCACCAGAGTGGAGCTGGAGCCCACCAGGGAGGAGTAGAGGACCACCACAGCCGAGAAGATGGGACAGAAGCCCAACAGGGCAGAGCAGAGGACCACCACAGCTGAGAAGACGGGACAGAAGCCCACCAGGGCGGTGCGGATGACCACCACAGCCGAGCAGACGGGACAGAAGCCCATCAGGGCAGAGCAGAGGACCACCACAGTGGAGTCAATAACACAGGAGAGTAAGTCTGTTCAGGTGGGACTGAAACAGAGAACATTAACAGGTTAATAGCGGCCTCCGTGGCCGTGATGAGATGGTAGCTGGCCTCCGTGGCCATGACAGGACAAACAGAGAGTTGGTGTACGGTCTCCGTAGCCCTGACCGGAATGAATGACAGCTCACTGACGGCCTCCCTGGCCGTGACAGGATAGGATGAGAGCTCTGAGATGTGACGAGGCTCTGGTAGATCTGTGGTGATTTGAATGGGTTAATGAAGATCAACTGTGACTTGACTGTGCTCATGAAGATCGTTGGTGACTTGACTGTGCTCATGAAGATCAACTGTAACTTGACTTAGTTCACGGAGGTTAACGATGACTTGACTTTGCTCATGAAGATCATTGATGACTTGACTTGGTTCCTGAGGATCAACTGTGACTTGTCTTGGCTCATGAAGTTTAACTGTTGTTTTACTTGACTCTTGGGTGTTAGAGGTGACTTGACCTGTCTCTGGATGGTCAACAGGTACCTGACTAGACTCCGGGAAATCAACGGGGACCTGATCAACGGTGACCTGACTAGGTTCTGTGAAATCAACGGGGACCTGATCAACGGTGACCTGAATTGACTCTGGAAAGTCGACGGTGACTAGCCCTGGCTCTGGAGGGTCATCGGTGACTAGCCCTGGCTCTGGAGGGTCCACGAGCACCTGACTCGGCTCTGAAGGGTCCACGGGCACCTGACTCGACCCCGGAGGGTCCACTGGGAACTGACTCGACTCTGGAAAGTCAATGGGCACCTGAATTGACTTTGGACTCCCTGTAGAGACGTGAGACGCCTCGGCTTCAGGCACCGCCTCTGGAACAGCCTCGGGAGCGGCCTTGGGCACCGCCTCGGGAATGAACTCTGGGCTTTGAGGAACATTAGACGCCCGTCTCCTCCTCCTCCACCCTCTATGGTGGCGAGTCAGTGGCACCTTGTCTGGAGGCTCTTGTGCTGTGGCGCTGGGCTGGCGGCCATCTTGTGCTGTGGCACTGGGCTGGCGGCCATCTTGTGCAGCGGCGCTGGGCTGGCGGCCATCTTGTGCAGCGGTTTTGGGGCTTTAAAGTCCTCTGCCTCTCCCACAGTGAAAGGAGAACCACATAACAAGAGCGAAAAGTCCATTATATCCCTTAAGCTGCAATTAAACTCCCCTCTAGGTAACCATGATTTTACTGGTTCATGGAGTCCAAAACGGAATAAATCCTTAAACAAGACTTCATCGTCTAGAGGAACTCGATATACGAATTCACAGAACTGTTGAACATAGTCCTCAATAGATCGATCTCCTTGCTTTAGATTTAACAGCAGGTCAACTGGATCTGTGCTTAGGCTGGATTGGTGATATGCCGACATTGAAACAGGAACCGATACCTCAGTGACAAGGGGATACCGGGCTGCTGGCTCCTGGTATGGCGAAGTCTTCTGTAATGATGAGACAGAGACGTTCGGATCCATGTGCAGAACTTTAATGATGAGAATGGTCAGACAGGCAATGATCAGTACGGCGTCAGGTATGTAGGGATAATCAGAATCGATAACAGAAACAAGCAGATGTCGGGGGCAAGCAGCAGAGAATCAGAGTCAGTATAAACAATCCAAAGGTCAGGTACGGAAGGAAAACACAAGGAAAATGCTCGGAAATGTCAGACTGGCTAAACAAGACTTCGCAGTAAGTGAGAGTGAGTGTGCTGCTTATATGTGTGTGTGTACATGAGGTGCAGGTATGGCAAGGAAATTGGCTGATGAATGAGGTGCAGGTGTGGCAGGGTGATTGTGATGCAGTGACTTATGGGTAATGTAGTTTGGGTGTGGTGCAACAGTATGAGAGGTGCTAGTTTCCAAGTGACATCTGGTGGTTGATAGGTGGAATGGTCCTGAGTGGAGTGCCCTCTACTGAAGCTCATGGGCACTCCATCTAATGATCGTGACATTTATATTGTTTTGGTCTGTTTTTACAGTTAAAATATCTATGATTATTTGAAAAAATATATATTTTTATGGGAAGAAACACTGCATTAAGACTTGTTTTTATTCTTATTCTTATTTTAATTTTATTTATTTATAGATTATTTATTTAGATCTTTTTACGTAAGATTATGATTATGATTATGATTATTAATATTATTATTATTTATTTCTTTATTTTTATCTATTTATTTTATTACTTAAATATAAATGTGTTAAAAACAAGTATAGGAAAACAATCAGCCATTCCAGACTAAATACACTTGTGTAAGATACAATGAAACACAATTTAATATCTTATGCTGTGTTGCTTCTGAAGTAAATCAGTATTTTCAATATTTTAACAAAAGTCTTCAAGTCTAAAAAATACTTTCTCTTTCAAAAGGACTCTCCCATTGCTTTGACACGCTTATGGGAAACTCCTGTTAACTCTGATATTGAAGCCATATTTGTTCACGTTAGTGTAGCTGCACAAACCAATGGCGCTTCAACCAGATAATAATGGAGGAGCTGACCACTTTATATAAGTCGGCACTTTATATAAGTGCTGTTTCTTCAGAATTTTTCTCCTTCAGTGACAAGTATCATATCCTTGCTGACTCTGCAAGCAAGAAGCCGAAAAAGGAAGAAGCTCAGCCTCCCACTCGCCATCATGGAAGGAGACCAAGCAGTTTCCTGCAGTTTCCTGCAGTGTTGTTGCATATGTGGCTCATGTAGGGAACTTATTCACGATGCATACAGCCACAGTAAGTGCATCACCTGTCTGGGCACCAATCACGAAGAGACTGTACTCATTGGGACGACAAGCTCCCACTGTGAGAGCATGAGTCTCACCATCCTACACTCGCAGATAGCCTTCTTTAATGAAGGCAGTCCTCCCCACTCGGCTCTTCCATTTCCTCCCTCCTCTAGGAGGAAGAAACAGTGGAGCAGTGGGGTTTTACCACCGGACTGGAGTGAACTCATACCAGCACAGCCTCCAATTACTTCTCTGTCCCCCCAAAGCCTCTATTTGCCAATGTTTTTCACATGAGGATTAGCATCCCTCATCTGCTTTGATCAGCTTGAATTCCCTCTGTACTAGAGGAAGCCACCTTTGACAACTCCATGTCATCAACGGCTTCAGATGCTGAAAACAGGACTTATTCAGCGGCTGGCTTAGTGCTTCACAGGATGGTGGTTCTCCAAGTGCTTCAGACCAAACCTGTCCACACCATGGGCGAGCCTGGACAAGATTCTGATGCTTTTATAGAGCTGCACACAGCGACTGACCTGGTTCTTCGTGCTACTAAGGCCACAGGGACACTGACAAGATTGCCTTCCTAGACTTGCCAGCTTCTCCCTTAGGGACTGTTTGGCCCTGCCATAGATGGGCCAGTGCTGCTTCAGTCCCATCCTAAACTTGAGCCTGGGTTTCAGCAGTGCCCATGGACAGCGAAACACCAAGGTCCCCCGCCCCAAAGTTATGTTGGACTCTTAGCCTCAGAAGCCGCCCTGATCCATATGCAGAGAGGAAAAGGAGAAGGTCAGTTTTTTGCAGAAGCTGGAACTCCCTCAAAGAAAGCTCATGCTCACTCTCCATCTCTCCACTGTAGACTGAGTGATGGAAGCTCTATTCAAACTGGGCCTGTCTTTATCATTCAGCTCAATATGTGGCTCCTTCAGTACTGGCACAAAACCCATGTTCCATCACACTCTTGGTCCCTGGGACATTTTCATCTCAGACTAACCCACTGCTGCATCAGAGTCATGGCCTCTTGGAAGACCTCTTGCCTGTTTCAATCAGGCGTCCTATTGGGACTGACCTCCAGAAATAAGGTGGTCATGACAGATGCCTCCAACTAAGATTGGGGAGCTTTGTTTGTATCAGGGTAGACTGGCATCTTGCAGAGTTTACAGGTCAATTGCAGCATTTATACACCAACAAGTGGCTTGATGCCTCCTTCTGTGGGCACAAGGCAAACTCCTGTCACTCAGAACAGTTCATTTTCTGGGCAGACTGAACCACTGAGGAAGGAACCTTTCTCAGAAGTGAATGTCTGATTTGGCAGGCCCAGCTAGAGCTGTTAAGCCTTCATACTTGGCCTCTCATCTTTCTAGCTCCCCCCGAATGTTACTAATACCAATATGGAGGCTAGATGTCCATCTAAAAGGCGTCTCTGTGCTCTTAAATGGTCAGCCTTCTCTGACTGGTGTGCACCATGAAGTGAGGACCCATCCTCTTGTGATGGGTTTCACATGTTAACCTTTCTACAAGAGTTGTTGGACAAGAAGACAACCTCAAGAAGAGTCCCAATCCATTCTGCCCTATTCAGCCTCTCAGAGAGCATGTTCAGTGCTCTGGCATGTTTAGGCACTCAGAACAGCTCTTTGTGTGCTTGGAATTCTCTGCCCTGCATGAACGGATTTTGTCCGCTCAACTTTTTTGTACATGAGTTTTTTTTTTTTTTTATGCATATTTTAGAACATTCCGCTTTACTGTTTCCATGGAGATGACATGACACACAAACATGACAGACTGTAGCCACAATAGTATTACAAGACACATGCACTGCTTTTAATTAGTTTTTTCTTTTTTAATTCAACATATTTACTAAAGTGTTCACTATATTATAAATATATCTGATATTCCAATTCTCAAATGTGTAAGTAAATGTATTTTGTAGTTTGAAACACCTTCATAATGACCATGTCAGTTGATCTAAGACAGGTGATTGGCTCTGCAATGTTAGTTTGCTCTGAATCTGAGCTGTGGGATTGCAACATTTAAAATTATCCTCTTCTCAGGAAAAACATTAAAGTAAGTTTCTGGTGAACTGGGAGAAGAGTAGTCTAAACTTTATAGCTACCTATACAGTGTGTATATAATGTCAATAAAACATGTTGTCAAATTATAATGAAATTGATTATTATAACAGGATCAAAAAAGTAACTAGATCCAACATATCACTAGTAACTAGTAACTAAAACCAACATATCACAGTACTGGTGTGACCTCCTTGGGTTGAAGAACCAGGAGGTCAAGTGGGAGGTGTTGTGTCAATTCATAGTTAAAAGTTGTACTGAGCACTCCAGCCTAGATTCACCCAGGATACTCAGAGCACTCCCAAACTGCAGGGGGCAACCATACAACAGGAGGTGGAACCAATTTCTCGGAAGTGCACTTGGGACCATATTTACCAGCGCACCCACCCGCATGGCCTTGTAAGAGCTCCGTTGGCCCTCTCACCCGTTCCTGGAAAAAGAAACCCTAACCACAGCTCCTGATCATCCAAAGACACAACTGGTAGGACAGAATGTGATTGTGTTGAGTTCAGGCTGTACGATTTTTGATTTTTTGCTTGGTTGTAATGTGCAATTTAAATTAAATAGCGAAGACTTTATTATGTGAACGTAGAACTTGGCAGATGTAACATTACTCTAAGCATGTGTATTGTTTAAATTATATAAGTTTAATTATGGTATTGGTATTTTGATAATTAACTATTAGAGAGCCTAGGCTAATCTAAATTACTTTGTTTTGGTTTGGTTTGAGGATTCAGTAACATCTATTTATTATTACTTTGAGAAAGTGGTATTGAGATTTATTTGTAATTAATTCATGGTTTTGGTTTGTGTATCTTAAAGGTTATCAACCTATTCTGTTCCAGCCCAATCTATCAAACCGTCTTTAAGAAAAAAAAAAAAAAAAAAAAAGTGAACAGTTTTGAGTTGTCCTTTGCGTTCATCAGAGATAAAGCCGTTTTCAAGTTTGGGCAAAGCTGTGGTCAGTCATCAAACACCCAGAACTTGACATTGCTGCTTCCAGAGACATCAGTGTGTGTTTTAAAACAATAAATTTCTGAAACCAAAAATAAGCATTATATGGTTGAAAACACTGAATAGTAAGATACTGAAAGTTTTAATCACACCGATGTGATCATATGCACCAGGGACCAGCCTAGAGTGATCAAACTTGTGTGTAAAGGGAGTGATCCCCTGATCCCCTTTGTAAGTGGATTGGGTTATGTTATGTTATGTAGTCCTCAGCCTAAAAGGCTTGGTTCTCTTTATGGGCACAGGTCTACAGGAGCCCTCAGTAAGAGTGCTCTGGTTCTGGGCTCACAGAGTAGCTTCATTCTGCACTTGCTTAAAGCACAGCACTATTTTGTGGTTAGGAAGCATTCCCTAAAAGCTTGTCAATACAATGGGAAAGACAGTTCGAAAGGTAACATTACAGTTACTAACATAAGCTTGGTTCCCAGAGATAAGGGAACAGAACTGGTGGCAGAAAAAATAAAAATAAAAATCTTGTTCTGTTTGAGTTCCATCTAAAAGTGTGGAGCACCACAATCACTGCATTTTTTTTTTAAGATTCTAAATCAAGTTAAACAAATAATAATTAAACCCAAAACATATCTCAAGGTACCTGCATTTTGTTCCATTTCATTGCACCCTGTCTAAATTTTGTTAAATACAAGAACATGTCCAGTGAGAGTGTCCCCTCGCTGTCTAGATAGGCAGACAATGGCATTAAAAAAAAGTGACTATGAATTGTTTTTACCAAACTTGCACCAAGCTTAGAACTATTTGAAAAGGAATATCTCTCCAACACAACTCTCTCTGTGCTGCTGTCCTCTAGATTCTTCAGAATTGAAAAGAGCAGTACAAGGATTTTCCATTGAGGCTAGTTGGTGGTAACACAGCAGATATCAAAATGGTAAAATCTGGCTGACTTACAGTCATGTTCTTTACTTCTCCTGAGAGGTGCACACTTTTTTCCTTTCACATCTACTGGAGAGACTTAGAATGATCTCTTGATCGCCTTCGCTCCTCTCTTCCAAAGAACCCTTGTTGAAGCAATACACTTGCCGAAACCTACAGCCTCCCATAAGTGAGAGATACTTTGAAGCTGAAGAAAGTGCAAGAAAACTACACTCAGAATGAAATATGCACTGTGCCGGAGAAAGTGAGAAGCTGTCAACTATTGAATCGCACCACATGATGAGAAATTCAAATCCAGCTTGAGGGTCAGAACAAAACAACAGCATAAACATTCAGAGTGGACCGCTTGTTTTCACAGTGCGTTTTCGAGTTTTTGTTAGGAAAATAGAAATAACCATTTTACCCACTTAAAGCATGGATTTTTCCTCATAGTTTAGTCGTACAATGAGCAGATGCCGATAACAAATCAGGGACCTGGGATAGATGGTGGAGGTCAACTGTCAAAGAAAAAGATGTGGAAGACAGCATGAACGTGCAGCTAGAATTAATAAGTCTGGAGATTTCAGCCAACCAGTCCAAGGGAGGGGTAATTGAAAGGAAGGATAGATGGATGGACAGATGACCATGTGTATGAAGATTGATTGGCCACGGTAGAGCCTTGAAAGATTGATAACCCCGCTTGCTTCGACATGTATGCATGACCCACACTCAAGAGCAGAGGTCAAGGCCATCCAGTCTGGATGATGTGTGGCATCTGTGCCTGTGTTGTTAATGAAAGGAGACTAATCCTGGTCCTGGAAAATATTAAATCAAACAATGTACACAAGACTAGAGGCAAAGAGACTAGATTGCCATTAGGCAGTTCTGGAGGGTTATGAGACAGACAGACAGTGGGTTAGTTAGATAAATGTTCTGGCTGCTCTTCTTCATCCAGTAAATGAGGACTGGGCCATAATAACAGGCCATATGACTTGTGCTATAAATTTTATCTTTTTGTTTTTTATTGTAGAAATAAAGTCAACAAACTCTGAAAAATTATATTAAAAGCAGTTTTTCTTTCACACTCAAGTAAACATATGTTTGCACTAAAGTTTGTTCTTTGGATACACCAGCTGTATGTATGCTTGGATGAGTTCTCATTGATGAAATTAAAAACATCTGTCTGCCATTTCTGATCATGGTTTTCTGTCAGACCATAGGGCTGTGCTATTGTACGAGCTTCCAGATGTTTAGCATATGGCCACCAACCTACATATGTAGAGATAATCCCATATTACAGAGCACAAGTGATCAGACTTCAGTCCAAATGCCACTCAGCTCTCCAACTAAAACAGATTTTACCAGAAAGCAAGAACAAAGTAAGATGATGCCAAACTTTTAATTGACTTTAATTGACTCTTTTAGAGTTTTAGTGTTCAGTTTTGTTGGTAGATGTTGTAACAGCATGAGATTTACATTTTTCTTTTCTGCAGCCTATCTCAGGATGCTTTTATCTAATGGTCTTGGACTGTGCAGATTCGTTTAGTCTTTATTTTAGAAATGTATTCTAAATTTTTGTCCGTACTCTGCACATTATGCTTTCTTTTTATAATTCTTATTTTGTAATTACATTTAAATTAATTGATGTAAAAAATATATAATAAACATTTAATTTGAAATTATACTTACATTTTAATTAAGTCTATTATTTTATTTAATATAATATAATGTATTATATTATATTACATATTTGTCAGCCTGTACTTTTCTAGCTATTCTTTCTCTTATTTTGTAAATACATTTATTAAACTAATTTACAGGAATACATTTAAATATTATTAATTACATTTAATTTTAATTAAGTTCTGAAATCTAACATTTTACATTTATTTTTATTTTAAACAGTATCTTTGAATAAATCATCATATTCAATTATCATGGATATTTATGGATCCTGTTTCACCCGTAAAGCCCACTGCATCACAGATAATCCCACACACCCATCACACAGCTTCTTCAGACTGCTGCCACCAGGTAGGAGACTGCGTAGTCTCCAGGCCAAGACCAGCAGACTGAAGGAAAGCTTCATTCATCAGGCTGTCAGGAAGCTGAACTCCCTCCCAACCTTGCCCCCCACCCCCTCTTTTTTCCCAACACACTGGGACCTACACCAGGCACTTTGTGCAGCATTGGTCTGCTCACTACCCCATTCAGCAGTTAACTGACCTCATTCAACTACCTCTTCTGTCAGTTTAAATAAATAACTGCTCTCTGAGATTTTTGACACTTTAATCAGACTGAATAAGCTTTTTTTGCCCAACAATCATTATATCTGCACTGTTTATGTGGCTTGTGCTGCTTATCTTTCTTTTTACATGACCTATTTGTATAGTTGTACTTTATATTTTATTATCTGTATTTAATGTTCTACTGTTTGTGTTATCTGTATGCACCAAGGGTCTGAGAGTAATGCAATTCTCTGTATGTATGTAATGTACATATGGAAGAATTGACAATAAAGCAGACTTGATATGACTGTGCAGTGCAGTTTTTTTTTTCTTTTCTTTTTAGTTCCTCTTATTTTGCTCCTTCCCTTCCTGTCTCATAAATGAGGTAAAATGTCAGTCGTGCTATACCCACTGCTCATGTTTGGGTTGCTAAGGGACTCACTGCATATGCTGAAATTGTCCTGACAGCTCAATGTCATATTATTATTTTTTTCACCTTCTCTCTCTCTCTCCTCAAAAACAGCCGTAATGAAACTGTCCCCATTACAGGACTCTTTTATGGGCCTGAAATTGGGAATATTGCCAGCGTCTGCCCGGTGATTGTCTTGTCAGGCCCAGTGTGTGCTTGTATGTGTTTCTCTGAGAACACAGCGGCGTGATCATTTTTAATGGGAGTGCAATAGTCCACACCTCCTATTCCGGCAAGATCTGTGAGCAGGGGAGAGGTGACAAGACAAATTATGAGAGAGAGAGAGTGAGAGAAAGAAATAAGGTTAGAGAGAATATATAAAAGACATAAATTATATAGAAAAGAAGTTTTATTTTCAACATCTGTACAGTTGGAGTTGGGGATTGTGGGAATGTGTTGTGCATTTACCTTTTTCTTTTTTTTTTATTAGTTCTCCTGAGAATATCTGTGCCAGAAGCTTCGGCTCTGTTCCAGTGTTTGCTACAACAGCATTTTCAAACAAATTATTTAATTAAAATGAGAATGATTGCAGCTTTACTCCATGTGTAAACCAGACACGATGAGACAAGTTTCCAGCAACAAGCAATTTGAATGAAATCTACTGTGTGACGTGACTCAATCACAGCCAAAGATATTTGAGGTTTAATCACAGATGTGCAGTGGGATTGTTGACTAATGAGATTTCAGTGTGGGCAGGGCTGATCAGGCCAAGTACAACAGAAATAGAAACAAAACAATGGACAAAATGTCTGTCTGTGGTTTTGAATGGTCAAGGACATTTTCCCCCTCATTTCAGGTACAATGTAAGCCAAAACCCAGATGCAGACCAAAAATAAAAGTCACATTTATGTGGTCTTAAGACAATAAATGAGGTCTACACAAGGTACTGACAGAAACAAAGGCCAAATTAATGGAGTTAATCCAGTAAGAGGATATTTCATTGACTTTTATCGCTAAACAAGCATGAAGGAAAGTTTGTTCTCTTTCCGGTTTTAATAAACATTCTACCTTCTCTCAAATAGCTGGTTGTAAATACATACTGACAGTCAGGGCATCACTTAGCAACACGTAGGCATTAGCAATGAATGGATAAGGTAATTGGATTTGTCTTTCACTCTGTTAATTCTTTTGCAGATTATACAAGACAACCAGTTTGTTTATTAAAACAGAAAGACAGAGGAAGTGATTTGGCTGCTTATAGCGAGCTAAACACACGTCCCTCTGAGCTCTCAGTAGACCCAGGCGAGCTTGTGAGCAGATTTGTCTGAAGCATCACACTCCTAATTGGTTTTGAAAGTTTTGAGGGCTAATGTCTGTTCTTGAAGTTCCTGTCACCGTGCTTTCTGACAAAGCAGGCACAATCAGCTGCTTTCCAGAGGATGGCTAACATCAAAGTCTTGCCCTTGTTACTCCCATCATGCTTTAAAATTGACACCATTTACTTTCTTAAGGGGATAGTTTACCTAAAAAATATCACTGTCGTCATTTACTCACCCACATGTCATCCCAAACCTATATGAGTTTCCGTATAATGGAAACATTTTGAGAAATGTTTTTTTATTATTATTATTATTCATTGGAAGTCAATGGCTACCAACATTGTTTGTGTTTCACAGAATAAAGAAAATAATGCATGTTTGGAATGACATGAAGGTGAGTAAATGGTGACAGAATTTTCATATTTGGGTAAACTATGCTTTTGATACACGTTCCTGGTCTTAAACCAGGTGCAATTGTTCTGTCCGTTTTAATTGTTGCCTGTCAGATTGTGCAAAATCCGTAACAATGTGACCGCATTTGTCTGTGCATATCAGATCACCAGTCATGACATGTTTTGATATGATCATTGTCAAATGGTACCAAACTAACTCAAGCAAGCCTTTTTTTCAGCTTTGAGATTTTTTTTTTTTGAACTGTGTATTCTTCAGAGTGAACTTCAGGTCATTTTGATAGCACAATCATAATGTTATGTCAACCTTAATTATTTAATTATCAACATTGTATGAACATTTAAAGCTGTACTTTCTATATCTTTCTCGGGACTTCAATCTTTATTTTCCCATACTGTCACAACATCACTGGAGGCAAATTCAAGGCAATTAATTAGACACTAATGAGCTTGTGAGTGATCAAAAGCTGAAGATTTTGGCATACAATGAAAGAAATTCAGTCTAGGTAATATTCAATTAAAAATTTTGCAATGCCCCACCACTAAAAATACATTATTTGCAGACGTCACCTATTCTTGAATGTGTGTCCACTTTTCATATTCAAATTTATTTTTGAATTGTAAAATCAGGATATAATACTAAAAATAATAATAATAATAAAAAATTGGAGTGTTTGGAGAATTTCTCTCTGGAGTGTTAGGTATACCACACTTTTCAGGGACCTATTTGTTTAGAGCATTAAAGAATAGATAGTAATGAATGTTTAATCTGCAGTCTTATGTTACTCCCTAGGCAGTGTTTGAGCTAGTTTTATTGTATTTCGGATGTCAGACTGCTCTTGTTGAGGTGAGAGAGATATTAAATGAATTGCTCATTTTTGATCAATGAATTAATACAGACCGGGGTGGATTCTTGTGGATTCTTGATCTCATTGTCTTCAACCTCAGGCTCATGTTCACATAAAATAAATCAAAACCATAGCACAAACTGTAAATATAGCGAACACACACAAACCTACACAGATTCACAAATAACAGAGAAACAGGCAGATGCTATGTCACATGTTTTATTCATTTGCCAAATCGTGTACGGCTCAACACTGCAGAGGCCTCAAAGCAACAGAGATTTCAATAAATGAGAACAGCAAAAACAAACACAAGGTGGGAAAAAAACAAAAAACAAACAAAAATACATTTCATAAGATAAGGGTGGGCAAACCAGAGGCAAGGCAGTAGAGCTGAGCGGAAGAAGAAAGCAAAATAATCAGCTCCTCGATTCGGTCAACGATGCCATTATCACAGAGCAGCGTCGTGGATGTCACATCCCGCTGTGGCTGTGAACATGACACCTTCTCTCTCCTCTCCTAATCTCATTCTCTCTCCCGCTCACACATGTACTCTATCTTTAGTTTTGCCGTCATTCCCCATTCACTCCTATATTGGCTTTCTCTGTCATGCTTTAGTGCTTTTCTTAAACTGGAATATTCTTACACTTCTCTTCTGCTACCTTTCCTCATCCTGAACTGCAAAGGAATATTAATAATTTTTTTTTTTTTTTTTTTTTTCCCTACATCTTTGTGGACTTGACATTTCTTCCACATTTTTATGCATTATCACAGAGCTACGTTCTTCTCTAGGGTCCCGACAGGCAGGGCGTCAAACTTACTTTCCCCTCCTGCATGACCTCAGTGGTCTGGCTGGTATTTGTATTTATACATTTTATTTATTTTATGATATGCGGAAATGACTGCTGCCAGAGAATGGTCGGTTTGGGGTTATTTACAGGCTCTTAAATACAAAACAAGGATAGGAAATTCAATGGCTTTTACAGAAACGGTGTTGTGCAAGGAGGAGAAACAGTTTCTCAGCTGCAAAAATACATTTGTACAACGTTTTACAACAGTTTTTGTTTTATGTTCTAGCAACCTCATCTAAATAAAATAATTAACTACCTGATACTAAAAATTTTAGCAACATTATGCGTATAACCAGTGTACTTGTCTGTAAGATTGTTGTTGTTGTTTTTTTAAATAAGTAAATTGTAATATTATTTTTGATTATTATATTTTATTTTATTACATATTTCTGTGATTTTATATAATTAATTTTTATCGGTCATTACACATTACTTCAGAAGACTCACATGATCCTTTAGAAATCAATCTAATTTGCTGATTTGGTGCTCAAGAATAATTTCTTATCAATGTTGTGCTACTTAATGTTTTTTTTTTTTTTTTTTTTTTTTTTTGATTCCTTAATTAATAGAAAGTTCAAAAGAACAACATTTATTTGACATGGTTTTTAAAACTTTACAATAAGGTCCCTTGAGTTAATGTTTCAACCTATTGACTAACATGAATAAGCAATAATTACAGTATTAATCTTTGTTAATGTTAGTTAATGAAAAACAGTTGTTCACTGTTAGTTCATGTTAATTCACAGTGCATTAACTAATGTAATCAGGGATAACTTTTGATTTTAATAATGCATAAGTAAATGTTGATCTTAACATAAAATACAATTAATAAATGCTGTAGAAGCATTGTGTATTCGTAGTTCATATTAGCTAAAGTAGTTAACGATGCCTACGTTGACTTCACCATATTACAATCAAATCTAATCAAATCTTGACAAACTATATATCGTTGGAGAGGTCTATGACTCCCAAATAAATATTTTACCAATGTTTTTTTGTTAAAAATTATGTAGGAAAAGTAATAGATCAATTTATGACAAGAGTGCCCCCTCAAAAATCTAAATTATGAAAGGAGTTTTGACCTTTGTTTTAAAAAAAATACTTATTCAATGCCCTTTTCTCTATCACATTTTAGAAATCTTCAGAAGTTACATATCAACTGAAAACTTACAATTTCAAAATTCATCCTTTAAAACCCATTTTAAAATCAAATTTGCATTACCATGTAAATGGCACATCAATATCATGTTACAAAATGTTTTCAGTCATGAATTATAAAAATGTGGGTTTGTATCATTCACATTCATGTCTATCTTCAAAAACATGAGTGACAGTTAATGTTAAAAACCTTATTGTAAAATGTTACCCAGTGCAAGAGTCTTTAGAGTCATCTTTGATGCAACTAATGCATCCTTGCATTCACCAAAAAAATACAAATAAATAAATACATACATCCAGGCCACAGTGTTTATGGAACGGTATTTGTTTACTTCTATTTTTATTATTATTATTGTATTTTTGTAAGCAAACATTTGTTTTTATTTGTATTTTTATTTTTTTAATACAATTAAGTAATTTGGGATTGAAAGTGTAATACTGTTTATATTTTTCTAACCTTGTGAACGCACTTTTTGAATGGCCAAATAATTTCCTGGACCATAGAGTAGTAGTGTTATGGGTGAACACATGCCTCATGAAAAATACATTTAATAGAATAAATAAATAAACAAAAAAATACTCATTTTGTATATCAGTTGTTTAACAAATCATAGAGCAAGGTATGCCATACAAACATTCCTTGGCTCGGTCTCAAGGTTTACTGAATTAAATAGAATTTTAGGCAGTAGGTTTAAACTGCCCGTTCATTGGTTTTAAGGAAGGATGTTTCATTCACATTCAGCTCAGCTTCACCTGCCTTTTAAGCTTCAATAGCTTTGTCCCCTACAGATCTTTTTAATACCTAGCGCAGGGGGTCTGATGGAAAGGTCAGGCTAGCTGAATTAGAAGGCCAGCTGTCTCTGGTTAGAGTTTGTTGAGCAATCATTTACATATCTGGTTAACTTGGTCATTCATTTCTCAGGTGAATGCCTTGTCAGAGAATGAAAGCTGTAAATCTGGAATGAATTCTCACAGGGACAGGCAAGGCATGCTGGGAAACTGTAACCTTGACGATGAAAGGGTTCACATAAAAATTGTGAAATTTTCTATCATTTACAATGGTGTGTATATATATATATAAACCTATAAATTATGTTGTGCAAATAATAAATAGTTCCCAATAAGATACTTCCATTTTTATTTTTAAATAGTGTGGAGTGAACTTGAACTGCGGAGTTATCGCAACAAAAGCTAACCTTGCTTGCCCGAGTTTTCTTCAGTCCCCCTGTGAATGAACTACCCAGGTGATCTCTGAAACAAAACTTTGACAGTTGTATAAAAAATGTACCCGAAACATACCAAATAAAGCTAATTCTCTAAAATGTGTAACACCTAGCCCCGTTCTTCCCTATAAACAAGTTTATCATTCATTTACATCACTGCCCTGGTGCTGGCTACCCATTTATGTTGTAAATAAGAATGCTAATGGGTGAAATTGTGTGGATCTTAATGTTCCACCATTAAGGAAGAGAAGGTGTCTAAAGTTCAATAATGTGATAGTCAAGGCTGAAGTGAAGCTTCCAGGGCCAATGTTCCCCTGCTACAATCATACCTTGACTGTTTAACATTTATTTTCAAGCAGCCTATTTTTTTATGCAGTCCAAAGGGTGGAAATACATTGATACATTTTCAGCAAAAGCCTCAGAATCCATCCAGAGACCCTGTCAGGCTGACGCAAGAAGAGAAGAAATTTAAAAAAAAAATGAACACAAAATGGTTTAATTGGACAAAATCTCTGCGCTGTGTTCTGAGAGCAGTCTCATGGTGACAATTATAATTTTATCTGGTGAAATTCAATGTAGAGGAGAGCAATAGGGCTCTTTTGGGTTCTCCCATTCCAATTAACCATCCAGTTAATAACAGAACCACGTTTTAGATTTCAGTATCTGCATTGTGAAATGATTTCTATTAGTTTGGCTTTAATGTTTTTTCTTTAAGACCACATTTGTTTTCCAATCCAATATATTATTGGTTTAGTTTTGCATATAAGCACATCGTGGTATGTCTTAAACTTCATTTTTAAGTTTAACTAAAGCCCCTTTCACACTGCACGTCGGACCCGTCATATTGCCGGAACATTGCCGGGTCGTCTTCTGTGTGAAAGCAACCCCGTCCCGGGATTGATTCACGCATTGAACCCGGGTCGGGGACCTAGTAACATTGTCAGATTCAACCCGGGACGAGCGCTGTGTGAACAAAAGCCAGATCTAATTCCATGTCGAAGTGATGATGCATGTTATCGTGCAACTCTTTTACCGGCTGTTTTGATGGAAGATCAACGTTCGCGACGAAAACATATGTGCAAACTGTAATGAAGCAGAGATCAGTTAGTTCCGCGCTGACGCCGAGATCGTTTGCTTGCTTCAGTGAAAGTATAACGTGCCAAGCTTTTTCGACTCGTACATTACACGTCACGCCCTGATGTCACGTGTCGTTACGGGATCTTTACGGGTTGTGTGTGAAAGTACGCACATATCCCGGGTCATCACTGGCAGTGTGAAAGTGCAAAATCTAGCGGCCCGGGAACAGTTTGCCCCTGTATTTGCCGGAATGGCAGTGTGAAAGGGGCTTAATGTACTTTAATGTATCTTGTAATTAGTTGTTTATTTTTGTTCTCCTCTTAAAGCAGACATTTAAGGATGCAGTGACTTTTACTTTGTTTAAATGTCATTCTCATCAGAGTTCCTGCTAATTTATGGGGCAAACACAACGTGATGTAAAAATCCTGTTCAATCGTCATGGTAGACCTACACGATAAAACCTTCAGAGGTCAACGGAGCTCTTGAGTCATCAAAACAGGACAGGCAATCAACTGACAGGTGGAGGTGTTTGATGATGTAATTTCCTGCACCTGTCATTCTCGCAGGAAGGCGCCGCTTCTACATTTCATTATGATGGCTCGCTTCATTCGGATTGCGAAGGTCATGGAGTTCTGGGTATTAAGTCCATGGGATGCATCTTAAATTAAGTTTGCCACCAGACCTGGGAATTCAATTTGTTCATGGTCCAAACTAGGGCTGTTTTTCTGCAAATAATTCATCTAACCTCATACGTTATCTATAACTAATTAGCTGTGTACAGAAATGTGGAAACAGAACAAGAACATAGCATCCTGTGTCGCACGGGGAGATTTATCAGAGGGCAATTTAGGCACAGGAAGTAAATGATCCAACAAAATACATTAACCTTATTTACTAGATAGAGAGGCTTATTAGATCGCTCACCACAAAGAGCCCAGCTTGGTGTCTCTGTCGTTTCTAGCACATTAAGAAACACACAGACACACAGAATTTGCTAAAGTGTATTACATTATTTAGCCGAGAGGATGACCTTGATGTTTCCTTGGAACATTTAACCAACCCCAAGGTAGACATTATAGTGATGAATACACAGGAACACTGACAGCAGCCAAATCTTATCTATTTGCAGAGCATGAGGAAGAACCTCTCTCTCTCCGTTTGCTCGTTTGGACCTCATGCTGTGGCCTCTTTACTCATTTGTCATTACACCCTGCTCTTCTACTGTCAGCTCAGCAGTGAGTGTCGAAACCCGCCAAGGCTGCTCATTCTCTCCATCTCTCTTTTTCTCTCACACACAGGCCCTGGCTTCATCTCTTGCCCCTCCTTTTGCTCTATCAATAACCAGTTCCCAGGGTCATAAGGGTAATATTTAACACATTCAATCAGAGTCAGAGTTTTTATTAGTCTCTGGTTGGTGGGCCAGCGTGCATTCGTAAGCCTGATAATTAAATTCCGGGTATGAATTCGGTTACACCTCTATAAAATCCTGACTCATATCACAAGGTCTGCTGTGTTGTTTTTCACCTTTGTGTGTACTAGTAAAATCACCAGACTGCAAGGCAAAATGATCATGATGATGTCTGTAAATCTGTAAGTTGACTGAAAAAGTTAAGGGTTGTGAGTTATTGAGTTATGAACATACTGTTCATGACCAAATCATTGCCCTCAACCAGCAATGTCTTCGATGAAGGTTTGAGGGTTTTTGGTTTCATAAATTCCATACATTCAGGCTCTATGTTAAGACTGTCTTAAGAACTAGTCAGACCAACTAGTAGTTAGTTTTTACATAACTCTGAAAAAAGGTTTCACCAATCTTGAAGAAAAAAAAAATAGATATATTATAAGACATGTGTAACCATTTTATGCAACAAACCATTGTTAAAAACATCCTAGCAACTGCATAGCAATATGCTAAAAAGCATAGATACAGTATTGTTCAAAATAATAGCAGTACAATGTGACTAACCAGAATAATCAAGGTTTTTAGTAAATTTTTTATTGCTACGTGGCAAACAAGTTACCAGTAGGTTCAGTAGATTGTCAGAAAACAAACAAGACCCAGCATTCATGATATGCACGCTCTTAAGGCTGTGCAATTGGGCAATTAGTTGAAAGGGGTGTGTTCAAAAAAAATAGCAGTGTCTACCTTTGACTGTACAAACTCAAAACTATTTTGTACAAAAAAAAAAATTTTCTGGGATTTAGCAATCCTGTGAATCACTAAACTAATATTTAGTTGTATGACCACAGTTTTTTAAAACTGCTTGACATCTGGGTGGCATGGAGTCAACCAACTTGTGGCACCTCTCAGCTGTTATTCCACTCCATGATTCTTTAACAACATTCCACAATTCATTCACATTTCTTGGTTTTGCTTCAGAAACAGCATTTTTGATATCACCCCACAAGTTCTCAATTGGATTAAGGTCTGGAGATTGGGCTGGCCACTCCATAACATTAATTTTGTTGGTTTGGAACCAAGACTTTGCCCGTTTACTAGTGTGTTTTGGGTCATTGTCTTGTTGAAACAACCATTTCAAGGGCATGTCCTCTTCAGCATAGGGCAACATGACCTCTTCAAGTATTTGAACATATGCAAACTGATCCATGATCCCTGGTATGCGATAAATAGGCCCAACACCATAGTAGGAGAAACATGCCCATATCATGATGCTTGCACCTCCATGCTTCACTGTCTTCACTGTGTACTGTGGCTTGAATTCAGAGTTTGGGGGTCGTCTCACAAACTGCCTGTGGCCCTTGGACCCAAAAAGAACAATTTTACTCTCATCAGTCCACAAAATGTTCCTCCATTTCTCTTTAGGCCAGTTAATGTGTTCTTTGGCAAATTGTAACCTCTTCTGCACATGCCTTTTTTTTAACAGAGGGACTTTGCGGGGGATTCTTGAAAATAGATTAGCTTCACACAGACGTCTTCTAACTGTCACAGTACTTACAGGTAACTCCAGACTGTCTTTGATCATCCTGGAGGTGATCATTGGCTGAGCCTTTGCCATTCTGGTTATTCTTCTATCCATTTTGATGGTTGTCTTCCGTTTTCTTCCACGTCTCTCTGGTTTTGCTCTCCATTTTAAGGCATTGGAGATCATTTTAGCTGAACAGCCTATCATTTTTTGCACCTCTTTATAGGTTTTCCCCTCTCTAATCAACTTTTTAATCAAAGTACGCTGTTCTTCTGAACAATGTCTTGAACGACCCATTTTCCTCAGCTTTCAAATGCATGTTCAACAAGTGTTGGCTTCATCCTTAAATAGGGGCCACCTGATTCACACCTGTTTCTTCACAAAATTGATGACCTCAGTGATTGAATGCCACACTGATATTTTTTTGAACACATCCCTTTCAACTAATTCAACTAATTGCCCAATTGCACAGCCTTAAGAGCGTGCATATCCTGAATGCTGGGTCTCATTTGTTTTCTGAGAATCTACTGAACCTACTGGTAACTTGTTTGCCACGTAGCAATAAAAAAATATACGAAAAACCTTGATTATTCTGGTTAGTCACATTGTACTGCTATTATTTTGAACAATACTGTATGTATACGTAGACGCCTCATTAGCGACTGTTTCTTTAGGTCACTATATGTAAGCCATTCGCCATTCTGTAATGGTCAACTTGACGTCATTCACTATAATAATCAATGAATATTCAAAGATGCCATAATCCTTACATATCTATGGTTCTGCCCCTCTCTCGAATTCTCACCTGTGGAAGTTTATCCTGTTTCTTCAGGAATTTAAATCCCGGCAGTTTTTACAACACTTTGCCATGCAGGATTGTGACATCTTTGAATATTCATTGATTATTATGGAGAATCACGTGAAGTTGATCGTTGGAAGATGGTGGACACGTCTAGTTTGCTTGGAGCTGTCAAATCTATGCTAAAACCCACTATGAACACCTTAGCAACCACATAGCAAAACGATGACAACCATGCACAACAACAACATAGCATTTTCTTATATAAAAACTGAAATTTGACTACCATTTTTGATTTAAAAAATGCAAAGATATAATAATATATGCATAAAAATAAATGCTGTTCTTTTTAACTTTTTTATTAATCAAATAACCATTTCCACAAAATATTAGACTGTTTTTAACATTGTTAAATATAATGATAATAGTAACCATTATTAAAAACTGAACACCAGTAATCGGTAAGAATGCTGCATCAACTCAAGCATAATAGAATGATTACTGAAGGATTATGTGGCACTTAAGAGTACTGGCTACTGAACATTAAGCTTTACTAGCAGGAATAAATTACATTTTATTTAAATAGAAAACAGTCAAATTGTAATAATATTTCACACTATTGCTGTATTTTACTGTATTTTTGACCAAATAAATGCAGCCAGTGCAGGTGATCATTAAAGACTTTATTAAAAACAGAAAAAAAAAACATATATATATAAATTAAATAATGTCAAATAAATCTCATCAAATACAATATATCAACTAACAGCACATGCCTATTACATTAAGGGAAAGTCCTTGACAGTGATATTATTGACTTCACAGACATAATGCTTTGTTATTTTACATTGGTTGATTGGTTTGGTTAGACCCCCCTGTCCAACAAATATTTTGTTTGTAGCATTTGGAATTATTCATTATTCATAATTATTCAGGATTTTTGAATAAATTATTCAGGCACAACTCTAATTGCTGCGTAGGTCAGAACAGCATTACATTACAATAATATTTCAGTTTTTTGTGTTTCTCACAGGTGTTGTGGCACTTATATTCTCCGTTCAGTTAAAACATTAACTCCTGCTCTCAAAAGGACAAATTAGTATTGGCACCTGACGCAATTTTTTATCATTTTTCGTGTTTTCAATACCTCGGTTGTAACCCAGCATAAAATATCTACATAACTATTAACTATTCCTCATGGGTTTATTTACAGATATCCTTCATTGATTCACACTCACTGGAATGGAGTAAAACCCTCTGCAAATACAAAGTCTCTTACATCTCAGCTATGCTTTTTGTTCGCCTCTGTCACTTGAACTCACTCTGGGATGCAGAATGAGTTTGTGACTTCCTTAACCTTGTGAGACGGAGCCCCCTCCTCCCCATTACTTCCATCCTGACTGCAGCGCACACCTTCTCCTGATCGATACGCAATCAGCCATTCTTTTCCTCAGCTCCCCGGTCATCAAAACTGTTTACAAAGCTAACAATTACTTTCTGAGATAGCTCTCTAAATTACTGGCACAAACCGCGATGCTACTTCCAAAGTGCACGAAGATTAAAAATAAACGTGTCCAGTATCTAAGATTTGGTTATCGGGTTATTTGTGTATATTAAATTGGATTATTATCCCTCTTTTTCATTCTGATTGATTAATGAGAACTACTATAGTATAATTTAAAGGAACAGGTGAAACAATATTAAAATTCAGTCTCCATTTAATAATCATATCATCCATAACCTATCTTACTTTCATATGTTACATACAGTTGAGAGGAAAATTTAATTCTGTGCAATTACAACACATGTGAATTGAGGGTTTTTTTAGCGCTTTGGGAATATAAATTGGTCCATATTACGCATGTTATGTTCCAAATTTTCTGAATCAAAAGATAGACCAGAATAATTAAGGTGCACCCAAAATCTATCTTCTGTTATGGTTCACCGAAGCACACTGGAACACATTTTATTATTATTTTTTTAATTTGTTTTTTTTATTTATTTTAAATCCGTAAAACTTCTAATACCGTTAAACATTTTTGCAATTTAAAATGTGTTTGCTATAAATATATAATCTGACTTTTTATTGGTAGTAAAAACCATACTTTTAAACAGTAGTGTGTTTTAAAACAGATACTGAAGTTTGAAAGAAAAAAAAATAGTATTGTAAATAATTTATTGTTTATACTAGAATTATATCTTCACTATGATTACAAAAATAAAGTTCATCCACTGAAACATTAAATGACCTTGCCTGGAAGTTACAGCAGTTTGGGGGTCATACAGACAGGCAGAAATAGATGGATTGATAGATTCAATTTAAATTTTTTGTTTGTCAGTTGTTGTAAGTTGTTGTAACCTGTTATTCGTTATTAAGTCATCCATGTTTGGAATCTTACCACAGTAAATGAAAGCTGTCCAAATGTCATAAATAACATAAACAGAAGATCACTGGGGTTAACAACATAAAGCTAGATTCTGCAACAATAATCCTATTGAGGAGCTGAATTTTATAGAATGAAGTATAGTTTTAATTCTGTGCTTCATGCTTTAAAGTGAAGGTGTATGAATTGCTGGTCATTTCAGAAAGTTTACATCGATTTTAAAGGTCTGAGTGGAGGCTAATTCAGCCTATTTATACTGGCCTGACCTTGTGCACATTTTTGCTGGTTTTACTGTCTGAGTTTAAGTGTTTACCACTCTCATCACTTTAAATAAAGGAACATTTCTTAAAAGACTGAGTCACATTACCCCACACTAATAATGGATGACATCTCCTAATGCCTAATAATCTCAAATGAGGCAGTTCTTTGCAAATTATTTTTGGTTTGTGGCAATTTGTGCATGGTTAATTGCCCATTAATATCCATTAGTTGGGTTGCTTATATAATTCATTATGTGTTGTGTATGCTTTTAGTGGATCCGTGCATTTCCCTTCAGACCAGCTTTGTATAATCCATTTGTATGAATCTACTGATTCTTTTTCTTAAAGCTATTTTCATTTAAGAGTGAAGAATTACAATCAACATTACTGCATGATTGCATACTATAGCTGCGTAAAACTGGTAATCATATGAGTTATTATTGCTATTTTGTTTGTTTGTTTTTACATGGATGGATTATATACATAAACGTTCTAAAGCTTCCAGAAATGTTCAGCTATAAAACATGATAGTAAGGGTTTGTTTTGAAAGAGCACTTCAAAGATCATGTTCTTTAAAATATATCTTATTTTCAGATATTCTGGGAATGGCGGGGACAGGTTGGATTTCTTGTTTTTCAGATTGTTGCTTGAAGCGCATGATTTTGTGAAAAAGTTAAAGCATTTGTTTGAGAAGGGACTTGAGTCTTGTTTTGAGACTCTTCCCGAGGAGGAGTTTGGGCTCTTTTTTGGCCCCTTCACTTTTTCACTTCTTCCTTTCATTGAGGAGCAAATATAAAATGATGACATAAATCTAAATTGTTATATCAGATGAGGGAGAAGTGAAAAATCATTTTATTAATTCCTCTACCCAGGTCAGAGTCACCAGGTTAACACATTTTGGAAGCATTGTACAGCTAATTTGGAGGTTTTATTAAAAGCCATATTGCTGTTGTTTTAGAGAGAATTATTTGTGTAGTATGGATCTTAGATAGGCCTATTGAAAATTAAGTCCATTGATTTAATCCATAATAGGGATGTGATTTAGGAGCATTGCAACAGGTCTTTTGTAGATAGCCCTTGTCTACAGAGAGCATTAAATCCATTTAAGCAGAGCATGGTAACTTCAGTCTGTCTGCAACCCTGAAGCTGCTCTGGACTGTTTCCAATGCTTCCCTCACTCAATCCTCAAATGCAGATCTAATTGAATGGCAGGATAAAGTGAACAAATCAGGAAAATGTTCTGTTCTAAAAAACAACAACAACAACAAAAACTAGTGAGCTGCCTGTAGGCAAGCACATGTCAACGGTTAGGCAATCTAATTACTGTGCCTCCTTAGATACTTTGTTTCCTTCAAGTACCAAGGAAGTTACACATGCCTCTTTGTTGGAAAAAACAGAAGTGATTGCAACATGCAGTGGGGGTGTGGTGTGGTGTGGTGGGGTGGGGTGGCGGAGGCTTGATGGATGGATATTTATTATTTTTCTCTCTCTCACTTTTTTTTTAACCTATTTTATGCATTTGGCGAACTTGTTAGTGTCCTGTGCACTTCTGTCTTCTGTGCACTATTGTTCAAAAGTTTAGGGTCAATAGCGCAATGATGTCATAAATCGATCAAAGGTACAATACTAGACATTTACATTTTAATAAAAGCTTTCTATTTCAAATGCAATGTGATTATAATACTACCAAAAAAGTCATAATCCTAACCTTTAACTCCATACCAAGGTCCCAGACAATAAATCTAAAAATGATTTGTGTTTGGAATGCTGTGAGCACGGAGACTATAGTGTACACCGTAAATTTTTAGCTTAAATTATTAATTTGAATAAACAGAGCTCACAAACGGCTGCTGAGGTGGTATTCTCAAGTGAAGCGAGTTGAGGCTTGGACCCAGATACAGCACTTCTTATGTCATCACTTAACAACTGAATTGAAACCGCTTTTGATTGCACTCTCTCATTTTACTTTCACAAATCTTTAATGTGACTCGGGAAGAACGAGGTTCTGTACTGGAATTAGTCTAGTTCACCTGTTTCAATGCAGTCTTGAGCCACAAAAAGAATTGATTATTGATATATAAATTATTTTTTTTATTATTATTTTTATTTTTTTATGAATGCCAAGGTGCGAAAGATAAAACTACAAAGAATGTCAATATTGCACACAAAGGGTTGAAATTACATGCAAAGCACCATTTACGGACGTATGTAAACATAAAAATAAATACTAAATGAAAGCTTTAACAAAATAAATTAAAAAGATTAACTAAATGAACAATTTTAACAGCCTTAAGATTTTTGGAAGATGAAATAGTTTGGATATACTGTTGAACCTCTACACAAAAACTGTCTAATCCAATTCATTTTAAAAGTGTTGTTCAAAGAAGAGAAATCAAGGAAATTCAGCTCACCATACTCATATGTGTCCATTAATATAGACTTCATAATATAATGGATTTTGTTTTCCCAACAAAATTAAACATGATTTTATCAACTGATTTACAGATTTTGTTGTCCACATATAGAGAGAGTGCAGAGTATGTAAGCCTGGAGATTCCCTCCGTCATAGCAAGCAGTATTCTGCCTCTCAGGGTCAAGTCTCTCTGCAACCATGCCTTGAATCTTCTTTGAGCTTTAATTATAACCGGGTCAAAAAATAATTGATTAGTTCATCTATCGAGTCATCTGCTTTTTCGAGTATAAGCTTTAACCTATGCAGTCTAAGCCGTAAAAAGAGACTTGGTGGTGTTTTATTAAAACCTGTCTGTGTGTGCTTTCAGCACAGGAGAGTGAGGGATTTATGAACTAAATATCACCAAGAGCAAGAACGACAGAGGTTGTGTTGAGCGATTGGTGGGATTGTGAGCATCTGCTCTTGTCATATGTTTAGGAATGTATTGGTTTATTCACCAATGGTGGTTTATTCACTCAATAGTCTGCATCGCTTCAAGCCCCGCCATTGCTCTCTAAATCATCTTTTATTTCTCCAGCTGTCCGTGCTAGGCCCCTCCAGTGCGCTTCTGCTATTTACCATCCCGATCCATAGTAGCCGTCCAATCACTGCAGCATAGCAAATAATGTGGAAAAAGGGATATGGGGAGAGATTTTGACGGTAAAATCGTGGGGGCTGTTTATATATGAGATTTTGTATAAATCTAATTCATACATAGTAGGAGTAATGGAAGGTAGACGAGGCACCTGCTCGGATTCAGAGCTGTCATCTCCACATCTCCCAGAACAGATTGGATGATGGCATGGAAATGTTTGCTGCAATATTCCTTCGCCGTACCACTCCCTCTCTTTCTCTCTTATCTATCTCTCTCTCACTCGTCCAACCCAGCGCTCGCCCTACCTCTCTTTTGATAACAGTTCTGTTTGACTTGTATCATTTATCAAAATGCCTTGCAGAGCCGCAGAAACACAATAAATTATTCTGACAAATTATGGCATCAGCAGAGATATGTCTCTGCTGTTTTCTGACTTTGCAAAGACCTGTGGTCAGTATCTAGAAACCCGGATAATGTTGTTTAGCTGCGGGATCTGTTGAATTGTGAAGAGCAGCACTGTGGAGCAACTAACTACAGTAACAACTTTACTAACTTTACATTCACCGTTTCTAAATGCATGTTTTTGATTCATCAGTAATAATCATCAGTGACAGTAGTCCTTTAATATTAAAACTGTATAGATTCTACTGACTTGCTACATTACCTTTTTTTTTTTTATGTGATATTGGGTTTTGTAGTTCTAAAGCCTCCTGAAATGAGGCTACAATCAATAATGGTCTTCTATAATTTCATATGGGATCATGAAGTATGATTCGTTTTGGTGAATTACTTTATTCAGAAAGTTCATAGTCAGTAAATTAAGTGAAAATGAATGTGAAAGTGAACATGCAGCCAAGTTTGGTGACCCATACTCTGAATTTGTGCTCTGCATTTAATCCATCCAAGTGCACACCCACAGCTGTGAATACACACACACACACCCTCACCCACACACACCGTGAACACACACCCAGAGCTGTGGGCAGCCAATGCTGCAGCCCCCGTGGAGCAGTTGGGCGTTCAGTGCCTTGCTCAAAAGGTCTAACTTCAGTCATGGTATTGAGTGTGGAAGAGATTGCTACAATCTCTGCTATACCGGAGACTCAAACCCACAACCTTGCGGTTACAAGACCAACTCTCTATCCATTAGGTCACGACAGTGCCACATCTTGATGACAAATGAGAAAAAGTGATCAAAGCGATTTGTTGTAAGCGTTTCCAAGCGCTTTTGCCCGGAAAATGTGCATGGAGCAGAGGCGTTAAAGCATCAACCCCCTGGAGTTACAGGAGAAATTGTGTGAGGAGGGGATTGATTTTGAGCAGAAAGGAAGTGACAGTCTCATCTTTGGGAAGAATTAGAGGGAAAATAAATGAATGACTGGAGTCACGTACACGGACAGCGAGAAAACGTTGATCTCGTCTTTTTTTAAACGGAAAGATTTTCATGCATACTGACTACAGCGAAAAGGTTAAGGGAGTTTTTAAATTAGCAAGTCTTTAACTCGGGTTGCAAGTCTTTATCTCAGGTTGTCCATTAACATGCATTTATATACTTATTTTTCATCTGTTGCAACCTCACAAGTGATATCTCACAATTTTGTGGAATGTATATTGAGATAAGTGCAACTAAACACACATTTTGCACTGCATGGCGAAAAAGGTGTTTATAGTAATCAAATCCACTCTTGAAGGAATTGTTGTTGTCATTCAGAGAAATCAGGCACCAATTAATTTGCTAATGAGAGACATTTCAACAACCCTGAAATTGTCAATTATCACATTTTCGAATACCTGAAAATCCTCTAATGGATGAATAAGATGAACATAATAATGTACATATGTGTGTTTTTCTCAGGGAGCCTGGCATCAGCATTAACATCCATGGGAATAATTCATTTTAAGACTTGTTAAGCTTTTTGTTAAGATTCAGAACCCAGGTCTGGATGAAGTGTATCTAACATTGCTTTTATAGTTGTACATTATAATATCTAAGCAATGATAATATAAAAAGTGCACATTAGTTGAAACGCATTTGAATGAAGACTTTTTTTATATTTTTCTTATAATTTCTGCAGTCCTTCAGTAACTAAAGTAAACTATATTTTGAAATGTTCACCCACAGTACATCATACAGTATATTGGCTTACACCATGCTGTTGTTGGAGGTTTGCTAAAGGCTTCCTGAATTTTTTTTTAGCATTGTTATGTGGTTGTTAGGATTTCCAGAGTGGTTGCTAGGGTTTAGGACACATGCTGGTTTGTAAAGTTGTATTTAAAGTTGTATTTATCATAAATTATATATTAAACAAATAATATATATATATATATATATATATATATATATATATATATATATATATATATATATATATATATATATATATATATATATCGTATTAATACATATATATTTAATACTAGTTTCCTTCTTTATTTAAAATGTTCTGTAGTATTGCTGTGAGCAGTGTAGCCGCCCTTCGTCCGCTTTGGTTGAAGTGTTATTTGTCATTCCAGTAAAGCAGAGAGAGAGAGAGAGAGGGGAATGAAGTGTAGCGAGTAGTGATATTACTGCAGTAATCAGTAAGCCTCTCTGTCCTGTGGGATAAGGCTGCTGAGAGAGGGAATGAGAGGAAAGGATAGCGAGAGGAGATGCTTGTAGTTGGAAGCGACGAAGGGGAGGAGGCTGAGAGGAGTGGGGCCCAGCATAATTCATGCCCTGCATCTCAAGTGGGGCGGTGGGGAGAGTATAAGCGCTGAATAATGAAACCTAGATGAAGTATTAAGTATGCTGTGGAGGCCTTTGTTGGAGAGCTCTCAGAATTATTTAAAAAGGTTAGTCTATGAATAAACATGGCTCATCAAGGTTTTATACATGGCAGAAGAAACAGACACTAATGCTTAATAAGGAAAGGGATGTGGTCATGTATAAAAAGCAATTGTTCCTCCTTTTTCTTGCCCTGTACACTAGCTTAAAGTGTAATGTGTCCAGGAGGGCTTTCTAAGGCAGGCAGACAAGGACAGAAGGATAAAAGTCAGCACAACACCATTTCGCAAGACATTTTACTTCCTTAATGGGACACATTTATGAGCAAAATGGCTAAATATGTAGGCATGGCTTGGTTTAATCCATTGAGGATTCACTGAATGGATCATGAAAAGTGGCCATCATATGCCAGAATGGAGCCAGTTGTTGCACAATAAAACAATAAATAGGGTCCGTTTTAAGTTCATGTTGACTTTTTAGAAGGAGCACGGTTTCTATTGAGTTGTTCTCAGATGGTTTTCTGGGACATGATGTTTGCATCATTGGTCTGCTGTGCTGACAGATGCTCTCCCATGCTGTCCTTTTTCTGCACTTCTAAATTTATTTGTCTTTGTTTCAAATGTATTATTGTCTTCTGATGCATTTTATATGAATGTTTTCTTGTATTTTTAGATCTGCACACATACAGTACCAGCCAAAACTTTGACGCACACACTCTCCCTCCATTATTACGGTTTCACACACATATATATATATATATATATATATATATATATATATATATATATATATATATATAATATACATACACAGTACAGACCAAAAGTTTGGACACACCTTCTCATTCAAAGAGTTTTCTTTATTTTCATGACTATGAAAATTGTAGAGTCACACTGAAGGCATCAAGGGCTATTTGACCAAGAAGGAGAGTGATGGGGTGCTGCGCCAGATGATCTGGCCTCCTCAGTCCCCGGACCTGAACCCAATCCAGATGGTTTAGGGGTGAGCTGGTCCGCAGACAGAAGGCAAAAGGGCCAACAAGTGCTAAGCATCTCACAGGGAACTCCTTCAAGACTGTTGGAAGACCATTTCAGGTGACTACCTCTTGAATCTCATCAAGAGAATGCCAAGAGTGTGCAAAGCGGTAATCAAAGCAAAAGGTGGCTACTTAGAATATTATATATTTTCAGTTGTTTCACACTTTTTTGTTATGTATATAATTCCATATATAATTCCACATGTGTTAATTCACATTGGCTAGCGGACCCCCACCTGCTGTTAGCATTCCATTGACTCCCATTAATTTTGCCGTCACTTTAACAGCGAATAACTTTACATCAGAGGGGTTTAAAGACTCCATTTGTCCATTAATTATTTCTAAAGAAACACGAAAATGTATAAAAGGCTCCATTACCTTGTATCTCAAGTTATGGTCCAGTAGAAGCAGTTTTTGTAAAAAACAGGCTAACGATTGTGTCATAACCTGCGACTCTGTCACACAGTAGAGAAATTAGGAGCAGCTCGCAGACAATCTTTTACTATCTATGAGGCAATCAGGGGGATGTGGAGACATGAAGTAAAGGAAGATAATGAATCGGAATACTTACCAAAATTTGCCCGCTCACTCTCGCCTTCGCTGCAAAATTCGGTGGGTGATTCAGATTTCCCTTGGCACAGTGATTAGAAGACTTATAATTGTCAGACAGGTTGCTCACGTGACAAATTTACGTCATCAAGCTCAGTTTGAGGAACTGAAGTGCGTGCTTCAAATTGACACTTGTCTCCTTTGGGGTCGCTGTGACCATTTTTTTTTACTGTCTATGGTTTTTAGCTGTTTGGCATGACATGAAATGTGACATGAACTCGTGCATATCAAATAATGTTATTTACTTATTGTAGTTTGAATTGGATCTTGTTCGCAACTTTGCGATGGTGTGTCATTACCCTCCACCTGGTTTATTCACCTGAATATGATTGTCAAGTCATTAAGTAAACTGCTAAGATTCATTCTGTGATTAACTTGTCTTGCTGACCAATTGTCGGTATGTATGATTCATTTATTTTCCAAAATCGATTTAAGTAAGTTTTTAATAGTTTGTTTTTAGCAGAACGAACAATGTCTGTTGGGAGTGCACCATCTTATTGTGGTTGGGATGATCCTTTCCTACATGCAGCGACATTTTAGACGGCATTGCTGCTTTGTTGCTGTTTTGTGGCAATTGTTTGTTGCTTTTAAGCACTGTGCATGTTCTATATAACTGGTGTTCTGTGTGTTAGGCCCTGTGTCAGGAGGCTGGCTGTACTAGAGCCTTGGTGGTGTTTGGAGCACTGAGATTGGATTGCCCCTTGTGATCACTTGCCTCACGTGTGTGTGTGTGGTGTTAAGAATAATCAATTTACAGCTAGCCTACCTGGCCACGGGTAAGTTTTAGTCATTTTGTTTTGTGTGTATTGTATTGAGTCGTAGTTGTTTAGCTCTATTGAGCTATATTTTTAGTCTTAAGTGTTCTGATTATTGTAAACCTAATAAACATGTACATTAATACCTTCTAGTCTCTACCCTACCTGGTAACGAACCTGTGTCTAAAAATCTGTTAATTTGTTACTTCTCCCCACTTTAAAGGGGTGGCGTAGTCAGCATTGATACATCACCTTAGGGTTTTAATATTCCTAGGGTCCTATATTAATCTCTTTCTGCTCTGCTACATATATTAATAGATAGATAGATTAAGGCAACAAAACTGTTAAACAGCACAAGTGCAATAATTAAAAAAAATGGCACAATTTGTATTTGTCTGCAAACATAATGTTTATATATCAACATATATGTTAACATATATAAACATGCAGTTGTTTGGTAATAAATGATGTACATGTGTGTACTGGGACCATGTTTCTTATACTCATACATTATGTGTGCATAGATAGATAGATAGAAGAGTTTTTATATATACTGTACAGTACATGTATAAAATATGGTCCCAATGTCACTCAAAAATACTGTCCTGATTTCAAGACAGCATAACTGTGCATTTATATTGTTTGTTCTGCATTTATAGTGAAGTTATTAATTTGTTTATCTAGATTATTGAGGCAAATCAATAATGCATACAATTGCTTCTGATTTGTGTTTTCAATTCATCGCCAATGATCGCCTTTTTCTATCTTAAAATAGAGGACTATAGTTCAGTGCTTTTGCTTCCATTTTGTCTAAGGATACATCTCAAAACATTTCTCACCCTCTGTCTTTTCACTAAAGATATATTCCCTCTGCGCGTTAGACCCTGACAGGTCAGGCTTGTTTCTCATTCAGCCCCAGTGTTGTTTTTTGCTCAAACTCTTTGAATCGTGTAGCGCTAAACAAGCTCTGCATTCAGCGTGCGTTCCTACGTTCCCTGTAAAGCCTGTCACATATGGAGCATCACATATCCTGTGTCTTTACCTCACCAATATTAAAGCAATGACACCTATCGGCCCAGATCTCCCACCTAGGACAGAGGTATATATAAGGAGGCAGAGAGGTGCATTGCATTTTGGGTGCTGTGTCACAGAGGGCAGGTGCACATGCTTGCATCTGGGGATTTGCTTGTGTTTTTGTGCTGTTGTGTTGTTATAGAGCAGTGATAGGAGAGCTGTTGTTTTTTAACAACAACAACCCTGGTAATTGAATGCCCTGGAAACTGAGTGCAGACTGTGTTGTTTGATTTTCAGATGGGCCAGGTGTCATTGTGAATAAAGCACCACTATAGAAAAGGTTCATCACCGACCCAGGAGAGGAGAGAGAGAAAGAAGGGGGAAGATAGGTGGGAGAAAAAGAAAGGTACACAGGCAGAGAGAGAGAGAGAGAGATAGAGAGAAAGAGAGAGATATTCATATTCTCAAATAAACTCAGGAAAATACACAAATGTATAAAGAAATAGAATGTGTGTATATATATATATATATATATATATGTATAAAAAACACAAATAATAGTTTAATAATATTAATTGTTTTTTGTTTTGTCCTGACAATACTAGCTAGACCACTTCTAATGTTTTAGAACACACACAGTTTTTATCACCATGCATTAGAATGTTGGTTTAAAGCATAAAGTGCATGCGATTGGTGAATATCTTTTGGATTAGGCATCAACCATTAAGGGCAATATAGATAGATAAATAGGTATAGATAGATATATAAACACACATACTGTAGTAAGCTACCCATTCCTATGCAAAGACTGAACATTTCATAAAATGCATTAGTTTAGTGGAGAGAAAACACAAGTCTTTTCCACATGTCTCATCATGCCAAGTGTCCATCACTTTAATTAAGCCTCATCATCAATCCATAAATTACATAAGTGTTTCAAAGCCCGAAGGAACTGATGAGCCAGTGTCCTCTCTGATTGTTCTTGAGCTTGAAGTTTCACAAAACTTCAATCAATCCCTGTGTGGGATTAATGCACGTCTTTGTCCTTCGTATGGATTTACGGCCATGTAACAGTCTCGACCGTCTTCAGTGCTCTTACAGGAAACAACCACAAAGTAATGGAATGACAATGCCTGCTTAACTCCGTTCGCCTCTGATAGATGCAAGTTACTAGGGTGTTGCATCAGAGAATCATTATGTACACGAATTAGCATTGGAGGAAAACAGTGGAAGGAGGGGAAGGGAGGGGTCGGTATTGTCGGTGTGAGCCCAATCCACAATAATCTGATAATTAGATTCATTAAAATATGAGTGTCATTCAGGGAAGTGACTGGTTTGACAGATGGCTAAGCACCTTAATTGGAACACATTCATTTGAAGTTCAGATTTTCCACAGTTTCCATGAGCCTGGTAATTCATTAAAAATGTTAACAAAATAAACACAGGTCATATCTGTCGCAGCTCTCCTGGGTTCTCTGGAAAATAATAGGAGAAAGGAATAAAAAGATGTAAAAAATAACTTTGAGTGTAACGTTGTCCCTAATTGTTGATGGCCCGCGCTGCATGATGCCTTAATTCATCGCTTAAAACCTACTGATCGCTGATAAGATGGGAAATAAGAGGGAAAACATTAAAAAGTAATCAAGAAGGGTTGGTCTCTGATGTTAACTTTGTGATAATCGTCAAATAATGGTCAGGCTAATGAAAGAAGTGGAACCAAAGAAATGCGTTACGTCTCATTAACATCGCCACAGAAAAGAGGGAAAAATTGAACTTTCCGAGGCAATATTCAGATGATTTTTTCCATTTGAAGGGGAAACATGATGAATGATGGCTGAGATAGAAGACTGAGAGATGGCTAACCTTGGCGTAATGGTCTGTGGCAGAGCCTTGACTCTTTGTGTTATTGGTGCTGTCAGTCATAACCAGGCAAGAAGCGAAGCTTAACTGCTCCGACGACCTGACTGGTGGAGAACTTCAAGCATCATGAATGTTTTACATCTGTCCAGGTTATAATGTCATGTTTCAGGTTTACAAGATGCACTCAGTGGTTTTCTGCTGATTAAAATAGCTTCACGCCTGAATAAATGATTCTTACTTTTGATAATTATGTTGGAAACTAGGTATACTTTAACGAGACACTTTATTTTAGACCGAGCTGGTCCTCACATGGTGGCTGACATGTTGAAATCTGGTGACCAGCTGAATATGACTCGCTTTCTTCAAAACAGCCCTATAATGGATACTTCCACTTAGCACGATAGCACATTTCTTGAGTTAGGGTTACCATATGTGTCCTTTTTCCAGGACATGCCCTGGCCAGGATTTGCCGTAGATGCAGTAACTATGTAGCAAAAAAGCATTGTATGAAGAATAACTTGAGACTGCTGCACTCCTGACTTGTTTTCTCGAAAACTGAGTGAATCGATTAGATGATCTGCTGAAGCAGGTTTAGCAGAGTGAAATCATACACAAGAGTTGTCTATCACATAACATACTTAAACCAGCAGGATCCAGCTGCCAGGAGACCGCAGATGACTGCAGTGACAACCAGCCTATGTGGCAGGGAAGCACATTGTTATGGATAGGATAAAATGTTGTCACAATGTTGCTATGCTAACCCAGGCAAGCTGCTACTGGCAAGTTGGGATTGTTTTGTTGCAGGCTTGTCATTGGCCTTGGCTGAGTCAAGCCATAAGGAGAGGGATGCAGGAGCATGGCAAGCCCTGGGAGATTCTGGGAAAAGGACAGTGCAGACTGAGGTCACACGCACACACTCAAGCATATATTCAGCAATGGGAATCATAAATCAATAAATGATACAGGGCTGCAACTATCAACAATGAAATCAGTGATGAAAATAGCTTACAACTAATCAGTCAAGCTTGTTCACTGCGGATTGGAGAATCACTTTCAATTAGTTAAAAAGGAAAAAGTAAAAGAAATGCACATAATCCAAAAGTTTATAGGTAATTATTTCACAAACATATTGTTTATGTGGACTACTTGTATAATTTTTACTTTGTTTAAATGTTGGGTATGAAATGTATCTTTTGAACTGAGATTCTAAAAGCAATACAATATTTTACATGAGAAACCAACTGCAATGGGATTATAAATAAGAATCGCTTGAATTTTCTGCAGAAAGTAAAAACTGTTTTGCATTACCATGTTCAATCCAAGCTGCAGCTTTAATTAACAAATTGAATACACAAAGTCATAAATTTCATGGATATTGGTGCAAATGAAGGTTGTAGCCAATGGGGAAGCCACTATGGATGGATATATGTATTTTGGAGGGAAGTTTTACAACCTTTTTGTCCTCAAGCATATGTTTCACATCTGTTCTTTGACTGGATGTTGACGAAGAACTATTAAAGATTCTGGTAACACAAATACCCTCCATAGGTACCAACATATAATTTAAATGAACATTTAGACCATTAAAAAAATACAGCTGAAAGATACCATACATCTAATATTAACAATGGTATCCAATTCTAAAATATTAATTTAAATGTAATTTTGTATCAATACATAAGTGAAACACTTTAAGAGGAAAAATAATGAAAAGGGGAAATTTGGGTACATGTTCCTACATTTCTCAAGTGCTTATATCTAGAGGGAGATATAATTAGGATAGCTGTATAGTACAAGCGTACATTTGTCTGTTTCAAAGTGAATTTAGAATGAAAACTCTACATTCCTTTGAGTCGTAAAACAATCTTATCTTGATGCGTTTCTATGTTACCATGGTAACCAGAGGCCGTTTTATTTTGAGGTCATAGATGCATTTCGGGGTAAGGGTCGGGGAATGGCATGGGACATGGTTGAGCTGCACTAGAGAAGGCAACAAGTGTTATCTCTATGTTGGAGACAGGCTAGCTTTCCCAACGCAGACAAACTTAGAGTGGTTACAATCATCCGGTTTAATATCAAGCTCAAATTGATTTGATTTTGACGCAATACTTACACTAAAGCTTGTAGGTGGCTATGGTAAGGGGTATGACATTTACCGACCAGGCGCCGAGTGTTGCAAATCAGAACACACACTGGCCCAGGTAACCAATCACGGCACATTTCGTATTTCACAAGGCAAGCCTTCATTTGATACAGGAACTTTTCCAGCCATTCATGCAAGACCGGGGTGAGAGGTGTTGTAATAATGTAAAACCTGTGAAAAAATAATGTGTTTTTCCAAGTATGAGAGCCTATTCTAGCACAGTCCCCTCCCCCCAAAAAAATCTAAACTTTGTTAACAAGTATAATAGGACCACTTAAAAAAAAAAAAAAAAAAAAAAAAAAAAAAATCTATACAACATTACACTATGGTTACATCATTCTTGCAAGGTGATTGAAGGGTAAGCTAACTTTTCTTCTAGATTTTCTACACCTTCTAGAAGAGACGTTCACGTTCGTAAGGTCAAGGGTCATTTCTGGCCAGAGAACTCTGAGGCTTTAGAATATTTGTGACTGACATCTGCCCATTCAGAGAATTAGAACTTTGTTAACTTGCTCTGGATGTGTAACACGTCAAACGTACACTGCCCACCCTAACCCTGGCGGCAGGACAGATTTTGCCAACACTTGGCTCACATCCCAGACTGCTTCCTCGGAAAAGAAGACAAGTGGAAAATATCCTCCACCTCCCGCACAATCACACCATCTGCTGCTGTCGCTGATCCCTCGTTCCACTGGGGAACTGACACAGCATCCTCTGTTCACATCCCCCATAAACACAAACCCACAAACCCCCTGGTGCTGCTCCTCAGAGCATATAATGTTTGTGTTTATTGTGACTTTTATTTATTTATTTGTTTATTTTATTAATTTTTTAGTTATTTTTAAGTGGTGACAGCGTGAAGCTACTGACGGGCCCATATGTAGGCTAATGTTGCTGTTGGCAGTCAAGTGGTGGTAACAAGATGTTGACTTCCTAAATGACTCACCTAGACCAAAGCCCTGCTGCTTCTATACAACAATACAACACAGTTAGATATTTATTACTTTTTCTTTATTATGAATAACATTATTATTATTTTATTGATTTTTTTTTTTATTTATTTTAGTAAATTAGTTTTGTGAAATATTATCACAATTTAAAATAACTTTTACATTTGAATGCATTTCAAAATGTAATTTACTTCTGAGATGGCAAAGCTGAATTTTCAGCAGTCATTATTAAGGTCTTCAGTGTCACATGATTGTTCAGAGATCATACTTATATACTGATTTGCTTTTCAAGAAATAGTTATCATCTTCATTATCATCAATGTTTTAATAATGGGTGTGTTGCTTAATATTTTTGTGGACATAGGCCTGGTTCACACGGGACGATTTTAAAATTGTCGGCCGATTTTCCAAATATGAGAGACCCCACACACGGTGATAAAAAATCACGGGTCTAACAGTTTTGGTCGTTCCGTGTGTGGTTTGCAGCCACACAGCGAATCGGCAATATCAACACATCACACACAAACCGATTTGATTCCCGAGCATTCCCAGGTCAGACGGGAAATCTTGCAAAATCCCTCGAGATCAAACGTGACTTCAGAATAAACAATCATGGCGGACGAAGAGGATGCAGTGGCCATAGTTTGTGCTTTGTTTTTAACGGAAAAAAAACATAAGGAAAACAAGAAATGGCGATGGTCAAAGAGGTGGAGACAACGCAAGCATGGACTATACTTGCTACATCATGATATGGAGATAAGTTGTTGTTTTATCTCATAGAAATGTTGTTACGTACTACACAGATTAATAACTGTTGAAATAAACGTTCATATATTCGTTTCCATGTACTCTGGTGGACTGCAGTTGTGGATGTAGTTATGCCCGTCGACTTTATTTGTATTTGTTATATTATATACGCCGGCTGTTTTGATTTTGTTTCCCAGTACTATCACTGCCTCGTCACCTCGCTTTCTGATTGGCTACACGCCACAGTCCACAGGCTGCTTGATTGTTTGTCCTCGGGGGACACCACACACGAGAAGAAATCAGGCCAAATAAATCCAACATGTTGGATATCCCCGATTTGAGATCGGAGCGGTCCCGACATTCTTCCGAGCAGAGGAGAGCAGTCTTGACACACCACACACGGCAGGAATTTTTGACCAGATTATTTTACGATAATCGGAGCATCCTAAGATTGTCGGAATGGGTGAATCGGGGCTAAAATCGGCCTAATTATCCTGCCGTGTGAACCAGCCTAGACATGATACTGATAAATGTTCAAAAGAAAAACTTGGAATCTTGTAACAACATAAATGTCTTTACTGTCAGTTTTAATTAATTTATGCATCCGTGCTAAATAAAAGTTTTGTTGTTGTTGTTGTTTTTTTACTGACCCCAAATTTTAATGAGTGGTGTAGGTCACATGACACTTCTAGCATGTTGGACATTGTATAGTATAAATGCAATTTAGACTGCACTTCAAATCCAATGCATACGCTGATTGATTTCAAAGTTTCAGTTGTTGTTCCTCCTATCTTTGGTTGAACCACTGGTTGAACAAACATGAAGTTAACACACCAAACTGCCATGGTATTGGTTGAACTGGTATATCAAAATCAGTCGGGTTGCTCAGACAAACAGATTTCAGTTCTTGAAGAAAGGGAATCGCAAAATAAAACGTACTATATTCAGTTCCAAAAAATTAACAATGCTTTTTGATTTGTTATTTGGCTCGTGGTGCAAATCAAGTTATTGATGGTCTTGCACAGCATAATTATTTGAATCTAATTATTTTCCATCATATATCTCTCAAACACATGCTTTCCAATGCCAGTTTGTTGCAGTAGATTACAATGATTGTGTTTTGATCACAATTACATGTGTGAGTGACTCGGATAGTATTAATACATCTCTTTAAGGTAATTACATGAAAGCACTTGGGGTGAAAATGAAATAATTTCTGTATTGCGTTTCACATTATTCTGAACACATTTCTGTTACACTGAACTCACAGACTAAACCTCACATATGTGCATTTATCAATGTGTGTGTGTTGAGGATGATACCATTCATGTACGTCTTTTTAAAAAGTCTCGCAAACAATTGCCCATAATTTAGATGCAAATTAAGCAAGTTATAACTTTTTGGTTATATTAAACTTGTTCTTGTCGGAAGCAATTAGTCATAAGACTCTTTGTATCTCTGCTTTTCCTTTCTTCTTTGCTCAGTACTTCTCTATGTGGATCCAATAATTGAGACAACATCTGGTGAGACATGCATGCTCATAAACATGCATGCACAGTTGGCTTGCACGGTTTCATTACCCACAATGCCACAGGTGAGATAAGGGTCCATTCCTGTTTGATTATTTGACATGCTTTAGTTGGCAGGTACAATTGGCGAGAATATTAATAGAACACTCACAGATGTCTTGTTCAATTTTTCAAGAGAGGAACGTCGCAAATACATCTCAGATCTTTATTGCTCGTGGAGGGTTTTGTTCAGCCTCAGATTTGAAGAAGACGAAGCATTTGATCAGATATCATCAAAACCTAAGTTCGAGTTATTTTGGTGTTCAAACAAGTGTTACTTTATTATCAAGTAAAATGTTTTCCCGCTCTGACCGGTCTATTTCTATCAGTTGCACAAAGCTAATTAAGAGCTGGTTCTTTGAGCCATTAAATGAAGCACACAGCAGGTTCCCCCTATCTGGCAATAATGTTGCTATGATAGCATCGCTTTATATTTAGAAAAAGTTTATTTGGCTCAGCAGGCTATTAGATAGATGCCCGCACACATGCTCATACACATGCAAGTGCTTTCTTGTGAGAGATGAGATGTTTACACCCTCCTCCCCAGTTGATATTTAACAGTAACAGGTAGACAACACCTGTTTTCTCACCCCTGTAGAGACAGAAGACATCATAAAAAAGGATGTGTAAACATTTTTATAAATATATAAACAAATAAGAGTCTATCCAGTCTCGTTTTCGAAGTGCTTATTAAACACAGACTTTTTTTTTTCTTTCTTTTTTTTGCGTGCAGATGCAAACTTCGCCAAGTAAATGCTGAGCTGTTGTTTTTTATGGCTTGTCATATTTCCTGTGTAATATATGTAATAGTCACAAAGTGCTATGAAATGCTAGGACAGAGGATTTTTTTTTTTTTTTTTTTTTTGCATCATCCAGTTTTAAACTAGTTGTCATGGATGGTTTAGAGAAATGGGATATCAAAGTGTCAAGAGTATTCAGAAGAAGAGTGGAGATTAGTTCTTGGAGAGGTGATTTATCATGCATTGTTAAACCATACATAGTTTTTGTTGTTGTTGTTGTTTGCTGTAGTCAATAAATAGAGCTTTCCAGAAATGCCCAAGTTGTCTCAAAATAATATATTTGGTGCAGCACCCATGGGATGTAAATAAACTCCAACAGCAACAGTTTTGTAATCAATACTTTTTCATCGTCACACAAACTTGTCAGAGGTTTAGAGTTTAATATTGCGCAAATTCAGGTTTTGAGTGGAAACTGCAGGACATTGCGGTCTGATTCAGGTTCTCTTGTCTTAATAGTTGGACCTGTCAGTTTTAGTTATACTTGCGAGTATATTGAGGCCTCATTATTGACACAAGAAGTTTATATTGGGCTAACCCAGGTGCTTAAAGAGTTTGTTGAAGAACGTTGTCTTTAAAAGAACTACTCGTACTACAGCAAAGCTAGAAAAATGGCAGGGCTCCAGGAATTGATGGGTTTTCTATTGATTTCTACGAGGTCTTTTGGGAGAGTCTGGAGGAGGACTTGCTAGAAAATCTGAATGATAGATTGGTCAGAGGTGAGCGGCAGAAGGGCCGTCCAAAGAAGGCCCATCAAAACGAGGTCAAAAACTAGAACCCCTTGGCATTATCATGTACTTGTTATGAAATTCTGTCAAAAGCTTGCTGAAGAAGATAGTTCAAGTGTGTCTCTAAAAGGTCTACTAAAGTGGATTATATATTCTTAATCAATTATATTTTGGACGCCTCTACACTTCAGTGTTTTTGAGGTTGACTAGTTTAACTAGATTTTTCTTCAGCGACACTTATTCATCCACTTTAAAATGGCTGAATTAAGAGGTGCATCTTAGGTAAAAATTATACATGATAATTTTATGGGTAAAAATTGTAATAATGAATAATTTAATAGGTTAAATTTGATAGCCTGAATGCACTGTAAGTCGCTTTGGATAAAAGCGTCTGCTACTGTAAATGCAGACATTTAAATTTAAATTTTAATTTAATTTAAATGTAATCTTCTTTCTGAGGGATTTAACATGATTCAGTGTGCTAATCAGTGTACTTTAATGTGCTAAAATCATCTTAGAGTTGTTGTGTCTCTAAAGCACCATAATTACAACAATCAAAGCTCCAATGTTGGAACACAATCAACAACTTAATAAATAAATAAATCTAGCAAGTACGGTACTATCAACTGAGTTTTATTAAATCACTTCTTCAGCCTTGATGTATATATTGGATTTATATATTTGTTTACCACAGTAAGACATGTATGTATGCACTAGTATTTTCACCAACAACAGCACAAAAAGTTAAGTCAGTTACTTCTATCTTTTGCTGTAGTGTGTCAGTAATAAATATCAGTTTACACTTCCAAGCATTGTTTTTTGCCATTTATTTTAATAATAATATATATATATATATATATATATATATATATATATATATATATATATATATATATTCTTTGATTTCTCCCCACTGCATTGCACTCATCTCTCTTTAAGTGAAAATTCATCAGCAAGGTCTATCTGTTTATTTGACAGAATAAGAAAGAAAGAAAGAAAGAAAGAAAGAAAGAAAGAAAGAAAGAAAGAAAGAAAGAAAGAAAGAAAGAGAAAGAAAGAAAGAAAGTGTTTCTTTAGCAGATTTGATTGATAGTAGAATTATTTCTGAAGGAGCATGTGACACTGAAGAAAGTAATGGTTGCTGAAAATTCACTTTTGCCATCAAAGGAATAAAAGGTATTAAAATAGGGAAAGTAGGAAAACAGTAATTAATAAATAATGATTATTATTATTATTATTATTATTATTTCTTATTAATAATAATTATTATTATTAATAATAATTATTATTATTTTTATATATATATATATATGTGAGAATATGTGGGAACCCTCAATGGAGTGAGAGCAGTAAGCAGCGAATGAGAGTAATGTTCAAGCAGGCTTTGAAGTGTTGCCCCTTCTATCCCAACTCAACAGCCTGATGGAGTGCATAGTGTGGTAGAAATCCACTTGATTAAAAGAATTGCATTTTTCTTCTAAATGAGCCCATGTGGTTTCTTTCATATTTATGACATCCTTTTCAGATCTGCCATACTTAGTGAAGTGCTTTAAAGGACCGTTTTTAGACTCATGCTGATTTGTTTAACCTGACATTATTGTTTCATATCAAAGGGAGATGGTTTCTAAACTTTATCTCATAGTGACTGCGCCTTTAATTTACAGATGGTAAAATGCCTATGCCACTTCAAAGGCTGCCATTTTTTCAACACTGACAGAATGGAAAGCTTTCATCAGGGTTTAAAAGAGGCTTAAGTGCACAGAGATTCAAGAAAAGCAGCCAAAATGATATTGAGCCATTCACATTGTTGTCACTGTCTGACTGGAAACTTCCGGAGAGCTGCGCAAAAACTAAACTCTTCTCAAGGCACATTTATGTCTACCGCTAAATCTGTGTCATATTTAGAAGGGGATTTTTTTGGTTTTCAGTTTAGAGCCTAAAGGCAAAAGCATAATGGTGCATTTTCACAATGTGCAGTGCACAATGGTAATTGTATTACTAGAAGGAGCAATTAATTAGCACCAGCAACCTGTAAATGAATTCCCCTCCATTTTCAGCAGATTATATTAATTTGCAATGCACCTAAAAACCATCCTATTTTTGGTGAAAGAGAGAGGGACAAAATCTACTTAAATATTTCCAAAATCAGTATTTTGTAGAGTTTATTAACCTCATTTACTGCCTAAAACGACTTGCATATGTCCTCTGACATACTCACTAGTGTTTTAGGGAAACAGAGAGTGGGATGAGAAAAACTAGAGATTTGAGATTGAAGTTAACTTGAATGAAAGTCATGAGGACTAATATTGTTAGTGTCTTAGTTGGATGTGATGACTTGAAGAATAAATATCATACTAAAGGTTTACAAATATGACTGTATTTTATTGTATCAATATTGGTTTTCTTAAACTTTATATATTTTATTCATGCCCCATAACTGCCGTTAATGATGCTATTGTTGGCCACTCTTAATTTCAGTGTAAATCAGCTCACCGCCTTATTATGGGTCATTCTTCTGCCAAAATTATTCTGCCATGTAATTTCCAGCATTGTTACTCCTCACTTAAAAAGTGGTAGTACAAATAAACTAAAATAATAACAACCCAATGCTATAATGATTGTCAACTTATAAACTCATTTTCATTTACATCATCTTACTGTGAAATTGGAAACTCCTCTTAAAACTGAAACGACTTTAAAAGAGTGCTATTTTGTCAGTAGGGTTGGAAATGCATAGACTGATGAACAAGATCAAGAATAAGCTTAGCTCTGGTTATATTCAGTTCCTCTAATGGAATATGTCTTTCTTGCAGCTCACAAAGCCTTGGCCAAGATTGATGCTCTCTGTTTAATTAACAAGAATTATTTACTGGGCCAGGCTAGCCGTCTGCAGCCCAACTCATGTAATGGATATATTAGTTAAAGACTCAATGGATTAGTGGCTGCACATTTAGTGAACTGTGAGCAGTCCATCATTGGGGAAAAGTCACGAAGAGCTGCATGCTTGTGTGTCACAGCTATTGAAGTTGTAATGAGTGTGAGTGTATTTATGTATATGTATATAAATTTACAGTATGCGATGTAGTGTTAATGTAAGAGCTATAGTTTCATCTAACATGTTTCATTGTGGTAAAATAGGGTGAATGCAATTTGGCATATCAAATCAGCACATGCTCATGTCAAGAAAAAAACAACTGGAGAAATGGAAGGTTGTGAATGAATCAGATATTGCACAAACTCTGCACAGAATCCATGTAAACCAGAACTGTAACATAAATGTTAAATGTCAGATGGCTACTAAATGCAACACTCAATTCCTCCAGCTGTGTGAAAGATATAGAATAACACAAAACACTGTAGCTGGAAGCCTGCCAACAGCTTGAGGACAATAAAATATGAATATGGATAGAAAAGTAATACGTTGGAATTTTGAACACAAGGCGAATCGTGTGAATCTCACCCAACCCTTGAAGATCTAGAACTAGAACTTGTTATAGGCCACTCTTCACCCTGTCCTAGTCACGTTTCACCTCAAAATAATAAAATTTGAAGTCCATTTTAAAACCGTTTTCCCCCAGTAACAATATAGCAAGTTTTCTATGATAAAAATACAGTAACATTACTGTAATAAACAATCTTCATAATTATTCATTATATTGTTTTGTGAACTGGACATTTTATTTTATTTTATTTTCACTAACAATAAGTATATGTTGCAGGTGTCACACATATCTACAGTACGCTGCACAGGTGTCCACATCAAACATTCCTGCTTTGTAGCAGTCTGAGGACAATAAGAGGTGGATATTGTTACCCAAATATCTTTTCCAGCTGTTTACAAGAATCCACTGAACTGCATCTACACTTCTGCATTCCTCCCAGTAAACCTTCTTTCAACTGCATGCCGACTGAGGCAAAGATTGCTTTTAGCACTTAGAAGAAACCACATGGATTGTTCCCTTGAACACATGTCGATAAATCCTTTTTTTTTTCACTTGAATGTAAACACTTGAAAGTAATTTCAAATTTCAACAAAACACTTGCATTTCAACAATGTGGCGAAAAAAAACCTTTCCGAGGACACCAAAAACGTACATTTGCATTTTTTTTCCCTCTCACATATTTGTTTCCCTTCCTCCTTTAACCTTAAGAACACTTAAACCTGTCTATTCTCAGAGCATTTAAAAGCGATGCTCATGAGTGTTTAATATTGAATATTTAACCTCTCATGAGCATTTTTTCCCCCGCTGTTTAACCTTGCTACTGTGTTGGTTGAATAGTGGCACAAGTACGCCAGTTAATGCTATGCTCTTGGTACACAATTCACATGCAGCAAGGGATTCTGGGTATTAAACAAATCCCAGCAGTGCGGAGGGATGGGCCGAGGACAGTTGTGGAGAAGGGGTGGGGGGCATTGATGAAATGACCAGGAAAGCCTAATTAAAGTTGCTGAGCTCAAACGCATTGATGTATTGCATCCATTATGGCCCAGTTCGATAGGTCTGGCCCCCAGCACTGCTACAGACACTCACTCCGCACCAAACACTGTGAATAACTAACAGCAGTGTGTGAGGAGAGAGGCGGTGGAGCTGCTGCCTGCAAAGTTGCTGCCTGATAGCGAAAAGATTGTGCTGTCTCAAGTGGCTGGAGAGATTTATGAGCCTGTGTGTGCATCCATGTATTCATAAGTGTAGATTTAGGGGGAGTTAGAAGGAGTGTCCCCTGATCATGCGTTTGTCTTTTGTTTGTGTAACAGTGCAATAAACAGTGTTTAGAGTGCAATGCTGCAGCATTAAAACATTTGACCTTAAAACATTTATCAAAGTAGTATTATAAGAATATCTGTTAACGTTTTAGGCTATTTCTACATTAATCTGGATACATTTGAAAACTGCTTTTTCATTTTAAAATGCTCTCCATCCACACTGGTGTTTTCCAAAAATGTCTCATCCAAGCAAGAAACATCACAAAACGTTAAATTCACTTTCTATGCATGCGTAAAGCCTCAGAAAAACTCACTGCAAATGATACACATGGAATAGACATGAGATGTTTTCATGCAGTTTTTTTTACAATTTTATTTATGAAACAAGCTCACCATTCACTGACGTATCCAGGTTGCACACACTTGTCTGTCTGACCAAAAAACAACTGCCCTCATATTTTGCCACAAATAGTGATCGCTAGTAAATTTGTTTACACCTTTGCATGACTGTAATATGAAGAGTGTACAAAGTAACACATCTATAACAATAGTGTGAAAGTGCATAGCACATAACGTGCACAATACCAGTATAGACACGGTTATTCATTGGTATAATATGCGTCACATGACTAAACTTCCATCTTTGTTTTCAAAAGCGTCCATTTTCAAGTCCAAACTACAACGCGAAAACAGCGTTTTCAAATTCATACACTTTAGAGAGCGTTTTCAAAAAGCTCAGTTTTCCTTTATAAAAACACAGTTTCAGTGTGTAAAAAGAAAACCGAAAAGGAAAACGTATTAGTGTGGACATGGCCTTAGTAGTGGTATGTCTTCTTTTAGAAGCTAAATAAACGTGCATGCATTTATATGTGTTCACTGCATGATCCTGGCCTTGACAGAAGGTGAAAAAGGATTTTGATGGACCAAGAGAGAGAAGAAAATAAAATATTGCTCTACTGTTCATCTCTCTGGTTCTTTGGCTAACCCTTTACACCTTATAAACTGCAGCTCATTGCTCATTTACATTTGTTAGTCTAAATGTATGAACATATTGTAAACTTTCACCTCACTCCTTGTGTTTTTATTTTATTTTTTATTTTTTTTGCTCTGCCAAAAACAGAGCAGAACATGAACCACAGGGATTAGCCAAGCAAGCCTGTGGGCTAGCATTATCAGAGCCGTCTCACACTATGCTTCATCAACGGCCATCATAAGCCTATGCAAAGCATGGGGGGTGAGTTATGGCAGCTGTAACAGGCAGGCACGGGTGTTTATAATGTGTGTTATGGTGCCAGGCCTCCGGGGGAGAGAATAAAACACTGACTAATGGAGGCGGGAACAGGAAGGAGAGACAGCAGCAGCAGATTGTGAAGGTCATTGCTCTGAGTGCCTTGCTCAAATGAAGAAGCACTTGGTTTTATGTGACGATTTACTGGCTCTGTTACAATCGTTGTTAAAGGTGATGTAATGTTGCGTATATTCTGTATCCTAATAGGTCATAGGTAAGGTTCCGATTTGATCGTAAGAGAACTTTTAAATAGAATCAAAGGACGCGATGCTGTTTACACAACACTTTATGGCTTTGTCAGTATGCTTGTGTTTTTACATTCCAGACAGTCAGTCTGTCTATTAATGGTGGGACTTCCAATTATTTTTCTGCCGATTAGTAGGTGGCAACAAGCAACGGTCATTATGAGTAAATTAATTGAATCATTCACTCAACTGGTTTGTTAAACAAAAAAATTATAATAATAAAAAAATAATCATGAATGAACATTTAGGAACGTATCAAGTGGCTTTCCTTATAAATTAATTATTTGAATCAATCAATCATCTGATTTGTTCAAAACACTGATTTATGTAGGATCTAAACAAGTGACTGGTACTTTGGTAAATGTACAGTTTTAGGATAATAATAATCATGCAGTTAGTTAATGACATGTATTCAAACAAACTGTGAAAACGATTTGAATCATTCATTCATCTGATTTGTTCAAAAGACTATTTCATTTTGGAACTAAACAAGAGACTTTACTTATGAGTAAGTTGAATAATCCTTTTATCTGATTTGTTAAAAATACTGAATAATTTAGCAACAAAAAAAATTGACTTATGATTGAATAATTTGAATCAATCATTCATCTGCTTTTACATAACACTGATTCATTTAGAAATTAAATAAGTTTCTGTCCTCATGAGTGAGTCATTCAACTCATTTGTTTATCTCATTCGTTAAAAACTGATTAATTTATGGTAATAACAAGTAACTGTTCTTATGTGTGAGTTATTTGAATCAATTAGAAACTGTATTTCTAATATAATAATAGAAATATATTTTTGGAACTGTTTTCATTTACAGAGACCAAATAAGCAAAGAAACATTGTGTTACAAATTTGGATTTATCAATGTTGACAGTTTACAATAAATTATAGTAACGTGGATAAAGATCACTCTTACATTTGCCTTGTCAGAACATGTAGAATGTTTTGCTGTCTGAATTCATGTAATGACATACTGTAAAAGAACTATTAAATCATTTTGTAAACCAATTTATTGAAGTGAGAAAGAACCAGACGGCAGACTTCCCAACGCTACATACTAAGTACTGTTAGATGACACCATTTCTTTTTTAACAGGATACAGGCTAGGACTGGGACATTTTCCAAAAATATAAATTATGTGCGTGTAGCAATGAAAGATCTGAAAGATATGAGTGACACGCAAGAATAGAACTCAGGAAATCCACCTACCATTGGGAATAGCTACACCTGTCACTATCACACACACACACAGTGCACACCGTCTGCCATTGCTTCGCTCTGCTAGAGTGAGCGACACGGTGGATGGTCTGCCACTAATTGCTGCAGTTAAGACAGCGGAACTTACCTGCGCAGAGGAGCTACCTGGTCTAATGTGCTGTAAAATCATTATGCTGTTTGTTGAGATCTTTGTTCAATAGTTTTCTTCTCTTTTTACCCGGGACAGGACTGTTGACATGGATGTCTGGCTTGCACTGGAGTGGCTCAGCTTTGCATAGTGCATCACCCTTAATCAGCCCCAGGAGAGCATTCCCGAGTATCATTCCTGAGCACTCCTAGATACCTGTAAACACTTTCAAACTACATGCAAGTTCCAGTTTTTTAGCTGTCACTTCGTTTATTCAGCTGAAAAAAAAAGAAAAAAAAAGTTCAGGTATCTCAAGAGTCTGGTTAAAAGCTACCCAGTATAGCTTTCCCACTGTCAGTCAAAGAAACATTTTTTTTTTTTTTTTTTACGAAAACATGGGACTTGGAAGGCAACGTGGGACGTGGCAAAAACAAGCCTAAACCGAGGTAGGTTTGTGCCCTGTTTGTTTCAACCGCTTGTGTATGCATGCGTGAGTGTGTAGCAAAGCTGAATGGAACACTTGGAAGTGTGAGAGAGCACAAGTGGTTCACATACCGTCTTTGGAAAGATGCCTTGCAATAAAAACAGTCCCCTTGTAGAGGAAGCCACTCTGTCGGATGCTTTTTTTCAAAGACGTCTTGCCATTTCATTCGGCTTTCTGTGGTCTATGTGAGGACATAGGTTGTGGATTTGTTAGTACACAGTAACGGCCAATCACCAAAGCAATTAGCATGCGGCAGTAAAATATTCCCAGAGTTTTAAAAGCGAGCCTAGGGCAACATATTGTTCCCCGGGAAGCCAAGTTCTCCCCCAGAGGCCAATTCAGCCAGGCTAATCCTGCCTCTAATTAAGCCAATTGATGGAGGACAGTTGTTGTGTACAGTTTATTCGGATGTTAAAATGCCATGCCGCAAAAGAGCTTTTGGAGCAGTGTTTGTTTCTCTCTAGAGTAATTAAAAAATTAAAAAACACCACAGAGTCTTTTTCTGCATTGTCAGATGACGACGTGAGTAGATTTCCATGGTTCCATATTCAGATGATGTGGAAGTGTTTGCAAACGACATCAATTGCACATCTATTTCTCATAACCGCAAATCCAACTGTGACAAATGAAATGGCAATTCTTGGAAAAATGAAATGCTCTTTTATGACATGTTCGCATGGGCAGCAAACAATGTCAGTCTGCCCACTAATTCTGTGGCGCTGACAGAAGCAGAGTTGTTGACATACAGAGTTAGAGATTTTTAATAACGTTTCCCAGGCAGGACCTTTCATTCCCCCGTGATCCTCAGGAGGGAGCTTTGCTCAAGGTTGAGGATTTTATCTATTCATGCTGTGCACCCCAGCAGCTCTGACTGAAGTGCTCCCTCGACTCGTGCTAGGACTTCTGATGCCATTCTGGACAGAGTGCATTCTGGGAACAGAGGGAAAGAGAGAGAGAGAGAGGGGAAATGTTTCTAGTGTCATTCTCCAGCTTCAGATTAATTGAAAGGGAACATGAAATGCAATGAGAGATTGTGCCCTTTGACTTTACACCACTTCAATTTATGTTGAATTACTTTGTAGTGAAGGCACTTTGTCTTTTCTCTATGATATGTGGAATAGTGGGTTTTATGGTTCATCCCATTGTTTTGGATAAGCTACCTAATATGTTTTGGGGGGGAAATCATGTCATTTTTCTTTCAGGATTTTTCAATTAATAGAAAGGTCAAAAGCATTTGTTTGAAAAAGAAATCTATTGTTGTATTATAAAGGTTTTTAGTGTCACTTTTTTGATATGTTTAGTACATTATTGCTTAAAAGTATTATTTTACTATTATTATTTATTTTCTTTTTCATTTTGACTTTTGAACAGTATTGTTTATAGTGTTTTAATATGGCGTATATATATATACATACATACATACATACATACAGGTCCTTCTCAAAAAATTAACATATTGTGATAAAAGTTCATTATTTTCCATAATGTAATGATAAAAATTAAACTTTCATATATTTTAGATTCATTGCACACCAACTGAAATATTTCAGGTCTTTTATTGTTTTAATACTGATGATTTTGGCATACAGCTCATGAAAACCCAAAATTCCTATCTCAAACAATTTGCATATTTCATCCGACCAATAAAAGAAAAGTGTTTTTAATACAAAAAAAGTCAACCTTCAAATAATTATGTTCAGTTATGCTCTCAATACTTGGTAGGCAATCATTTTGCAGAAATGACTGCTTCAATGCGGCGTGGCATGGAGGCAATCAGCCTGTGGCACTGCTGAGGTGTTATGGAGGCCCAGGATGCTTCGATAGCGGCCTTAAGCTCATCCAGAGTGTTGGGTCTTGCGTCTCTCAACTTTCTCTTCACAATATCCCACAGATTCTCTATGGGGTTCAGGTCAGGAGAATTGGCAGGCCAATTGAGCACAGTAATACCATGGTCAGTAAACCATTTACCAGTGGTTTTGGCACTGTGAGCAGATGCCAGGTCGTGCTGAAAAACGAAATCTTCATCTCCATAAAGCTTTTCAGCAGAGTGCTCCAAAATCTCCTGATAGCTAGCTGCATTGACCCAGCCCTTGATAAAACACAGTGGACCAACACCAGCAGCTGACATGGCACCCCAGACCATCACTGACTGTGGGTACTTGACACTGGACTTCAGGCATTTTGGCATTTCCTTCTCCCCAGTCTTCCTCCAGACTCTGGCACCTTGATTTCCGAATGACATGCAAAATTTGCTTTCATCCGATAAAACTACTTTGGACCACTGAGGAACAGTCCAGTGCTGCTTCTCTGTAGCCCATTTCCTGCACACGCCTGTGCACGGTGACTCTGGATGTTTCTACTCCAGACTCAGTCCACTGCTTCCGCAGGTCCCCCAAGGTCTGGAATTGGTCCTTCTCCACAATCTTCCTTAGGGTTTAGTCACCTCTTCTCGTTGTGAAGCGTTTTTTGCCACAGTTTTTCCTTCCCACAGACTTTCCACTGAGGTGCCTTGATACAGCACTCTGGGAACAGCCTATTCGATCAGAAATTTCTTTCTGTGTTTTACCCTCTCACTAGAGTGTGTCAATGATGGCCTTTTGGACAGCAGACAGGTCGGCAGTCTTACCCATGATTGCGGTTTTGAGTAATGAACCAGGCTGGGAGTTTTTAAAAGCCTCAGGAATCTTTTGCAGGTGTTTAGAGTTAATTAGTTGATTCAGTTGGTGTGCAATGAATCTAAAACATATGAAAGTTTAATTTTTATCATTACATTATGGAAAATAATGAACTTTTATCACAATATGCTAATTTTTTGAGAAGGACCTGTGTGTGTATATATATATATAATATATAATGATATAATATATAATGATGTATATCATACATATGATTATTTTGGAAGCATTAAATATCATTCCTGTATATCTTTCAGATACATGATACATTCAGATTATCAATGTTATACACAATCAGTGATTATTTACAGGCAAAACTCTGAGCTCCAATATGTTCTCTGCTCATAAAAGTATATGTGTGCGACTAATCGATCACCTCTTCAAAGCCGAATGGTGATTTACTTTCCAGAAGCACTTAAGACATTGTGTAGAGAGAGACCATGTCTGACTCACAGGTGCTAATCTATTGAAAGCGTAGGAGCCACATAAGGGCTGATCAGACTGCCGTGGGGATTCTAGATCATTTTGATTAAGGAGTTTCAGAGTGTGGTGTGTATAACCAGTCAGACAACCATAAAACTAACGTCACCTATTGATTATGCTTTGATCAAACTAGGTCAATGAAATCACCCAGACAGGGCTAGATTGATTGACTTAACTGGCTGATACAGAAATGGAGCGTTTGTAAAGGGTAGAATAGGTCAGCATCAAAGACACACAAAGAATATGAGATTCGTTTTTAGGTGTTTACTCTGAATTCAATAGTTTTTCTTCCAAAATATGGTATAGTTCTCAGTGAAACAAATCATAATCAAACCAAAACATAAATACACTTTATTTTACGGTGCATAGTAATTGTACATGAATCAACAATTAAATAACAATTAAATGTAATTAACATTAACAAAATGCACTTACTGTAATGTAAGGGTTTGGTTTAGCATTAGTTAGATGTAATTTACTATATGAATAATGTTATAGTATATCAAAAATAAAAATAAAAAATAAAAAGACTTGAAATAAAATAAACATGTAAAACAAACACTTAATCTCAGCAATATTTTTCATTTTCATTTAGTTTAGCTTGCAATACTAAAGTAACTGAAACTAAAACTTAAATTAAATATTAATAAAATTAATTAAATTAAAATATTAATAAAATCTGTAATAATATCTGAATGACAAAAAAATAAAAATAACACAGGTCAAGAGGCCAATTTGTGACAAGTATATCCTCTGTTTATCAAATAACTTTTGGCTATGCTAATTAGCAAGTTGAATTGAATTGGAACTTTTGATGAAACATCTTCCTTTGTGTTTCAGCTCTCTCTTATGTTTGTATGTTTATAGAAGTGAAAGGAGCACAAAGTATACTGTGTCCACACCAATGGATGCAGATTATTTGGAATAATGTGCACCAATAAATGGTTTACAATATGAAAGTAAATAGGTTCAATTTTAATTTCATGTTGACTATGATTTGATGACATCTCTAGCTGATAAAGCCCTTGTCTCTTGTACAAACTAAACAAAAATCTGTGATCAGTTTTCCAGCATGTTACAAATATGGAGATAATGGTATGAAAAAGAAGGAGAGATCTTAGATCTGTATTATGGATGGGTCATTTCTAAGGAGTCTGTTCCAGGCAGAGGGGGTAAAGAAGAGCCAAGGCTGAACAACACACCTGCATTCAGATTAATGCCCAGTGCCTGCTGGGGAGCTGCTGGAAATGAGTGGGCTGAGATTTTTTTTATTGACCCACGATTGACAAAAAAGACAGTGTGAGCAACTGAAGGAAAGAGAAGAAAGCGAGATAGGAACACAGAGAGAGAATTGTGGTGATTTCTGCCAGTTGTGAGCTAGCCTGCCTTCAGGGCACATAGCAGGGCTGGCAAAAAAATTATTCATATTTCACTGCTGGACTGCGCCGTGTCGTCCATCTCTTCCAACAACAAAACTCTCGCCTTCAGATTTGGCAATGAATGCGGGTGCCATTTATTCACCTAATGCATTCAGGCCTCAATGATGGCCACAAGTCAATCATCTTCAAATCAATAGAGCTTAGGGGGCAACAAAAGCGGGTATTTATCAAAAAGTAAAAATAAAAAAGAAAGGGAAGGGAATCATGAGGACCCTGCTTCTATTAAATCATATCCTGGCAACACAGGAGTTTCTTAGTCTTAAATCGTAGTATGATAAGTTTTGCTGGAAATGTTTATATTTATGTATGTGTCTATATATATACAGTATATTTATATTTTGCCGCGTTTCCACCGAAATTACCCGGAACATTTGAAAAAGGAACTTTTTTTCCCAGGAACTTTTTTTCCCCCCAGACCTGTTGCTTTCTGAGTTTCCACCGCGGTGTAAAGTACCGGGTAGATAAGGCAAATAGACTGGTGACGTATGTCTGCGCGCGTTTCTCAAAACAAAGTACCGCTGATAAATTTTTTTTTAAAAAAGTAAGCTGATTTTGGACGTGCATCCTCAGTAGTTGGTTCAGACTTTGTGCATTCGTCTCAGGAGTGTGATATCCGCGACAACGCAAGTCCGGTAAATCTATAAACAGCAGCGTACTTGATAACTTCAGTCTGCTCGTCATGGCTACTGCAATTTTCCTTACTGTATATTTACAATAAAACGAAATATGATATCAAATACCACTGCCTCCTTTCGTTTTCATTTAAGCATAATAACAGCTGCAGAAATGTACTTAGTTCAGGGAAATGTGTATATGCAGCCATTACAATGAAACGAAATATTATATAAATTTGCCTTTTTTATTTTCATTTTAACATATAGATAAATTGAATACAGACCAAAGAAAACCTGTTAGATTTACCCCGTAGCTGAATTATATGTTATGTTTAACCACTAAAGACACATCAGAGCCAGCGGCACATATCAGAAGGTCTATCCCAGGAGAGGCTGCTCTCTGCGGATACATGAGGACTGAGCTTCCGCTGATCGAGTGGAGCTCACCGTCTACGAGATCGGCGAAACACATTTTTTAAATAGGCATGATCTTTATAAATAAACCATAGATTTGAGTTTTAAACAACTACTTCTCGCCTGAAATACTTTTAAAATTACATTTCATGACACAATAACAGTAATATTTGAAAATTATCCGAATAAATGGTGGTTGAACTCAACCAATGCTGCGTGAACTCAGATTGCTTTGGCTACTGCAATTTTCCCCAGTATATTTACAATAAAACGAAATAGGATATAAAATACCACTGCCTCCTTTCATTTTCATTTAAACATAATAACAGCTGTAGAAATGTACTTAGTTCAGGGATAAGTGTAACGTTATATACAGCCATTACAATGAAAGAAATATTATATAGACTTGCCTTTTTATTTTCATTTTAATATATAGATACATTGAATACAGACCAAAGAAAACCTGTTAGATTTACCCCGCAGCTGAATTATATGTTATGTTTTAACCACTAAAGACACATCAGAGCCAGCGGCGCATATCAGAAAGTCTATCCCAGGAGAGGCTACTCTCTGCGGATACTTGAGGACTGAGCTCCCGCTGATCGAGTGGAGCTCACCGTCTACGAGATCGGAAAAACACATTTTTAAATAGGCGCTGTCTTTATAAATAAACAACAGATTTGAGTTTCAAACAACTACATTCTCGCCTGAAATACTTTTAAAATTACATTTCATGACACAATAACAGTAATATTTTGAAAATGTTGATCCGAATAAATGGTGGTTGAACTCAACCAATGCTGCGTGAACTCAACCAATCAGCATGTTTAGCTCCAAAGTCCCGCCCCCAAAAGTTCCTGAACTTTAAAAAAGTACCACCTCGCCAGCAGGGACTTTCTGGGGGGCATTTTTTTACCCGGAACTTTTATTTAGTTCCTGGTTCCTGCGGTGGAAACACACCAAGTACCGGACCAAGTCCCTAGTTCCTGGGTAAAGTTCCTGCGGTGGAAACGCAGCTTTTGTTGATGGCTATATACTATCACATGACCTATATGGTAAACTGCACAAACTATTTAAAATACTGATGTGAACTGATTTGAAATGAGTATAGAAACAAATGGTTATGTCATCCACTTTTGAGAAAATATATAATAATTCTAGACAGAATATATACTGTACATATGTAGACATGCATCAGAATATATAAAATTTTTCAGTGCAGTTGCATCGTGTTTGCAGGATTGGTATGAATTTTAACTGTTGAGTTTCATCTCTTTTCCAGTGTCCATACATTTTTAGTCCCAGATGAAAAGTGTGGTTCTTCGTCATGGAAAGGTGGAATATTGATGAAGTGTAATTGGGTGCTGTGTCCACTTTGCATCATTCTGCCAATCAATTGACAATGATGGGACAACAAGCCTGTCCTCTAAATGTGTTGCCATGGATACATGAGCATAATGGCAGGCAGTCATTGAATGGAGAGGCCAAGTAGGCGATTATTAACTTCTAGGGCCTTTAATCTCAGTGCTCTGTTAATTACTAATTGGTAAATTACAGAGTTCTTTCAGTGCACTGATGGAGCAAGAGTTGCATGGTGGATGTTCGCTTTTCATCAGAGGTGAACCAAAATAAGTTGCAGCAGACCTGTATGAATCAGAAATAAATTGTTTTGTTATATACACATATATGTGCGTGAGTGCGTGTGTGCATATATGTATGTATGCATGCGTGTGTGTATATGTATGTGTCTATTTTAATAGATTTTTTTTTTTTTTCAGCGTTACACGATTGTCACATGAATTATACATACTTATATAATTGATTTAAATATATTTCATTCTATTATTGATATATAATGAATGAACTGGTATAAAAAAATAATAATATAAATACTAAATAATTTAAATAACAATCAAAAAGATATTCAAAGACCAGTATTTCTTTGAAATCATATTCTTTGAATCTGGACTTTCAAAGGATCAACAACCTCTTCTCTCATGGCCTAAAAAAAAAAAAAAAAAAAAAACCTTTGTACATGACTACATCACTGAAATCTTACGTTTCAGTCTTGTCATGACAAGGCGGAGATAATGGTCACGGATCGCTTATTTTGAACCAACGTGAATTAAAAAGTGACATCTCTTTCGAACACAAACGACAGACACTAGTTCACATGATAAACAGGAGATGAAAATTAGATTTTGGTTGAATTACACACGTTTGTCACAATCAATGATGTCAGTCCCTCAACTCCAGACCAGAGCTTAATGAAACCCTCTCAGAGCCAGGCTAAATTTTTCAAACACAGACAAGGACACTTACTAAACACACTATTACTGCAGCTAGATGCTTTACTCTTTTCTTTTTTTTCCCCCTGCTTGTCACACACTATGAAAGCGAATACAGATCATTTCTGTTAGCATCTTGTTTTATAGAGGAGGACAGGTTGATTTTGTAAAAAGGAAAAACTGGTGGATAAAAAAATCTTGGCTCCGTTTAAAGTAATTCTGGAACAGGAAGGGATGGAGTGCTGACCTTGAGTGGAAAATGAGATGCTGTCCAAGTTGAGATGTAAGCTCTTGCACACTGACCTCCATAAAACACATTTGTATATTTAATCCGTTTGGTCCAGGTTATGTCACTGGGTTTCTTGTCAGTGGTATTTATGGTTGGCCCTCTGTGTTGTCAGTGAAGGTTGTGAAAATGGATGGCAGGCAGCAGATGTCAAAGATGGTTTATTTAAAGCGGAGAGGTTGAGTCTTGCTGCTGACCTATGCCATTCACCCACTTGCAGCCAAATTAAGGACCTTCTTCTTCCTGGGACATGAACTCACAGACAGTACCTTCAATTTTACACACCAAATCTCTAATCCTAAGGTAAAGGTTCATTTGGTTGTCTATTGATGCCTGTGGTGGTTTGACTACTTAGACAAGAGCTAAACAAACCTATCTGAATTCTCATTAAATAGTTTGGCTGTTTCACTGACTCACCACTTCTCCAAGCCCTTTCTAATAACTGCCTTTATCCAGTATTTAATAAGTGCCTCTTGAATCTCCTAATAGATACTCAAGGTTTAGAATGACAAAAACATGGTTTTAAAACTAGGTCTTCCGAGAAGACACAAAATCATCCATCCTTTGCTTTCTAATTTGTGATGTTGCTGTTAAAGCAAGAAACGAAGCCTTTGCTGGAAGTCGCAAAAATGTAAAATACACTATTATTATAATAAATTTGTTCCCAACTAGAAATGTATAAAAGACCTACACTATGTCCTACCAGGCATGGCATTCACTCTTGGGTTTTATATGTGAGTTTGTGTGTATGCTCACAATGGGCATACACACAATGGGTCTCAATGGGTAATGAGAGCCATTGAGCTGGCCATGTAAAGTGGTGATTCTGCTGGGTAGATTTAATTTCACACAATTATTATTCATGTACCAGACCCTTTTTAGATGGTCCTGGTTGTGATACAGTAATTTATCTCGTACTTTCCTAAAGATGACTACATTCAGTTAACATAAAGTGCCTTTCACTGATCTTCGTTCTGCAGCCCTTTGAGCTGACAAGCTCGAGCAATAATGTATGAGACAGCATGTTTGTACAGGTTAGTCACTTTGTTAAGATGGCATCTTGTAATGTCATAATGTACTTTGTATGTTAATATTTAAACACAGGAAAATCATTTGCAAGACGTCATTATCTGTCCCACCGGGAGGTGAATTGCGGCCTGCGCTCATGAAGGGGTGTGTTCAGTAGCCACTTTATCATGCACTTAATGAGACTGTTAATAGCCAAGTTGTGTAGACTTGTCAGTACATGCTTTTGAAGGTGACCACAGGACTAATGTGTCATGCAACAGAATAATGGTCTCCAATTAGCTTAAGTCCATTTGTGAAATTAATAGCAAAGATTGAGCGTTAGCATGTCCTCTAAAGTGTTGGGGGTTGATGGAGAGCTGAAATGTTGCAGAGGAGTTTAAGAACAAGACTGTGAGCCACTAGAAGTGATTTAAGATGTTGTTTTGAGAGCTATCTTTGAATTCATCTACATTTTGAAATGGCTTTTCATTGCATTAATTGAGAAAACTTGACAAAGTTTAGCCTGTGGTTGTCCACATTTTGCTATTCTGCAGTCTTCCTTGTCTTCTTGGCTTGTTTGTTTTATCATATAAAAATATTCTTTTTAATGTGCTTTTGTTATTCCCGCACTGGTTGTTCTGTTTCGAACTGTAGTATAATTGCTCTGCAATTAGCTTCACAGGTAATTGCTTGAATGCTCTTTTGGTGATGTTTTCACTAGTTTGTTCTCGTTTCCTGCAAGGTCATTTTGTTCATACAGTACCATTTACTCTCAAGACTCTTCAAGCATGTGCATGAGTGTGTGTAACTTTTCTGTGAGATTAAAAGAAGACCTGGCATGCCTTTCTGTCAACATCGCCATAATTGCTCGTCTGCTATGGCCACTCAAGCAGATGATATTTGCTTTTGCATGTCAGGTCAAATTTGAGATCAAGCTTGTCCTGTTTCAGATAATGTGAGAGCACAGATCAAAGTTGGACTGCTGGCCTGGTCTGCTGCTGTGTAAATATGACCGTAATATTAGTGACCTTTAGATTTTCTCTTCTATAAGAACGCTCTTCTGGTTAATTTATGAATGAAACAGCATTCAAATTTAATTTAACATTGTGTTTTATATAGCTTGATTCTGATAAACTGGTCCTGGTTATTTTATTACTTGATTATGTGCAACTTTAAAAAGTGAAAGTGATGACCCATACTCACAATTTGTGCTCTGCATTTAACCCATCCAAGTGCACAAACACTGTGAACACACACTCGGAGCAGCAGACAGCTGGTTATTCACTCCCTCCACCTACAATCCCTGCTGGACCAGAGACTCAAACCTGCAGCCTTTGGGTTACAAGTCCAACTCTATAACCATTAGGCCACAACTGCGGCCATTCAGTGATAACTAATTCAATTTGTAATATACTGACCAACATAAATGTATGTACTGAATATTGTAAAATATAACATTATATATATATATATATATGAGAAAATATGCATGTGTGTGTGTGTTATATATATAATAATACATAGCAATATATTATCATAATAAATAATATTACATATTTATATGTATATAATAATACATAGCAATATATTATCATAATAAATACTATTAAATATTTATATTTAAATATTCAAAAGATATAGTTGATTTTATGTTGAATATTTATATAAGTATGTTACAATAGTTAAAAATATTTATTTTACATTTTGGGGGGCGTGCTGTGGTGAGCAACCTTGGTTCATCCTTGGTTCAACAGAGGATTGGCAAGAAATAATGAACATCAGAAACACTGTGGCTTCTTATGATTAGAATATCTATTTTATGTAATGTTCCAGTGAACTCATGCAATCCGAATGAAATCTCACGCAGGCCACGGAGGCCAAGATCTGTGGATAGAATACCAAGACATAAAGAGCCTTCCAATCTCTATCTCCTTTTCTTCATTTTATTTTGTTCACAAAGCAACAAGGGAAAAGCAACAAGGTCTTGCAGGGTAATAAGGGCAGACTAATGCGGTGTGAGCCCTTGACTCGCAAACATTCAAACATGCCAAACACATTCAACATTCAAATGAAAAAGAATTGCTTTCTAGTAATAAAATCCTCTTCCTTACCCGTGTCTCAGCCAGACAGTTCGGTCAAGTCCCGGTGCAAGTCATGCTCAGACAGTTTGATTATTTATTTATTTGCTTGTTTATTAATGTATTTTTCCATTGTTGTTTATTTTATTTTTTTTATGAGGTTTTACAGCTTTTCTGTGATTGTCAAGAATAACCTTGGCTGCTTGAGTGTTGCAGTGCACCTTGGGGGTCACTGCAGGCCACTGAGACTTCAGTGCATTATAGAATTGGAATACACATCAATAAACTGGACTTATGAAATCATATATATATATATATATATATATATATATATATATATATATATATATATATATATATTAGTGCTGTCAAAATTAGCGCGTTAACGCATTCGATTAATTTGAAATATTTAACGCGTAAAAAAAAAATAACGCAATTAACGCGGTTGCAGTTTTTTTTTATTTCCGGTTGTGGCCTATGTGTGTTCAACGTGCAAAGAAATATGGATAAGACTTTTAGACGGAAAGTTTCAGTATAAAACTCTGCCGGATTACTCTTCAGTCTGCCACAAGAAACATTACTCTTCATTTAGTCTGCCACAAGAAACAGCAACATTAAAATCATGAACTCAAATGTCATTGTTTAAAAAAAACAAAAAAAAAAAAACAATGACTGTAACAGTGCGTAAATCAGACCTTTCTGTAACGCTAACGTTAATAAGCTTAAACGAAAATAACGAAATAATTGTGTAGCGGAGTATTTTTTGTACACAGTGCCGCGAACTGTCAATCACTCCTGTACGCGTGCATCACTGTCCTCCTCAGCTGCAGCAACTTGCGCTCTCTCTCTTCATCAAGCTTTAAAACAAAAAGGGGACAAAAATATCATATTGTCTTTGTGCATAGGCTATAGATTAATTAGATAAATGAATATCTAAATTTGTGCCTTGCCGTCTACAGTATTTTTTTAGAACTTAGAAAAATGATGCTGCAGCCAATGTACAGCCAGCGGGGGCTGCAGGACGACTCAACCTCTGCAGACAGTTTTTAATGTTTATCAGACAATAAATACTCAAGATTTTGCTTTAGTATAACTGACAACGAGTTTCACACACCTTCTCCGGCCACGTTAAGTTGTTGACACTTAACAGTGGGAAAAGCGACACATGCGCTATTCACTTGTATGACTTAAGGGTGAATGGGTAATGTACTGTAGTTTCTGCTCTGGGTGGGATGAATTAGGAAGCTTGCATTGTGAAGGGCGCTCTGAAAATCGGCAGTGCAGGTAAAAGATTAAAACCTCTATTAAAACAGATGTCCAAATGAGCGTACCGGTACGCTAAAAGCACGTTCTGGGCGCACGGAGAGGTGGCCGTACGTTCAAGAGCTATATTTGGAAGTGGCAGTACTGAGTACCGGTGCGTACCGGCCCACTTAAAGCACTGGCAATGACTATACTTTGGAATTTTTTTGCAGTCCACTTAGAATTCAACATGGAAATCATTTTTGTTTTTTATTGGCATTGATTGTTTTGAAATTCAAATGGTACTTACATGCCTGTGTTTTTATTTCTGTAATAAATATGGCTTTCAAGCCAACAGTTAATTTGGAGGATATTGATGGTTTATTGCAGGTATGTTGTTTACATGAGAAAATCTGTGTTACAAGTTAAACAAAAATTCCAATAAACAATCATATTTTGAATTTAAATAGTTTCTTTGTCTTGAGTTTACATTAATTATTTACATTTTACATTTACATATCCAAAAAGTTTCAGTCTTTTAATTGCGATTAATTTAAAAAAAAATGTGCGATTAATTAGTTAATTTTTTTAATCGATTGACAGCACTTCTATATATATATATATATATATATATATAGTCATCTGGTCATCTGATAACTATATAATGGCACTGCAAAATTACAGGGTATCATTAAATCTCAAAGCTTCTTGCTGAACAATTAATGCCTGTCTATATTTTATAGAAATGCTGTATTGTCCACTGTAGTAGCAAAATGTGAAAATTTCAGCTTTGCAGCTGAAGATTAATATGTCTGTGTCCATCTGAAGCTCGTTTATAGACTTTCTTCCATTATGACTGCATTAAATCTGCAGAAAGAAAGATTACTGTAGAAACTACCCTTCAGAATATGAAATGCGGTTGTCACAGGGAAAGTGTATTGCCAGCAGACTTAGGAACTGGCCCTATGTAAATTTCAACAGTCTCTGGTTGGAGACAAAGAAGCAGGATCTACTCTAGCAACAAGAGGGCTTTATTGCCAACAAATTGCATTCAATGGCAGTTTAATTTGTACAGATATATGCACTTTCAGGCCATATGAAATGGCAACTATTCTGACCAAAAAAAAAAAAAAAAAACAGTGACAGCTTATTTAATGTAAAAATAATAATTTATTTAATTTTTGAGCAGGGGAGTCACGCACTCATTATTTTTGAGGGGGCACGAGTGGGGGGGCTCATCATGTGACACAGCAGCCACAATAGCATATTGCCAAATAATTATTATTAAGCATTATTCTTCTTATTATTCTTCTTATTATATATATATATATATTATATATATATATATATATATATATATATATATATATATATATATATATATATATATATATATATATATATATATATATATATTATTATTAGAAACATTCCCAGATGCATGAACTATGAAATATCTCGATTCGACCTTGATAGATTATGTTAGATAATATGTGATGGTCAAAGTAGCCTATTAGCCTATCTATTAACTATGCATAAAAACCTGTCTGTTTACTTAAGTAACAGATATGGGTATCATGTCATAAAATAACATAACATAACGACTGACTTTTTTATATTAAATGTGAATTAAACATTGAAAGTTAATGTGATATAAAACGGCTACTAATATTTCATTGCACAGAAAGAGGGCAAATAACAATTACATTATCAAAGAACATGTTCACTGACAGTCTAGAGTTCAATCACTCTCAAAAACTCCCATTAAAATCACTGAAACTGTTAACACTGTTTAGCTATTTGTTGTTAGTTTTCCTGTGGCTCAAGTGGTAGAGCATTGTGGTAGCAGCGGAAGGCTTTGGTTTTGATTCCCAGGGAACACATGCTAGGATAAAAAATGTTAGCCTGTATGCACTGTACGTTGCTTTGGATAAAAGCAACTGCTAAATGCATACATTTATTAAAATTTTATTTTATTTAACACTTTGAAATCAATATCTTATTTATAGATTCTTAGATCTGCACCACACAAGAGGTATTTAGTCAGCGAGCAAGTGAAGGAAGCACCGGCATTTTAGCGATGACTCATCGGAAACACCTTTGATTGGCCATTGAATTAATATGCTCATCAGAATCCTGTGTGATTATAATGCGCAGTGTGTAAAAACACGTTTGTCTCTGGCTCAGCTCCAGCCAGCAAATGCATATCTGATTTTAGCAGCTGATGATATGACTTGCTGAACATTCTCAAGCCAGTGCAATTGTATCAAATACAGAAAATATTAATTAATCTTTTGGGAGATGCATTCAACTTGGCTCCCCTCTGTTATTAGTTACACGTACAACAAACTAATGTCATAGTGGTATATCGTGTACTGTAATCGAATGTAGCCTAAGTTATACCTGTCGAACCATAGACCGCAAATGGGTTGTTCATCTAAAGATCTTCATCGCTAGCAAACAATAGCCTTTACAGATTTGCTTTCAATTCAGTGCAGATCCAAAGCCATGTCTTCAATGTTCTTTTTGTTCTTAAACTTTTTGTTACAACTGGACGAATCATTCAAACTGATTCAAGAACCAAGTCACTGCTTTACCAACTGGACTCAAAAGAATGAATTATTTGCGAATGGGCATCGCTCATTGGCAAGATAAAAATAGATGGCTTGTTTGTAATAAACTGAAGCATTTATAACTTTTATTGAATTAAGATGAAGTAACGAGAGCATCGTCACCCACAGTAACGAAGTAAAAGTACAGATTTTCCGTCCAAAATTTACTTAGGTAAAAGTACCCTTTAAATACTGTATACTCCAAAAATATTAGTTACCCAAAAAATTTACTCAAGTTAATGTAACGAAGTAAATGTAACTCGTTACTATCCACCTCTGACTACAGTGTAATTGCTGAATTCAGTAATGGAGCGGAGTCTGTAATGAGCGTGATGAATGCAGTTGAAAGTGTGGTCATATCCCTCGTTAAGAGCGTGTAATGGGCCTTGTGTTTTCACCAGCACATTTTATGACATTCATTTGTTGCCCATGAGGTCATAGACTGAGAGCGGAGTACACATTGACTTCTTAATGGGTTAATATTGCTTTGTGTGTATTAAAGCAGCTTTGGCTGCTGTCTTTCAAAGTGAAACACAGGCAGCTAGATGGCTAACATTTCTCTGCATACCCATTCAAACTCTTCACGTACACTCGGATATGAATCTTGCTATTTTGAGACTTTCCCCTACTTTACATTTACTTTACTTCTTTAAATCTGAACGTGGATGACTGATGAATAGTTTCACGTTAATCTGGTGTAAGGGAAACAGGTCAATTTAGCTCAAAGGGAATCATTTAAGATTTTAAAGGGAATTTGAACAGAATCACTGTTTCACGGCTGTTCACGGAGACGCGCCTGCGGTTCAGTGAACGAGCCGTTTAACATAAAATCTGCGCTGGATACTAATATCCAAACTATAGTGAAAACACTATCAATTAGCACAGTAACAAGATCGGCAGTTTAAGACATTAACTTGTAAGCACAAAACACAAGATACTTCTCTTTTCAATATGAATAAGGCTTTATTAGATAAATCTAAGACATATAAACTAATCTAACACATAAACACACGCACACACACATTCACACAAGTTGCAGGAAGATCGAAAGTTAGGGAAAGATGAGTTTAAGAGAATGGAAATATGGAATCCCAAGTTTACAGCAATACGTTAAATTGCATAGACATGAACAACCATCAATCACGTAATTAGCGCTCGCATTGAGTTCCTCAATGGGGTTAAAATTATATTAGATACACCAGCACAACAAATATCTGGGAATACGTTGCCTTCGTTTGCTGTGAAAGGGACTCCAGTTGAAAGGGGTTTCCCGGTGTCGCTGATTGGCTGGAAGTTCAGTTGGCTGAAGTGACGTCTTGGGGAGCCCGTGCTTGGGCGTTGGCTGAAGCTGGAGTTGTGTGGCTGGTTGGAGTTCAAACGCGCAGACGAGGTCGACGTTACAAAACTTAACTCAGAACACGAAACTCTCAAACGGAAAAGAAAAGAAATAAAGTTTGACGAGACTAGGTTGTGTTCCTTCTCATTGTGGCATAAGTAGCAGCAGGCAGGCACGCTGGAACCGCGCTCAAAGAACCATGATGACTAACCGCATGGCTAGATGCTACAAGCTAAAGCTAGGTAGCAAAGCTACAAGCTAAGAGCAGGCATGACTGATAGCACAAGCAATGCTAGAACTAAAAGCCGACATGGCTAATAGCAGCAGCTAGACTAGAACTAAAAGCAAAATTTTAATCGTGTCCAAAGTTTTTAAACTTCCTTGTTGGCCACCCCTCAAATGTTGCCTTGACCAATCAGATATGGTCCTGGGGTCTGGGGTATCATAAATCATTGTTTATCTTACCAAGCATGTGGTTCTTGCCTCACAGGGTCTAATTTTGGACATGATTCCTATAACATGACTATGATATATTTTACAAATAAATGATTGTCAGGACAATATCAAGCAAGAAAATGCGATTATTTCAATACTAGACATGACTAGGTATCCTATAGTTATCAAAAGACATACACAATAAGTGATTATACATGATAGTCAAATGTGTGGGTTACACGTAAATAAATATGGAGTTAAGCAATGGAATGATTCATTCATAAGTCTTTTTTGAGTTCATTCTGGTCCATATATAATGTATAAAAAGCAGTTTCTTTGCCATTCTCTGGCAAAGGACTTTTCTGTGAAGACAAAGGTTTAAAGCCCTTCCCCCTTAGGAATTTCAGTCTGGTTCTTCTGGGTGGGGGGAAGTCAATGCAAGTATTTAACTTGATCTCCTGGGTTTACATGTGATGTCCAGCGTTGCATTTCAATCACAAACAATAAATTTGACAATCTCTTCTTCGAATTAAAATTGTTAATAATTGTTCTATTGGTGTTAATGTTGAAAGCTGTTGTGTGAACAAGTTGGTTGGTTGGTTATCTTGCTTGGTTCTTGTGGCACTATAACTGATTTATGACTTCCTGAGGAATTCAGCTCATGTTTCAATGCACACAGCTCTGATAGACTCTTTGATTTGTCTGATTTGACTCATTTCTGCTACACTGGGATCCCTCGGACGGTTTAAGTTTTTTCATCTGTCTATTCAATAAAAAAGGTGGTGTGGTGAATCACCATCAGATTGCAAAGAGTCAGCTGAATTTCCCAGTAATACAAACTTAGTCATGAGGACAATATTTATGGATTATTTATGGATGCAAAGGTGTACGGCTCCAATCCTCTGCTGAAGAGTTATCTGTGTGAATACGTGCTATGCCACATCGGCCCAGACTAATACAAACCCATATCAGGGTACTTTTTGAAATACTCAGTTACTTTGAAATCCCTGCATTGAAATGATTTCATGCAGTGTTGGCATAGATATGGCAATGGAGCATGAAATTGAGTCACTCAATATTAAAGAGAGAGAGAGAGAACAAGAAAAGGAGGAAGTGAAGAATGAGGATGAAAATCAACTATTGTGTTTTTTTTTTTTTTTTTTTTAAGATGTTGTATCATATTTGCGATATGTTTTATGAAATGTAGTGAAGTAAAAAGTATGATCTTATGCTTTGGAATGTAGTGAAGTAAAAGTAAAAGTTACTCAAAATGAAACCTCCAGTAAAGCACAGATACTTGAAAAATGTACTTAAGTACAGTAACGAAGTAAAGCTACTACATTACTGTCCACCACTAGAGGGAAAAAAGCTACAATTCTAGTTTTAACTTGATTTATTCCTCATAAGTGCCCCTTTAAATTCATTATCTATCGGTTGTAAAGTGACCCACATTTGGTATCTGACCTTTGGACATGGAGCCACACTGAAATCTGTGGAAATATGGCCTTACAAATTAAGATACCAAAATAAAAGTTTCATAGCCTAAAAGGATATTAAGATGTTTAATATTAACTTTCTTCTTCATTTATGTATTTTTATTTTTCCTGGTGAAAAAATTAAATAAATAAAAATAATAATAAAAATAGTCGGAATAAGGACTGATCTGGTTGAGTTGACACAGAATGACCCCTATGTCTTGACACTGATCTGTGATCTTTGGAGGAAATTATGACTACAGGTGTTTTAAAATAGTACTAAATCTACACATGAAGTTATTTCAGTAGACTCTGGCCTTCAAGAAGAATATTTGCTGATGGCAATATTTTCTGAAAAGTTAAAAAATTCAGGTGTGAGTTTAATAGCTGTCAAATTTTGCTGATCACATTTTATGTAAACAGGTGCATCTCAATAAATTAGAATGTGGTGGAAAAGTTAATTTATTTCAGTAATTCAACTCAAATTGTGAAAGTAGTGTATTAAATAAATAAAGGACAGCGTCAGATACTTAGCCTAATCAGCACCGGTGGAGCACAATCAAGTAATCAATACCTCAGTATAAATACCACTGACTTACCTCTATTCATAGACGGTTAATCAGCTTCCCTCTTCCACCCCATCTCCTCACTTCGAGTTCATTTTACAACTAGACGGAAAGGGGGGGGGGGTACTCTAGGTTCGGGCCATTCCCGAGCTCGGAGCCCTTCCCCGAACAGCATTTCCATACCTCAGCTAATCATATGTAAGCATGAAATCTGTGTTAGTGAGCACATCTCCTTTGCCGAGATAATCCATCCGCCTCACAGGTGTGGCATATCAAGATGCTGATTATACAGCAAGATTATTGCACAGGTGTGCCTTCGGCTGGCCACAATAAAAGGCCACTCTAATATATGCAGTTTTAGTGTATTGGGGGCAGAGATGTATAAAGTACTAGAGACCCATACTTGAGTAAAAGTACAAGTGCTCTATCAAAAAAGTGACTTGAGTAGAAGTTGAAGTGCTCTTTAAGCACCACACTTAAGTAGAAGTACTAAAGTATTCAACATTTTTTGTACTTAAGTATTGCAAGTAGTCTATTTTAAAATTTACTACTTAAGTACTGAAAGTAAAAGTAGAAGTATTGTGTTATGTAGCTATTAAAGAAAGTAGTCCAAAGTTTGAACATATTGTTTTTACTATTTCAAATGATTAACCTAAAGGTCAATCACAATTCCTTTGACTGTAACTTCTTGTAAACAAAAAACGGTTACTAGGGTTAGTTAGCCCAATTTGCAAAATTATGTCATTAATAACTTAACCTCATGTTGTTTCAAACCCGTAAGACATCTGAGGGTCATTTAGAATTTTTTACAGCATCGAAAATACATTTTGGTCCAAAAATAGCAAAAACTACTACTTTATTCAGCATTGTGTTCTCTTCTGTGTCTGTTGTAAGACAGTTAAAAACAAAGCAATTTGTGATATCCGGTTCGCGAACGAATCATTCGATGTAACCGGATCTTTTTGAAACAGTTCACCAAATCGAACTGAATCGTTTTAAACGGTTCGAGTCTCCAATACGCATTAATCCACAGATGAATTAAGCTGTTAACTTGTTTAATGTGTCTGACACTCCCTCTGAGTTAAAACAAACCAATATCCCGGAGTAATTCATTGACTCAAACAGTACACTGACTGAACTGCTGTGAAGAGAGAACTGAAGATGAACACCGAGCCGAACCAGATAATGACTCGTTCACGAGTCAAGAACCGTTTCTGTCAGATGCGTCCGATTCGTGAACCGAGGAGCTGATGATACTGCGCATGTGTGATTTAGCGTGAAGCAAACCGACACACGGACACATAGCGTCTGAACCGAACTGATTCTCTTGGTGATTGATTCTGAACTGATTCTGTGTTAATGTTATGAGCAGGTGCAGTCAACGCCAATGACGCCATTGCGTCGAGCGCAAAAGAATCGGTGAACTGTTTTCTTCAACTGGTTTATTGAATTGAACTGTCAGAAAGAACTAACGTTACTGGTCATCCGAGAACCGATGCAACCGGTTCTTGACTCGTGAACGAGTCATTATCTGGCTCGGCTCGGTGTTCATTTCTCTCTTCACAGCAGTTCAGTCAGCACGCGCAGTCTCGCTTGATTCGCTCAATGATGTGCCAGCTTCATCAAACCTGCCATCTACAGTTCTGGCAGTGGTTTGTAATGGAATGATTCGTAACATTTTTATAATTGTAACGAGTAACGATGCAGCACATAAAAAAATATCGGAGTAAAAGTATTAAACTCAGCGAAAATATGTACTGAAGTAAAAGTGGAAGTAGGAGAAAAAAATAATACTCTAGTAAAGTACAGATACCGCCTTTTAGTACTTAAGTACAGTAGTGAAGTAGTTCTACTTCGTTACTATACATCTCTGATTGGGGGGTCCGGAGGGTCCAAAAACCAGTCAGTATCTGGTGTGACCACAATTTGCCTCATGCAGTGCAACAAATATCCTTCACATAGAGTTGATCAAGTTGTTGATTTTGGGATGTTTGTCCACTCCTCTTCAATGGCTGTGCGAAGTTACTGGATATTGGCAGGAACTGGGACACGCAGTCATATACGCCGATCCAGAGCATCCCAAAAATGCTCAATGGGTGACTTGTTCAGTGAGTATGCTTGCCATGCAGGAACTGGGATGTTTTCAACTGCCAGGAATCATTTACAGATCCTCGCAACATGGGGCCATGCATTATCATGCTGCAACATGAGGTGATGGTTGTGGATGAATGGCACAATAATGGGCCTCAGGATCTCGTCACGGTATCTATGAGCATTTAAAATGCCATCAATAAAATGCACCTGTGTTCGTTGTCCATAACATACACCTCGCCATACCATAACCCCACTGCCACCTTGGGTCACTGGTTTCACAACATTGACATCAGCAAACTGCTCACCCACACAACGCCATACATGCTGTCTGCCATCTGCCTTGTACAGTGAAAACTGGGATTCATCCGTGAAGAGAACACCTCTCCAAAGTGGCAGACACCATAGAATGTGAGCATTTTCCCACTCAAGTCAGTTATGTTGACAAACTGCAGTCAGCAGGCCAACTGCATGCTCTCTCAAAACTTCCAACATCTGTGCCATTGTGCTGTATGATGAAACTGCACATTTTAGAGTGGCTTTTTATTGTGGCCAGCCCAAGGCTCACCTGTGCAATAATCTTGTTGCACAGGTGAGCCTTGCAACAAGATTAATAATCTAATCAGCATCTTGATACGCCTCACCTGTGAGGTGGATGGATTATCTCAGCAAAAGAGAAGTGCTCAATAAGACCGATTTAGACAGATTTGTGAACAATATTTGAGAGAAATAGGCTTTTTGTGTACATAGAAAAAGTCTTTGAAATCTTTTAGTTCAGCTCATTAAAAATGGGGGCAAAAACAAAAATAGTATTATTATTTATTTTTTATTTTTTATTATTTTTTTTTTTCTCTGAAGTGCATGCATTAATAAGAATCCCTGTACTGTAAGTTTGGGTTCCATTTCTCTCAGCAGACAGGTACTTTAATAATTCATGCCATTTTATTAACATGGTGTTCTTGCATGGTAACAGACTTTTAAAGACAGAGTGACCTGAAATTTCCATTTGTGTCTGTCTACACTCTTATATATATATATATAATTTTAACTTAACCTGATAATTTCTTTTTATTATTATTATTTTTTTTTTACTTTTTTATGGAAATGACAATTTGTATTGAAAAAAATACACATAATAATAACAATAAAAAGATGTAATAGGGATGTATTGATTTTATCAAAAATAACTGTTATAATGTTTCAAAACGTTTTCTATTTCAAATAAATGCTGTTTTTTAATAAATGAATGATTTCTGAAAGATCACGTTACACCGAAGACTGAAATAATGGCTGTTTAAAATTACATTTTTATTTGTAATTGTAGTTTTTGTAGTCATTTTGATCAAATAAATGCAGCTTTGGTGAGCAGAGACATTTTACTCGACTTTAATATTTGAACATTAATATATATTTGTTTGTTTGTTTATTTAATGATTGATTCTGGATGTATGTAAAGACAAATTCATTAAAAAAAAAAAAAAAAAAAAAAACAAGCAAAACAAATGTGAAAATCCATTAACCCATTGAATTTACTTAAAAATGCAACAATTTACATAAATTACATAAACTTTAGGTCCCACTTTATATTAAGTGACATTAACTACCATGTATTTACTTTTAAATTAAGAATTTGGTACAATTCACATTTTGTGTACATGTTTCTTTTTACATTGTACTATATATGTGTATATATAATGTAAAATATGAAACACATCAAGCAAGAGAAATAGTTGTTCCTCACAAACTGACCTACTGTACGTTATATAAATAACAGTCCATGAGTTGGCATTTTCTGAGCTCTGCAGTATTTCACTATATAAATCTAATAATCATATAGACCAACTTCAATAAACAATGGTCACTGATCAGTCAAAAATTCAAACTCCAGTTATTATTTGTTTAGGGATGGAGGAAGTGCGTATAGGCTTATGTATTAAACATGAAACAAGTAAACTTTTTCAGCTGTCATGCGAATAAATGACCCTCTTCTGAAAGCGGGCAGAGTACAGCCAGAGATATTGTTTGGGAATAAGGTATTGGGAAAATCAGACTAAATGAGACACTCAATCTGAGAGCAAAGCCAAACAAAGCACACAGATGAACAACACGCATACAGTCGAGCTTCTTTAAAGGCCATGCAATGCAAATGTGATGGTGGTAGACCTTGTAGAGAGTGTGTATCCAAGACACTCCACACGTTGTCTGTTCTGAGATGCAAACAATGCAAATGTGTCTACCAGACATATTTAGATAAATAAAATGTCATTTTGCCACTGTCTCTTTCTCCTTGGCCCTTTATTCTTTCCTTTCTTGTTTCATAAAATGCATTTCATTCCACCTCTCTCTCTATACTGTATCTTTTTAGTCTATGTTATCCATTTACATGTGTTTGTTATTGGGTTTATCTTCAACTATGTTCACTTTTGGCCCTGTAGACTTTTTTTTTTAAAAAGAGTTTCATCACAGTTCCATTGCCACCACATCTTCAGTTATGTTCTGTTTATTTTTGCTACCCTCTTGCTTGTGATAGTTTCATAGCAAGCATGTTCTAGTTCCTAAATAACCACAATTAAGTAATATTTTCACATATTTTGTGTACATAGTCAGAATTACAGATTGACTTGAAAATCAAAATGTAACTGATATGCAACCATGAAACTGATATTTATGTTGATTTTTGTTTTTCATTGTATGAGTCTGTATATACAGTGGGTATAGAAAAGAATCACCCCCCCCCCAAAAAAAAAAAAAAAAATATATATATATTTTTCCTTAAATTGAAAGATTTTTTATTTATTTATTTTTTTCCAGCTGTATTTAGTGCATCTTATAACGTCCAAGTGAAAGATAAAATAAAATAAAATAAAATAAAATAAAATAAAATAAAATAAAATAAAATAAAATAAAATAAAATAAAATAAAATAAAATAAAATAAAATAAAAGGATCACCCTTTTGTTTGTATTTGTTAAATCACATTTTGCTTTAATTACAGCCTTTAGTCTGCTGGAATTTGTCTCTACTAACTTTGCACATCTAGACTTTGCAATATTTGCCCACTCATCTTTGCAGAACTGCTCAAGTTCAGTTCAATTTGATGGTGACCGTTTGTGGACTGCAGGCTTCAAACCATTCCCATTTTAAAGGGATAGTCAATTTCCCAAAAAAAAGTGCCTAAATGTCAACATTTCTACAAAATTTTTATAACAAAAATCTTAATAGGTACTAAACACACTATTGCACTATTATTAAGTATTATTACGACTCATATTTTTGTGTTGTTGTCTACTCTAGCTTCCTCCCTACCTATACAATAAATTAATGTGAATATTTATTTGCTAAATGTATCAACACAACTTTACAATTGATAATAAAATGATTTATTTTAACACAGTATTCTGATTGATGATAATAAATAATAGGGTGCACCTTCTGGCAGCTTCTTCTCCTTCCTCGAGTCCCGCACATAGATTCTGTTCAAACTGTTTGACGGGAGTATAGAGAACAGACGTGATCGGATTTGTAAATTGCAGCGCTGCCAGTCAAGACCAACCGATTTATGATCGGTTTATGATTACTATTGAGCTTGCATTTGCGCCTTCCACTACCATTTTAAATAAATATACTGTAACTGCGATTGTGTTCATCTGAAAGAAGAATATCAGATATGCCTAGGATCCCCTGAGGGTGAGTAAATAATGGGGATTGGATTTCCGAGATATTGTTTAGTGTTGAGGCCAAATAATTAAATTTTAGGCTCATCTGCATCAGTACCTTCAAGGTGCATTTAGGCAAAGCTCAGTCTCACTGCATTTTCTTGAGGAATGTTTTTTTTTTTTCTTGCAACCCTCCCAAAAAGCCTTATTTGTGATATTGTTGTCACGTGCACATAATGACCGTAGACCTCTTTGTCGCCTCTCTGACCAGTTTCCTCCTGCTTTTTCCTCCAGTTTAGAGCTGATCCAAGAAGGGTCTGTGTGTGTACAATTATTCAATTTTATTAAATTATTTGATTAGGTTTGGTCATGCATAATTAATAAATAAATTATTATATGAAGGATTTTCATATTTTTAGATTGCAAGTCTGGTACAACGGTAAAACTAAAATCTATACATAATAGGATTTTGGTTTTTTAAGTCTCAAAAATAAATGAATACATCATATGTTTCTTCGAAATTTTTAATGTGAGCTTTATGTAAAATGAATTCAGAAATGTTTAAAACCTTCAGATTTAAAGTGTCTGAAGTTACACCCTATTATCCTCCTTGGCCGCTGTTAAGGGTGAAGTGGAAGCTGTTGTAAAGGAGTAGAGTGAAGATAGAGCATGACACGTTAAGTGTGTTGAACATATTGGATCATCATGTGGTCTCTAAATACACTCTCGCAGGTGCTAGTGGAGGTCAGGAGGGAATAGCTGGAGATTTACCAGGCGAGCAACATCAGAGACGTTGGGAAAAAGGGATGTGTGTGCAGCGGGGCCGAGTACTTTTGGTTTAAACCCACTTTTAAACCGGGCTTCCACTTTGACAAGTTTTCTTTCTTTTTTTTTCTTTTTTTTCTGCTAGAAATGTTATCTTTGTTCCTTTTGTCCTGCAAAATGTATCGCTACCCTCCTTCAGGCTATGTCATTTATGAAAAATTCATAAGTGAAAATGTCGAAATGTCAAATGACAATCTTTGACATTTCTGTTTCAAAGTCAGAGAGAGCAAACATAAGATTTGTGTCAAAATGCACATAATAGATATTTGATAGTGTGCATGGAATATTCATTTTGATACTTGCATGATCTATAGAAAGGTGAGCCATATAGAAAGCAGTGTATTGAATCAAGTTGGGGAATATTTTGTTTGCAATTAAATTTTTTATGTTAATGTTGTTGTTGTTGTTGATGTTTTTTTTTTTTTTTTTTTTTTAATCGTGTTGCAGCTTTGTTTAATTAGCCTTAAGGTTGTCTTAAATTAGGCATCTACAGTTTTCAGTGGCCTCAAAACGTTTTTGTGTACATACAAATAGCACTTTTAATTTTAAGTTCATTATATAATGTAACATTTTATTATTTAATGCAGTGACATTCAAGTCCCAGTTCCCCGATAACGCTCACTCTTAGCGCGCTAAGAAGACCTCGAAAGATATATCTTACCAAAGTTGTTTATGTTCCTAAGTGTGTTCCCCGAAGTGTCCCTTAGGAAGCTTCTTAACACGCTGCCTCTCATGTCTGACGTTACATAGGCGCTGTCTCAAGTGAGGGTGCTGAATTAGTTGGCATCGATTGCTCAGGAATCTATTTTCCACTTCACGCGAAGGTGCATTACAGCGTTAAGAAAGACAACACGTTCTACGCAAATGAAACATTCCTCAAATTATTACAGTAAGATTTATTTTAACATAGTTTAAGTTATCAGTAGAATATAGACTATAAATGAAATGATCAAATGGTCAGTAGGCCTTATATGTTCACACGATATGTTGTGACGGTTAGACGAACTGGGTATCCCTCGCTAATCATCCACCCTCCTTATCCCATTGTGCCACTTGTGCCGCTTCTTGACATGGGTTTAACGACTTCTAAAAATTGTTTAATACACTTTTATATTAATGGTAATTTACTTTACAATCAGAATTGATTGGCAAGCAGCTACAGTTACTTCTGTTTAATGCGGTATTGATTGCCATTGGTTAATGTTTTCAATAAAAAGCAACCTATCTACAATGAACAGAGAGAGAGTTAGATACAAAATATGCTGGGAAAGCAACGTAAAAAAGGGCACCAAGCCTCTCGTTAGAGGAAATTGAAGTTTTGCCGGACCTTGCCACCAGATCAGAGATCACACCTCTATGGTCCACTATAACCTGCATGTTTATGGCCGCGTATCCCTTTCGCGATATGTGCTCCTGATCAATCACTGATGGATGTGTGCCATCCACCAAGATGTAATCCCCGGCATGGCGCAGAAGGGCGTTGGTGACAGTGTGGACGCACCTCCACACCGAGGTCTTGATTAGGCCATAGCCCTCTCCCACGACCTTAATGAAGCTCTCTGTAGCAAAAAACCTTAGCGCTGCAAGCAGCTGTACTTCAGGGCTTAAAGCAAAATTCTGTCGCGTTAGCCTGGCAAGCGCAGGTCTGAGAAGGTCCTGCAGCTCCATAATGAGTTATCTTGGGAGGTAAATTTTTTAAATATAGCTACGTCAGGCAAAACGTCAAAAGGGCTTAAGTTTTGCCGAATAAAAAAATATACATGGACTAAACGGCTCGGCGTCCAGCGCCGTCTTTGATTTAATAAAAGGACAAGTTGGATCGCTGCCATAGTTGGTCGCTTACTGAACACCACTATGCTTACCCATTTATAGATCTTAGCCATTTAGAGTCAAATTGTTTGCCAGATTTTAATTATCAAAAGTGATTGCCAATTCGCTTTAATTACATTACTAAATAGCCTAGGCCAATTAGCACCATATTAGTTCTGATACCACATAAAGTCAACTTCATAAATAGGCCTGTATCCATTGCGAACATATTTTATTATGAGTCTTAAAATGTCCATAACATAAGATCATTGTTGAGCCACAACATTGTCAACATACCATAGTTTGACTTGTACTGCGCTGAACTGATTTCTAAAGACTGCTGTACAGTGGCGACAACTGGCGCCTTGAGCTCAAACAACGCTAAGAGAGAGCTTACGAATGGTCCAGACCAACCTTACGCAAGTGTGACTTACAGAATATATACTTAGCGTACGAATGTGTCGGGAATCGAGCCATAACATTAAGAGAGAGGTTAAGGAATAGGTAAGAACTACTTAGTGATAAGAATGTTTTGGGGAACCGGGCCAAGATATCTTTAGGTGTTCCTGATGTGTCCAAACACTGTTTGGTGTCTTTTTATGTCTATGTTGTATACTAAACCCTAAACCCTTCTGAAATCATATAATATAATTTGTTTGGAAAATAGGTAAATATTAATGGGCATTTATATAATTAAATAATAATAATAATAAAAAATTTTTTTTAGCATATCAGTGTAGTTTAGTTAAATTGGTCTTATTCAAGCTGCAATGGCATATCTCCATGTCTCTGGTTTAAAGAACTCTTGTGGTGTGTTTTGCTAGATCCTGTAAAAGCCTGTGGTTCGAGATTCCTAGAAAGAAAATAAAAAGGAAATTCCTGAATCCATACTATTTTCAACAGCTGTTAAAGTAAATTAAACCTCTCCCCTGTAACTCTGCTTTGGGTCAGGCATTCAGGGGGATGACAAATTACCTCTGAATACACAGATTCAATATTTGTTCACTAGTCAAATAATTGGTTTTGTGTGGAAGTGTCTCCAAAAACTGATTTTTAATTTATAATTTAAGATGCTTAGCGAGATGCGACTAGGCCGCAGCAGATCCAATGCGAACGGTGTTTTAGATCATTGTAATTACAAATGGCTGCCACGTATTTTTGCACAGCTTGCCTCTCGACCCTCTAGCTGCATTATTCATGGAATGGGAAAGGATTGTGAGAATTGTGGTCACACGGCAGATAGACAGTCCTGATCGGGAGATTAACCAGCTGCAATCACGAACGTGTCACGCTGGAGTGCACGGCTCATTTTGGAGACATTGTATGAAAGGATAACGACAGGGTGCATATAACGTTCAGGGAGAAACAGCTGCCACAGCTACCCAAATGGATAGTTTACAATGAAAGGTGAAGGACTTAAGTTTAAGATGGATTGCACACACTCGCAGGACTCCCATTATCTGGGAGAGCCATACTGTCTCCGATGAAGGCGTTATGGAGCCTGCGTTTTCAAGATATCAAAGTTTTAGTTCTAGTGGAGTGGTGTCATCCAGTCAGTTTAGTTTTTTTGTTTTGTTTTGTTTTTTCTGAGAGTGTGTGAGCATTTGTGACAACATGCCCCAATCATTAAGACATATGTGCATTAAGACATACTTCTAAATAAACTTTAAAATGGCCTCATCTTTTATGCAGCTGCTGGTTGGTTAATGTTGTTACTATAATGAATGTATCTGTCATAACGTCCCCTCACAGACTCCACTTCAACATGTAGCAGGGATTCTGGGATGTGCTCAGTCATTACTTTATGACAAGAGACGCACAATGAGCGCTTGAAAGAGGATGTATTACACATCTCCCCATGGGGCCTGAATTAGATTAATTTGAGCCTGGGCCGGGTTTGAAGAGATCCTTTCAGTGAATTAAGATGGAAATAGATTCCTTTTATGAGTGGGCGTAAAAATTCATTGAGATACGGAGCTGATGTGAAGTCTGGTAGTGAATTTCTGTGTGAAGTGATGAATGTCCTCCTGTCCTTTTGAAGGAGCGAGACACAAAGCATCACAATAACATTAAACAGCTAATTGGATAGTTTCATTTTTGTGTTTTGTATTCAAAATAGGATGTTCATTAGGGTCATCAAAGAAAACAAAGGGGGGAAAAAGAAATGACTACTTGTAGACAAGACATTCTTTATGTATTCACTGTGGTCTCACTCAATATTAAGTGAAAAAAATCCTATATGCATTATAAGTTTGCTTTTTTTTTTGTCTTCGAAAGAAGTCTTTAACATTCACAAAAGCTACATTTATTAGATTAAAAATACTCAAACTCAAAATAGTAACATTTACTGAAAGATTATTACAATTTCAATAATTGTTTTCGTTTAATTTAATAATAAAATAAGAAATCCTTCAAAAATGATTCTAATATGATGATTTGCTGCTGAAGAATACTTTCTTATCATCTTCTTTAATGCATCTTTACCCCAAAAAAAAAAATCTTTAAAATAAATGACTGTCCCCAAACCTTTGAACAGTATTGTAAGTGAAATAAAAATAATAATTATAATTACACAGTAGAATCCACAGTGCAAAGGCTGTTTGTCCTGCTGGATTCCTTGAAGTGGCCCTTTGGAAACAGACACAGGGACAGATGGGACTGCCAGACTATTTGGAAACTGAGTAAAAAATAGTGTTCTTTGCTCTGGTTATGCTTTATGAGGCATAAAGGTATCCGTTCAGGTCTGCTGCTTATTAACACAACACACAAAGTTTTCTTATTAGCATCTGTTAGGCTGTGAATTCTTAGAGAGGCGTCTCGTTTGTAGGGTCTCAGTCACATGATGACAGGTTTCTCATTATGCTGTACACAGTTAATTAAACTCTCTCTTAAACACACACACACACACACAGAGATACACAAAAATCTTATTGCATTAATCACACAAAATTATTATCAAGGCTAATTCAAAACTGTCATACGCGCTTCCAGTGACATGCACATATCGGATTTTCATTATTAAGAGAGTATTTGAACGAAGTCTGTGACCGGCCAAGAATGAGAGGTGAATGCGTGTGGCCAGTGAGTTACTGAGAGCTGCGTTCTTATTGGTCAAGGGGAAATTCACAGTCCTCTCCTCCCCTCATATCTTGCCCATGACTGTCTCGCTGTGCCATCTGTGAGACCTCAGCAGCTGGACAGTAAAACCATTGCTCATAAAAACACCTTCTGCTCTCACTTCTTTCTTTCTTTCATCACTCTGTCACCTTCTTTCTCTCTTTTCTTTTTGTTTGTTTCCAACACTTTCTCTTATCACTTGACATCTACCCACCCACCAACCCACCCACCCATCCATCCATCCATCCATCCATCCATCCATCCATCCATCCATCCATCCATCCATCCATCCATCCATCCATCCATCCATTCATCTATTTATTTATTTTCTTATAATTTATTTTAATTACAGTTTAATACATTCCTCTTTCTAACATTCCAATTCAACTCTCTGTGAGGTGTGGCCTATATTCAGCTTTTTTTTGAGCAGTCAGTGACGTCAAGAGATTTTAAAAGTGATTAGACCTGCCATTTTAAACCAGCATATCCTGGATGGAATCTAGGCCTGAAGTAGCTAATGCAAGACACATCCCCACATGCCCCTCTCTAACCCCGCTCGAGACGTCCCATATTCATTATGCATTGATTACAGCCCCCTGTTTAATAGACTCATTTACCTCTGTCCCCCTAAAGGACTGTATTGATTTTTATGAAAAGGAATTAAATGGGCTCTATTGGTTGCACCCCGTGGCAGAATGAAGGGTTTGCAGAATTAAATGGTTCACAATCGCACAATTATGGGAATGACAATTATCTCGCCACATCCATGTATTCAAACTTGTTTGCCCTCTGGGTAGAAACAATAGATTACTTCATTAGGCCGCGGAAGAGAACTGGCACAAGGGCAGTGAGTGTTTTTCCCCCCTAATTCTCTTCTTTTTGATTCACCAGACGAAGGTTACATATGTTCTCTCATTCTGACTTCTCTCTGACACTTTTATCTGTCTCTGCGAGGTCTGTGGTTTGCCTGTAAAGGCCGCTAATGTATTAAATGAGTCATTTAGTAATGCTGTACAGGATTGTGGTGATTCATTCTAATGTATTCAACCTCAGAGATGTCCTTGTTGTGTGAGGAATTATCGCTGTCTCAGGGATACATAAAGGCATTTGTTCCGCACCTGATTTAATCCATGCAACCGCTGTAATTATTAGGTGTTGAACTGCTTCAAACAAGTTCAGTGATGAATACCAGGCTTCCAGTGCTGCATTTGGCACAATGGCTTCAAATTACGATCAAAGTTTAAAAATAAATTTATGACTTTTAATTATTAGGTGTATTAGGTGTATTAAATGATTAAAATAAAAATCTTTGCACCCAGTTGTAGTCATTAAACTGAGGTTCGCCTTTTCTTCTTTGACCTTTTTTTTTTTTTTTTTCTTAACTGCTCATTGTTCTTTATATTGGAAGCCTGTTTCTGCCTCAGAGTAAAAAAAGAAAAGAATTGTGAGAGAGTTTGAATGAAAGAGAGTTTCATTGTGATATATAAATAACCTTTTAATATATTTAGTCTGATGCAGAGAAAGGTTTTCCACAGGATTGTTTATATATATATAAAAAAAATCCACAGATGAAGCTGATATCAATTCAAAGACCCCATTGTGTAATGTACCACAATGTCATCTAGCCTTCTAGATCTATTGATTCAATTAAGAGTGCTGTATTACCCCTAGATCTGCATAATATGTTTAATATACACATGGGAGAGGGGGCGTATGATAAATAATACGTCAAACACGTGTGCAAAGGTTTCTCGTGCTCCCACACACACCTAATTTCTAGTACGTTCGGTTTAAAGAGAGATGCATTCATAACCAACTGTAGCCTGCAGCCAGAACTTGACAATCCACATGAGAATATGCCCACATTCGATATTTACAGTGCACGGCAGAGGTGTTTGGGGCTGTCAGCTGCATTACCTGAAGATGTTTAATGCTCGTGACAGTCCAATTAGTCAACAGCGAGAAGGAATATAATTGCTTTTTTGAGCATTATCAAATTAAGTTCTCCCCTAATCTCTTCGGCTGTATTGATTGCGCTGAGCAGGAACAAACAGGCAACCAATGGCAAACCACTCCAGAGGAGGAAAAGGTGCTTGTTCCTACAACACTCATAGCGGCTGTCTGCCCCGTGCTGATTTCTATCTCTCCGACAACAGATCAACCCCAAGGCCTCTCGAAATGGAGAAAGAAAGTGAAAACTCGCACTGACGCCCAGACCTCCAAAGGGCAAAACAACATCCAGGAGTTTGAGAGCCTCACCTGTGCTTCAGCGTTTAGTCTCGTACTGTATTTTTAACAGTTGTTTACCCTAGCCTCAAGCGATATCAGTCTTAACGGTGTACAACTTGCCACCCGCTGACATTCCGCATCTGAAGATTGCATCACATGTAAATATTCATGTAGACTCATGCATGCACAACAATCACCAAATTCATGCAGAATTAAAGGGTTGTTGAGACTAACCTGATCAGGTCCGTACATAACCAGATAAGCCTGATTGGCTCACATCTAAATTGCTCTGCATGATTCATTATTAGACTGTCTTTGTGCATTTTGCATGGACAGAGACGACAGAACCATATTAATATACAATGTTCACCCACACTTAATAAGCCTGATGTTTGACTGGTCCTCCGTCTCCACCTAATGCATTCCTCGCGATTCCTGTTTTCGAGACAAATCACTCATTCGTGACCCATTCATGACCTATCGCTGACATTGTAATCCTCGGACTGCAGAAATTCATTAATAGTGTCGGTGACTAATGCAGAGCGCCCTAATGCCAAATAAATCGCACGGAAATGAGAATCTGGCCGAGAAGGTTCAAAGACAATTAGCGGGTGTCAAAGCAATGAGGCGCTGGCAGATGACAGCTGAGGTGAGGTTGAATCACCTTTGATGTTTATTTATTTATTTTTTATTAATGCAGTTTTTGAAGCCCCTCTCACCTGGACCCTTCTCCTCACATGTTTCTATGAAGATATCCAACACAAAAATAAATAATAAAAAATAGTAGTTCCAGCATCTACCAGTAGGGACTATTTCACGAACAGCTCATACAGTCGGAATGAAAGTATGTTCTATTGGAACTCTGTCTTTTTCTTTCTTTCTTTTTTTTTGGATGAATTGACACATACACATAATTAGATGTGGTTTGAAAGTGTGCATTTGTGTGTTTTGTGTCTCCTTGGGTGATATATTAATGCAGTAGTGCATATCAAAACAATTATTTCCTTGGTCAGGCAATCCTTGGCATTAAAAAAAAAAGCATCAGAAGATTCATTCAGTGTGTGTAATTAATAATGCTGTAAAAAACTGTACTACTGAACCCCGTTGTCCTATGGGAGAATGGCGTTAATAATTTTTCTCCTTAATTAGTGGTCTGGAATTGTATCTGATTAACTTGCAAAACATCCCATTGGCTCATTAAATTTGGACTCCGTTCTGCAGCGATCTTAATATATTGCACCAGTGACCAATCACTGAATAATTTACAATACTAAACAAGAATGACAAGCCCTGATATCAGTTGGTGTTGATGTATTTCCCTGCTGTCTGACTGATGTACCAGTGATTCAGCACTGGGGATATATATTGACCTGCCAATGGCAATTTACTCCACAATGCGGATGCAATGGGTTTTAAACATGCAGAGAATGTGACACGCTGTCAGAGACTGTTTACACTTTTGGAGCTTTGCTGTGAACAGATGTCTGTGCCAAAACTTTTTATTTGGTTACAAAAGAGCACTTAGCAAGAGGTCACCACATGTTCAGTGTATCTCTTGCCAGGTTAGAAATGTCCAGATTAGTTCAAAAGACTTTTAGCATACACACACTATGAAAATGCTTAGTCATTTTACCAATTTTACAATTTTACCCCTTCCCCCATCAACAGTAACATCTAAATTAATGGCTGTATTTACGTAAAATAATAATAATAATAATAATAATAATAATAATAATAATAATAAGAAGAAGAAGAAGAAGAAGAAGAAGCAAGTAAATTGAGCAAAAAAAGTAATGATATAATATATATAATTAGAAATAACAATTATTATTATTAGTAATATTATTACCCAATGTCATTTGGTTTGCTCAATGTTATAATTCATTTTTATTTGACTTACTCCATATACATGTAGTAAGTTCCATTTCCATGATTTTTTATTTTGTTTTACTTTTTTTTTTTTTTTTTTAATGCTGTTTTAGAGGGCTGTACAGTAAGTTAGTTCACCATTTAAATACCAGCCACAAGATGATTCCTGTCAAACTGAAGAGCTAATTTTATGTCCCCTGTGCCTTTATGGTGTTTACATGTGTTCTGCTGTGTTTCGGCTGGAGATATACAGTGGTGGAAGGAGGTGGAAGAAAAGCAGCCCTTTTCAAAGCACATTGATTTTTGGATCTTTGGAGACGGCCCCTCTCGCCCACTCTTTAAACAGTGCGTGCTCACTTTCAAGTCTCTCTTTGCCGCTGAGAGGGATATGTGACGCTTCTACCCAGCATTCCCACTTTCTGTCTCACCTCAGAAAGGCAGGTTCAAAACCATTTTGCAGCGAGAGAGGAGGTTAATGGCATGGCTCTCAGCTCGTCTCTCAGGGCAGACACTGAATGGTTCAGTTGACACAACTCTCATCTCTCCCAAGTGGATGAAACAATCTGCTGGGAGGATATTTGAGGGCTAAATCAAGTTATCATTTTGCTGCTGCTTCTTGGTAAAAATTGGGTGGCGTGAAGATAAAATGGCAGTTTTTAGTGGGGGCCGGTGGGGCAGAGAGGTCTGGAGGTGTTTCTCTGTGGGTACGAGGAGTTATGCCGGCACTGACTGAACTTCAGACATCTATTTGTCCAGGCTAGAGCAATGAGAGGATTGGATGTGCCAAGGAGGAGAAGGAATAGCTTTCAAATCTATTTACCTCTAGGTGTGAAAAATAAATGGAAGTGAGACACAATGAAGAGAAAGGCAGCACGAGGTGTGAATATAAATCTGAATTATTATAAGATGCTGTTATGTGCACCAAACACATTATGAAAGTAATGAATCATTAGGATGATTGTGAATTAGTTTTCAGTAATAGAGTAGGATATCATTGTGTCTAAAATAGGAAAGGCATCTTGGACTCTTTCTCTTTTATCAAACTGCACAAAAAATAATTTCTCAGTTGAATTTACCTATTTGAAAGGTGGTAAAGAAAGGTCAGTAGAGGCTAGTTCACAGTTTTATGACCAGATCATTCACTGAAAAAGTTCATCTCAAGATCACAAGGATCCTTGAATGAATCCTTCAAACTGATTTTGTGAATGTAATGAATTAGTTCATTGAAACGATCTGATCCAAAAGACTTATTTGTTGCATTTTTACACAATTTTCAGTTTTAATCGAACTGTTTCTTTAAGATATAATGAAATGCATTTCACATTCTCTCCAGCTCTGTTCACACAATAAAGCATCCTGCTCTCCAGATCAGTTTCATTAAAATATAATTGGATTCATTTTCTATTAATAAAATGCATGTTGATAATGTGCCTCTTTATCTTCTCCAAAATAATATTTAAGAAAGTTCATATTAAATTTTTGTCCCTTTAGTACTAAAATCATTGACAAAACTCCTTCAGTCATCGACAGAGAACTGTGGTGGTCCTGGCAGACTGTCACAGCAATATATGTCTTTCCAGTTTTTCCTGTGTACTTTTTTTTCAGTCAAAGAGAGGAACAAATCCAAGATGACATCTTCTTAAAAATTACTGTCTCCAAAAGTCTTAAAACTGTGATAAAATAAATTCTTGAAAAAGCCTAGATTTGGCACTGTGCTGAGTGTGAATAGAAAATGAGAATGACGGTGAAGGATTTCTTTCATATTGCGGGTCTGGGATGAAAGAAGAGTGATGGTGGGTCAGGGTGGATGTTTTGAGTGTAATAGAGACAGACTTTTGACCGCTTCAGGGATCTGGGGACCTTATTGGAAGAATGGCGGCAGGTCACAGTCACCTCGACTCTTATAAGAACTCTTTATGAAAAAAGAGCCATGCCAGAGGAACCTCTCGCCAAAGAGGTTAAAGTGACCCCCGAGAAAAGGCAGACCTCTGAAGATTTTATTTAATATTTATTTTATTTTTTATGAGGATTTAGAAATTGCATACCTTCAGGTAACACATTATTTTATGTACCAATTCTCAATATTACCTAGTTGCTTATTAGCGTGCAGATTGCTAACATATTGACTGTTTATTAGTATTTATAAAGCACATATTAATGCCTTATTCTACCCCTTAATCCTACCCCATATCTAAATGTAACAACTACCTTATTAACTATTAATAAGTAGCAATTTCCAATTGGTTCCAGGAAAACTCTTAGCTACTAGTGAATATATGTTCCCTATTCTAAAGTGTTACCAATTTGTATTTATTTATTTTTAATACTTTCTATATTATAAATACATACATAATGCCTAAATGCATAAAATTATTTGACCTTTTTTATTTGTTTAACCTGGACTGCCTTCTAAAAATGACCTAAAATACTAATAAATAAATAAAATATAATGCTTTGCAGGAATAATATTAAAGTTATAATTCATCTAAAACTAAATTTTGGTCATTTACTTTGTTTCTGTCCAATACTGTATGACTACCTTTTCTACTACGGAACAGAAAATGAGATATCTGAGGGAAGATGGATGAGAAGATGGCAATTTTCTTTATGAAAAGGACTAAGAGAAAGCATAAAAGTAGTCTATACTAATATTACTTCAGTGGCAGCACACTAAACACAAATCATGCCGTCGAGATTGTTGAATTTGTCATGTCTTCTGTCTTGAACACACTTCACCAAAGTTTCTCTTTTGTGCCGAGCTGAGGTAAGATTATAAAATGTGCTTTATGTGGCCTTCAAAGCGGCTTTTATGCTTGGCACAGATGAAATGCCCTGTTCTTGTTCTCCTTCCTCTATTATAGTTGAGTTCAGGATCCACAATCAAAATGAGAAGATGTTCTCTCTAAAGGTAGGGGATTAAATTCTAGTCTTTGCATTCTAAGAGCTCTCCACTTTGTCACACCACATTGCTTTGTAACATATGCAGTGTTTCATCTCTTGGCTGTGGTTCAGATCCTTTGGAGTATTACTTGCTTCTTCCATTAACATAAGAAAAATCACAGGTGTTTGGTTTGATAACAAACCATGGTGGAATGAAAATAAGAATGTTTTGCAACACCTGGAGTGCCATCAGTCAATCAGATCAGTTGAATAGCTATAGTACATGCTTACAGAATATGTAAAATTCATGCAGACTATTCTTAGATTATTGGATATCATCCAGAACCTTAATTACTAGCTGCTTCTTGCTTTTCATTTGCATATTTGCCAGCTCTTATCCAGTGCAATTTACACTGCATTCAAGGTTCTTACTTTACCTGGGAATTTATCCCACAAACTTGGTGTTGCTAGTGTCATGCGTCACTGTGTAAGCTACAGGACGGCCTTTCAAACCTGTGTGACTTATGTTTTGTTCAGAAGGAGATGTTGTTCATTCTGCTCATTTGCATGCAATGAAGGTAAATTGAGAAAAAGTAAGAAAATCCCATAAAAGTCACGGAATGATATTTCAATCATGGTACTCATTTATATTTGTGATTCGTGTATAGCACAATACCAAATTGTTATTCATTTTTGATTACAGGAAACTATATTGCACACATCATTTGATGATACTTTTATAGTCCTTGACTTATCTTTTCTAGCAGAATAGCCTTGATTCAGTCACTAAACACTCCAGAACATGTTGCAACACAGGGATGTAATGGTATACACATTTCTTATCACGGTTATAGTGACCAAAATTATCACCGTTATCAGTATTTTCACGATATTGTAAACATTTTCTGGAGATTTTCAAAAAGTACCAATCCATAAAACACATAACATCAAGTTTTATAAAAAAAAAGTCAACTAACTAGCTAATAAAAATAAAATATCTAATAAGATAGCTAATAAAATAACTTTCTGTTTGCATACTGACAGCAGGTGGCGCTTATGGAAAAGATATTTCCCGTAAACTCCATGGACAAAGCATTAAGAAAACTTCCTTTACGTATTACATGGCGAGAAGATGAAAACAATATGCCATCGAATCATTTCTTAAGACAGTCAGAGCCTTCCGAGGTACATTGCTATAATGTATTCATTAATTTGTATAATTTCCATAGCAATCTTTCAAAACCTCAGCAGGTGTTGCATGCATCAGTCCAAAAAAAAGTTAAATAAAAAGCACCCATTCATTAAAAAAAAAGTCTCACACAAGAAGAACAAAGGCCTTCTTTAGGAAATCAGTGCATTTTTGTAAGAAAAATATGCATATTCAAAGTGTAATAATCACTTTAATGTAGCTTGCGCCAACAGTTGCACATGGAAGCAGTTTCGGGCTGATGACGTATGAGGTCGGCATTGTGCATGCACAGGTGAGTCTCGTGAAAACCATTGTTTGTTAACAGGAGCCAAGGAAGAAAAGTTTAGCAAAGAAAAACCAGTCTCCTCTTAGATTTTTACAAATCCTCGTTTTGTACTTCTAATTAGTGACCATTGTTTTGTTTTGATATCTCCCCTGCACTTCCGCGTGCATCACTTCTGAGCAGCGCATGCAGAGACCCGACCTCCATACATCATCCGCCCAGAACTGCTTTGTGTACAACGATGAGTGCAAGCTACATTAGAGTGATTATTACATTTTGAATATCGATATTTTTCTTACCAAAGCGAATTGACTCACTAAAGGAGGACATTGTTTACCCCCTGTGTAAGACACTTTTGGATGGGTGCTTTTTACTTAACTTCTTTTGGACTGATGCATGCAACACCCCCTGAGTGGCATTAAACAGCATGAAAGATCAAAGACAATTTTTTACATAACTCTGACTGGATTGGTCTGAAAGAAGAAAGGCATGTACACATAGGATGACTTGAAGGTGAGTAATTGATGGACTAATTTTCATTTTGGAGTGAACTAACCCTTTGACTATTGCTGTAATGCTGTATTACACAGTATGAATTCCACTTCTGGCCTGTATATTCCTGTCTTTATTCCCATTTCGGCTTTTGACTTCACCATGAGGTGTTTTTATAGCTGTCTCCAGTTTTAGTGACTCTTCTAGCCCTTCCAGGAAGCTTCATTGCGTTGGCTCTCGCAATGTGTTTATGCCCGGCCTCATTAATTAATGCCGGGCACTGCGCCAGGCTTGTTAATTTGCCCCAGACAAGCGGCAGGTAGATTGTGGTGCATATGGGGTCCCATCAAACCCTTTTGCTGAGTCGAGGTGAATGTATCAGCGCAATCAGACCTGAGGTTAAAGGTCAGCACACCCCACACTTAAACGACAGGGCTTTTTTATGCTCAAATGCAAGGCATGAATTATGCAAATATGCAAATGTCCACAAGGTCAAGTGCCTTGTTCTGAATCTAATGGCCTGTGTTAAATATGGCAATTACTGATACTAACATTGTTATTGCTATTGATGTCTAAAACAATCACATAAGGGCCGTGACGCACACACTTCGATCAGTTGGCGGATTATGAATTGGAAAAGAGCTGATGGGATACAGTCGAGAGGGAAGGAGAGGTGAAAGGTGCGACCCATTTATCGACCGCATTGTCATTGGTCTGACAGTGTTTTCCATCACACTGAGTGACAGAATGACATTTCTGAAGGTTAGTCATCCGGCCTGTCTGCAGTTCACCCCTCACACTCACTGATGATGTCATTTGTCAAATGGATTGACTGGTTTTAAAAGGTTGCTTGATTATGGACGGCATAAACACAATGTTGATTAATTCCTTGATCACTGAATACCATTAGACTGTGTGAGCTGTGTCTAAATGTATAATTTCAAATGCACACTTGGGTCTGTTCAATGAATAGCTCACCCCTCAGGCCATTCAAGGTGAACATGTGTTTGTTTCTTCATCAGAAGAGAAATTTAGAATTACTTCACTTGCCATCAGAATGAGAGTCCAAAGAGCTACATGTTTGTAAAAAAACAAATCCACCATGAAGACGTTTTTGATTTCAAACCATGTGAACCAAACCAACCTGCAGTACCCGGGGAGCAGTTGGGGGTTCTTGACTTACTCAAGGGTCTCACCTCAGTCGTGGTATTGAAGGAAGAAGAGAACACTGTGTAAGATATTAACTGATACACTGGAGTCATGTGGATTATTGTGATGTTTTTATCAGCTGTTTGGACTCCCAACATGACTGGTGGCACCCATTCACTGCAGATGATTTAATGGTGAGCAAGTGATGTAATGCAATTTTTTATCAAATCTGTTCCAAAAATGAAACAAACTCTTTCTTAGAGGGTGAGTACATTTTAGAAAATGATTACTTTAAGCTCAAAAGCTTTAGTCTTTAGTCTTTATTTGCTAGTTATGTCAAAAAGTAGAGACCCAAATATGAAGTGTAGCCTAAAATTATTATTTTTTGAAAAATGTCCCAAATGTCTAATTCTCATTACTAGAGATTTACAAATCAAATCCGATTTTATGCTGGTTAAATCTTTAAAGCTGGGTAGCTGCTTTGCAAATAATTTCTATGTATTTAAGCAAACAATTAAAATCCAAATGCCTAAATTAAAATTAATGCACATGCTCTGATTTCTCAGTTGTGTTTATTTCTTACAGATGAAGTATGAATATGAAACTGTGTATGAACAGCTTTTTCTTATTTAAAGTATCAGTTAATTGAGTTCATTTCTTAAATACAAAATTCAAGCAAGCTTTTATAATTATAATTTTTTGAAGCAAGATTTGTTTCTAATTATTGTGGCTTCCACAAACCATAAACATTATCTCTTCTGGTAACACTTTATATTAAAGACCAATTCTCACTATTAACTCGTAGCGTATTAGCATGTATATTACTAGCATATTAACTGTGCATTAATACTTCCCTATTCTAAAGTGTCATTATAAAGTTGCAAGTAGTATTTGATTAGTTCAGCTATACAAAATTGTATAAACGTGATGTTTAAAACAAATGTAAAGGAAAAAGGGAATTGTATCAAATATTGATTCAACAGTTCAGCACCATAAGGCTTCACATTGGATTATGTTAAATATAAACCACTTTTTTTTCTTTAAATAGTCGATCTCAAAGCATGCCAGGCATATTTTAAGCTCGATTTGCCAAAGGCTATTTGTTGGTAGTGCAAAAGTAAAACAAATTGATAATTTAATGCTTTGGACTATGTAATACAGTACATGTGTTTGCATGAAGCTAATGCATTTATTCCAAAATTTAAAGTAAAAAAATAAAATAAAAATAATCAGTCATTTAGTCTAGTACAATAATTTAGTACAGGGTTTCCATTACATTCAATGGATATCTAAAAGCATTTTTTTAAATCCAGTCAGGGTGTGTGGTTACATTCAGACCACCAGTGCTCTTGATGTGAGCTTTCCTTATAACTCTGACTATTCTCTATAAATGTCTGGCTGCAATGTCTGGATATTTTCCCTACTATACAGTATAGGTGAAAACAGTTGAGAAGTGTCCTGCATGCCATTGTGCGAAGTTTTCATCGCTTTATTTATAGCAGCACAAATTCAAAATGATTGAAGAAATCTGATGTGCCTCTCAATTTTTTTTGAGAAAGATTATATTGCGGTTTTGAAAAGTAATGTAAAGAGAGCGAGAGAGAGAGAGAGAGAGAGAGAGAGAGATAAAATCTTTCTTTTATTCCTTTAATAATTTTTGGATCACAGGGTAAAATTTGTAGTAGATTTTGACTACAATATCTGGTGAATATATAAGATTCATACTGTATGATTGATTAGGTCACCTGGAAGTAACTTTTCAAGCAGAACTCAGTTTTTCTGCTATAATGTGATACAATTATCCTGAGTTTTACACAAAGTGAATCCATCAGCTCATCGGAACAGGCTTTCTCCTGCTCTCTGCTCCGTTATACAGTACCTTCCGTGGCTCTTCGCTCCCTGGCTTCCAGCCATGCTGACCTCTCAGCAGTAATTCCACTCTTACATGTAAGCTGAATCGATTCCAGAGAGCCAGCACAGCTAATTCAAGGTCATTTTCACGTTATTTCATTCTCCGGCTGCACTAGGCCAATCCTTGCCAGCCTTTCCCAGCTAGGGACTATGGGACTCATTTGAGTCAGCCAACATATCATGAATATATCATCTTGGAGGATTTTTGACATATCTCCTCTTCGACTTCAATCTGTTTTAGATTCAATTGCAAAAATGATGATTGCTTCGTCTACATTAAAAACAAAAACATATTATTAGATAAAAAAATGATGTGTTCATGGCAGGTTCCCGGTGGTCCTCCAAGCTGGAAAAGAGAACTGACAGAGGTGACACCTAATTACTCTGAGAAAAGTTTGAGCTGGACTTGCTCAGCAGTTGAGCTCGCTTCTAATCAATAAAACTCTATTTTCCTTAGTGTATAATTAGCCACCTGAAAGACGTCTTGCACTACCTGCTCTATTCCCTAGGGTCCAGAGGCTATTGTGAGGATGAACAGTCAGTCCAAAGTGCCACCAGTCTTTGTTTTGTGAAACAAAGAGAGAATTTTTCATATAAATGCCTGTTGTTTTACTTTTATGAATTACAAATCTAACTAGCCTCAAAGTGTTTTGAAATATTGACATTACAAGCTATTGCTAGATGAGGGGTTGAGTTGAATGTTGTCATTAACTTTGACTTCAGTTCAAGATTAAGAATCAGGATCCACTCCAATTTGCTCGTTGGTCCACAATGTTCATATTTTGATTTGAAATGCTAACTGTTTTCTGAAGGAACATCAAACTCTCAAAATCTGAACAGGCTTTTCCTATACAGGTGCTTGATTGATTAGTTGATTGGCATGTCACTATAGTCTAATTTGTTGAGATAGTGAATTGGTGGGTTTTTGTTAAATGTGAGCCAAAATCATCACAATTAAAAGTACCAAAGACTCAAACTACTTCAGTCTGTGTGCACTGAATTTAATTAATACACAAGTTTCTAATTTTGTGTTGAATTAGTGAAATAAATGAACTTTTTCATGACATTATAATTTATTGAGTCAGCAGTCACCAAACAACAAATATGCAATAATCAAATCAGCTCAAAGCCAAAACCTGGATCATTTTAGGCGGTTTAAACATACTAAGCAGGAAATGTCCTGGGAAGATGAATGTGGTCTGACAGGTTCCCTTTAAAAAAATAAAATAAAACAGATCATTCCATCCAAAACATGGTTTGTTTGAGCAAATGTTGTCCTAGTTGGGATGGGATGATCTGATTACTGCAATGATTTTATAGTGCCGCCATTTTTTTTTTTTTAATGGGGAATTAATATAGTTGTCTCTGTATATGAATCTGGTAAAAGACATCATTTTTAACACTGAAAGGAATTACAGTATGTCACTCATGATGTCGCGCTACAAGAACATCGCACTACAAAAGCTTGCTGTGATTGACCCACTTGTACTTCTTTTGAAAGGATCCTCACACCTCTTAGTGTTCACAGATTGTGACGAGGTGTCATCTTGTTGAATGACACAGCATTTCACTTTCAAGAGCCCTTCTGAGGCGTATGCAAAAAAAAAAAAAAAAGATGTTGCTGCTGACAAGCGAGCAATACTTTGTACGGCTCATCTTTAATTCCATTCCCCCTCATGTTCGCTCTTTCACACACACACACACACACACATAAAAACACACACACACACACACACACGCACGCGCACACACACACATACGCACAATTTGCCACAGATGTGTATATAGCAAAGCACAAAGCCATGGACTCAGCCCGCACCACCCCTGACATCTCTAGACTGTTTGTGTAGCTGATGATTCTATTTGCGCTGTGGAAAGCAATAAACCATGTACTTTGTATTCTATGATGGGAATTATTTTATCAGGCCAGCTGTCACAACTGAGGCACATTAAACACATCATCCGAGCACCAGGCTGACGGCACCTGGGGGCTGTGTTACCCCTGTCCCAGCAGCGCATGTAAGGACACTTCCAAGGAGACACACAGACTAACGGGACATGATCTGCAGTATGTTGAGGCTCACCCTCAAAACGAGCAACATAATAAGTGAAAGACACATGCAAGCCGCGATTAAGGGTGGGAAGGTTTCATTGCCAGAAGCACTACCTGGCATTCTGCCCACAATTAGGACTTATTTTGGCCCCGAGAGAGAGCTTAAAGGCCTGATGAACTGGCAACAATGGAATGTGCTTTGTCCCCATCCACTGCTGGTTAACGCTACTGGGAACATTTTCATCAGTCTGACGCACAGCTTGACTGTAATGTTTATGAAGTGGCTTGTGCTATAAAGGTCTCGAAACACAATTGGCATTATTCATTTCTTGAGATGTTCGGATAACATACGAATGGAGATTAATATCACACCGGCAGATTTGTTGATCTGGCTAGCGGGCTATAGAGTAAATATACTAAATGGCAATAATAATAGTAGACTGTCACTTATCTCCTCATGCTTTACAAGCTGTCTCGAGTTTGTGATGTTTTCAGTTTCTCCATGGACACCAGAGACACAGCCATGCAGAATACCATAAGTGTCAAGAAGACAAATTACAGTAACGAACAGCCTGGACCAACGCACAGAAAATGGACATCCATAATTTAAACCTGAAGGTAAATAACTGGGAATGTGTTTGTTATATCCGGAGGTGAGCTAGTGGAGGGTTACTAAAAGCTCAGACATGTTGGCAGCAACCTTTCGGCATCCATAAGTGCTGGCTTGCTGAATATTACATCATCTATGTTTGAAGAAGACAATGAAGTCACTGTTACCAACTCTCGCGAAACAAATAAGCAACCGCAGCTAAATAAGCCCAGTGTTTTTTTGATTATTTATTATCAATAATATATTACCGATAAAACAGCCTCAAACATATTGAACTGAAATGACTATTTTATTTGAAATGCAAAAATAGGTTATTTTAAAGAAATCTGCAAACTTTAACAAAACGGGAGGTACACACTATCTATCCATTCATCTCCAATTATCTGTGAGCAGAATAGGATTGGAGAGATGGAAAAGGAGAAAAAGACAAGAGCTTTAAGGGGGAGCTGTAACAGTCACATGTCTGTCTATAGTTCTGTCTCTGTCATTCTCTATCTGTCTATTGACTGTTAACTACAGCATCTATCTATCTATCTGTCTATCTGTCTATCTGTCTATCTGTCTGTCTGTCTGTCTGCCTGTCTGCCTGTCTGTCTGCCTGTCTGTCTGTTTGTCTAAACTATCTGTCTGTCATATTTTCAAAATTGCATATTTCCAAAATTGCCTTTCTGTACACTGTCTTCAGCCTCAACTCAAAATGAGGAAAATAATTGAAATGTAAAGGTATTCTAAATTCAGTTCTGAATGGTGCACAATCCTGACACAAACAGAAAAAGCAAGGGCGATTGAAAGAAGATGGAGAAATGTGTGTCTGCAGAAATAGCCGGGATATCAAAAGAGCAATCTGATTAGGTCAAGTACAATGCACCACGTCTAGAGGGAGGGAGCCTAAAATGGGTGCTCACGGGTCACAGTAAGTTGCTTATGCCTATTCTCCCTTCTGCGGCTGACAGCTATTTGATGCAAATAAGGTGAATGCAGGTTGAGTGTCGTCAGTAGCACGCTGCTACTGTCAACAGTGTTTAGGGACCTTGCCGTTATGCCATCACTGACCGTCTGCATGACACTTGCAAATCTATTCAGACAGCTATGGCAATGCTAACCATCCCCAGGGAATCTCTCATACCAAGCACATCAAGAGCCCCTGGCTGGGACAACAGGGGGCAAGGAACTGCTCCCAGACAGGAGAAGGGCATCGAAGGAATTTCATTCCAGATAATCCCGACTGTGACCATGTTAGTCCATTAGCAAAATAGAAATTGTACTGGGAATTACTTAAAAATGAATTTGGGGTCATTTGCATCTGCATTGCTTTAGTACGTAATGTGTGAATTAATATAATTTGACATCCAAATAATTTTTTGTGGATGTGGCCATTCTTAACTTGAGTGTGCAAGACTTTGGAGGTCAGCCACTTCCATTTATTTTATTTCTACAAACACTTTGTTATACTTCTAGTTATTTGCCTAGCAGCTAATGAATGTGTGGAAGTATCTGAAATGTACTTCTGCCTAGAAAAATAAGGTGAATAACGGTTTGAATTTTGTTCTGTTCAACTTCTAAAGACGAGACAGTCACTGTTGTGTAAAATTCAGAATTTAGGATTTAGCTCCATTTAATTTTGAATTTGCACTGAATATGCACAGAAGTGGATCTCGGTAATATTTCTCATTCTCAGCTGTAAACAATTGTCCAAATATATGTTTGCTGATGGTTTCCCAGCATACTTTGTTGCTAGGGTTCAGTCAGGGAGTCTTTGATTGGATTTCTTGCAAGCACTTTAAATGTGTGTAAAATTTAGGTTATTCATAGTTAATAGTTTTCATTCAAAGTTCTTGTCTTGATTAATTTTCTGGTAGGAATTGCAGTTCTCTTTAATTGAACAATTCTGCATCCTGTTTGCTAACTTTATTTAGATTGGATTTTAATTGAGTAATTTAATTGGAATTTAATAAAACAGACAGGTTATATTACAGACAGACCATTTTTCAGAGGATTTTGAAAGATAAGTTTTTTAAGTTGTTCACATGTAAAAAGGTTTCATCTTTAGATGCAAGTATGTAGTTTACAAATATAATTCTATAAATACTATGACTATTTCTTCAAACCATGTTGAATTGCCCAAACATACTCATAATGCATTTTAGTCTCTGTGGACAAACTTTTTCTCATTAAAGTGGACAAATTGGACAAACTTTTACTCACAACTTTCTAGCGTTGATGATGGCAAACTTGGGCCACTCCTAGATCATATTGTGATGTTTGGCCTGGGCTGATGGCACATAATGTCAGATCAATGATAGATGCTTCATAAATGGAGTCTAAATGACAACCCCCCTCCTCCTCCACCAACGCCCCACATCTCTGTCTGGTTCCATTTCAGTGCGGAAGGTTACCTCCAAGCCAGTGACAAGCTTTGATGAATAGCTTGTCTGTACAAGGGCCCACGAGATGAATCAGACATTCTCTCTCACCTTTTCCTTAGCCTTCAGCAATAAGTGATATAGGACATCTCCACTCCACCCAGCCTTCCCTGCTTCATTCATTCCTTTGCTGGCTTTTTTTTCCCCCATGACATCTAACTCTCAATCCATCACGGGGTCGCCATACACCATATTTTGAGACTTTGCTGAAAGGTCAGTCTAGTCTGGTGTACTCACAGATTTGGTGGGGGAAGAGCAAGTAATCTCTTCTGGATTTGAAGGCAGTAAATTGTCCCCTTTCCTTCAGCTGCCATGTCCTCGGAGCTTCTGTCTAATATTAGTTTGACAAACTGGAAAGGACACAGTCAGATGTCGTGCAGCCACTCGCTGTGCCAGACCAGGCACACTTGGATTTTGATAGACTTTAGTACTGAGTCTGCTTGGATTTCCGGGATCCGAAAGTTGATCCAACTTTGTACTGTGTATTTGGGTGGCAAATGCCTTGTGTGGAGATTCTCCAGCTTCATGGTTCTTTTACAGGCGGAAGTAGATCAACGGCTTGGAACATTATAACTGAGCAGTTGTTACTGAAGAAACTAGCTTGACAAGGGGGCAGTTATCCAGACTACATCCACAAAGCTGTCTTAGAAGTTTGCTTGACTACAACATTTGACTCTGCTTGCCAACAACATATGATGAAGTCGACTAAACCAAAATTTTGTTGTACAACCTTAAATATTAAAATGAATCCTAAAATTATTACATGAAGTAGATTATGTATTCTATATTACATTCAATATATATAAATATATAATAATTATGACAATAGAATTAATCATAAAGCCAAATGTAAATCAGAAGATAACTATTTATTACAGGTGTGTATTCAATCCTAGCTTATGCCGTGCAAATCATAATAACGAAGTAACTACTAAAATCCATAGTTTTATTCATATTTAAACTATTACTACTTTATCATCAAACTAACTCCAGTGAACAGAGGCCCAAGAGGTTATTCATGTTTTTATACTTTGTTCCATTTCATTCACACCGAAGCCTTCTACTTAAGCCTTTGTCATAGTCATAGGTATGACTTTGTGTGTGGGCATATTTTGTGACATATCAGGACACAACTCTGACATGGGTATGACACAGGTATTACAAGGAGAGGGTGACTTATGAGGACATAACCCATGTCTCCATTTTTCAAAACGCTTATAAACCATACAAAATGAGTTTTTTTGAGAAAGTAAAAGTGCACAAAGTTTCCTGTGAGGGTTAGGGTTAGGTGTAGGGTTGGTGAAGGGCCATAGAATATAGAGTTTGTACAGTATAAAAACCATTACGCCTATGGAATGAACCCACTTTTCACAAAAACAAACGTGTGTTTGTGTGTGATAGACTTAATTGGCGTGTTTTAAATCCAGGTGACCTTCTGGTATTTATGATATACTGATTTTCTCCTACCAACAGCTCTTTGTTCAAGACGCAATATATTAATAAATAGAAGCACATCAGCTGTATTTTCCTTTTTTTTATAACCGGGTATGACAAGTGCTCACAGACCGGTGCACAGACTGCAGTCTAGTGAATATCCCCAAGGACACATCATCTCTCACGGGGGCTTTTTAAAATAGAATCACTTCCTAAACAGCTTCCGGGTTTTTGACCAGGGGAAAGCGTTGCCAGGGTGTCTTTTCCCAGCTAGAACAGCCATCTATCAGCCAGTCGGCAGACAGGAGGTCAGTTCATGGAGAGATGTAGGAATAGCCTCTGTGGACTGCAAACACCTTTTCTGTACAAACAGAGCTAATTCAGGAAATGGCACTGATTTAATAAAGATTGTACAGTAAAGATTATACAGTGATTGGACACTCATGAAAACAAACCAAAGCCAAACTTAAATCAAAAGTAAAATATTAATAATAACAATTATAATAATTTATTGCATGAACAAGATATCAAAATGATTATTATTTTACAGTTATTTAAATAAACATAGATTGAAGGACGTACAACAAAATTAAGCGATATAACTATTTTACATTTCAAGAAATATATGATTTGTGTTGCATTTGTTTTTAATAGACTTCATTTCTTGAAGCCAAAACCATAATAAAAATATTAATTTCTCATCTCTTACATTTGATTCTGAACATGTACTTTAGGATTTGTGAGATTTATCGTGTGTTATTTGAGCTCAAAATAACTTGTACCCCTGTCAAATTAGAAAAAAACTTCCACATCCAGTTCTGCTACAAATGTGGTTTTGGAAAATGCTCAGGGGAATTCTATTTCCAAAGTGGATCCAATCGCCAGAACATAACATCAAAAAACTATTACAGTCAACATTTTCAGTCACACATTATCTTGATAGTATACTGGGATATCTGAATTATTTCTCTCTTTTCTCAATACAATACAGATCTTAATTAGGTTTTGGCGATAATGATGTAAGTTCCAAATGACTTCATTTACAATATCTGACTTTTTTTCACAGCAGTTAGAGCCAGTATGATCAATCAACTGTTCAGTGCTGATTCTTAGTGACACCTTTGGAAAATCTTGCGGAGAAGTTATCGATTCCAGACAGGAAAATAAGTGACTGCTTTCCACTTTGAGAGCAATTGCTGCGAGCAACTCTTCAATCGAACTGCACACAATCACATTTCTCTTTATTGAAAAAAAAAAAAAACAAAAAAAAAAACACTGAAGCCAGTTCAGGGACACTCTGTAATATTCAAATCAAGCCAATCGCTGGCCAACAAGAGGCATTTTCTATTTCCAGCGTAAAAGTTGGGGTGTCTGTAGAGAAAACCATATTCATACTTCAGGCAACATTTTTCTTTTTTATTTCATTAAGATGTGCTATTATCTCTTCAAAGATCCTGTCTATGTGACAAGCCAATATTTCAGCAAACATATTAATCCAACAGGGCTTGTTATCAAGGTTGGAGTTTCCAACAATATGCATTGAAGCAAAAAAAGTATTGATTTGATTTTCTTGTCAAACGATAAAAAAAAAAAAAAACAATATACCACATATAATATACCTTTTTCTTAGAGGAAAACATTCTTTTCCCTTCCTTAATAAATACACTTTTGTAAATAAATAAATAAACACACAACAGTGGTTCCTTTTGTTGTGCTGTCACTCAGATAAATACACAGCAAAGTGTTTGAGATTGCAGTCAGGTCTTGTATTGCCACCGCTCATCTTGTGTCCCTGGAGAGTGCCTGTTCTTAGACAATGGAAATATGAAGTATGATCCATCCAAAATGTGTTTTTTCTTCTTTGTTTCATGAAGTGTGATTACATTATAGTCCCTAGTCCCTATAGTCTGAAGTGTGTGTCCATATCTTAGCAATATGAGTACATCCCTCTGAGGACATCACATTTTTACGACCTCATAATTTTCATATTTACAAGCTTTTACAACACCTCTGAGCTCTTTTTAATGGTTTTAATCTATTTAACTCTAATGTCTTTTTAACATCCAGAAAAATATACAAAATTAAATTAAATTAAATTAAATTAAATTAAATTAAATTAAATTAAATTAAATTAAATTAAATTAAATTAAATTCAGACTATTGAATATATATATATTATGACCTTATATATAAGGTCAAAAATGAAAAATGACCTTGGTGAGCATATTAGTCTTCTTTTAAAACATTTTAAATATAATATATTCTTCATCTTTTTAAAAGGAGTGGTTATTTTTTATAGTACTCGTCCCTTGTTTATATTATTTAAATGTTTATATTCACTTGTAAACAAGCTTATTTTCCAGGAATTAATTTAGGAAATCTGTACCTGTGCTTACTTAACCAAACTTTTGTCGCTATATTTGACAAAATCCTTTCCATAATGTCGTCAGTCCCTGATTTTCATCTGAAGGCTGCATTAGGAGCATAAAATCTTTGCCGTTGTACTTCCTTGACTCCTTGCTCCAGGTCTGTGCCATTAGTGAGGCATACGTGCAGCACTCCAGTCAGCATATAGATGGGCTGGCAGACCTGTGCGGAGTTTGACTGTGAATGGGGATGAGCTGTTTTACATTCAGCAGGGGTTGCTGATGTAGTTTGTAGACACAGGGCCCTGCCAGGCCCTCTCAGTCTCAGCTTAATGCCAGCAGGATCCGAAATGCCACCTTCAACTGCCAACCCATGTTCCCTCGCTTCAAGCATGAGGATTTGAGCTAAATGAGATGTTATGATTGTGTGTGGGAATACATTTACAGTCAATAAGTGCATGTTTGTGGATGCCTCTGTGTGTGTGTGTGTGTGTGTGTGTGTGTGTGTGTGTGTGTGTGTGTGTGTGTGCGTGTGCAGGTGTGCAAGTCAGTTTGATTTGTCTTCCCTTCACAATGAGATATGCTCCACGGTATAAACAACACCACACCCAGTGAGCACGCATTCACCCTGAGCAGAACACGCCGCACAGCACCACCTCCCGCTCTCTTCTCGTGCCAAGACCATTAGCCAAGTGGACCATGCATCCACCAGACTGATCATTCACTTCAGGTCATTGCCACGCATTCATCATCATCTGGGTATGAAGTGAGAGTGTTGTACTTGTCAATGAAGGAATAAATCAATGATTGGAGTTGATGGTATTGAACTCATTGCATTCTTGTCTTTTACTCAGATATAAATTCAAGTTTCAGCATATAAATTATATTTAATATAAATATGATTTTTGATTGATTTGTGCAGTGATGTAACATTTATAAGAAGGAAAAATGTGAGTGTAATTATAATTATTCAGAATTAATTTTATTATAATTTATTATGTAAGGAATAATTAATGACGGGCCACTGAATAATTAGAAAATAATGCACACCCGGTGCATCACTTAACTTTGGGTGTGCATTATTTTGGAATAATTCAACGGACCACAGTCAATTATTACATTTAAACCACACCTCAAGACAATGTTCAGTTGTTGTATTTCAAGACATTCACCATGTTTTTGTCTTTAAAACTCTCATGTGAGTAGGGTTAATTTCCTATGCATCTTATCCATCACCTGCTAATTCCAAAACGTCATTTTAGAACTATTAATGGGGCTTGAGCTATTGATTGATTGATAGCAGACTAATGCAGTTAATGATAGAGAGAGAGAGAGAGAGAGAGAGAGAGAGATTAAGTGTGTGTAAATTAAGGCTGATTTATACTTCTGCGTCGGACCTACGCCGTAGCCTACGCATAGACACACTCCCTTTTGCCTTAGCCTGACGTGCACCTCTCCAAAAATCTTAAAGCGCATCAATTCTACGCAGACCGCAAGTGATTGGTCTTCTAGAATCCCTCCCTCCCTATGTACTTGAGTTTTGTGTGTTTTTGTGTGTCTTCTTCTGTAGTTTTAAATAATGATTTAATGAATTGATATTTATTTGTCGCCGTCATTGCTTTAATGCTTCTACAATGACTCACTTCTTCTTTGGCATTTGTCATGGTACTGCTGGTTACAACAGCAATATGCCCATGGACACTGCAGACTAGCAGTTCGCGTGTGTACTGCATGTCTACGCAGACAACAACGCAGAAGTATAAATGAAAACTATTGTTAACTAACTAAACTAATGTGACGAGTGGGGTGGGTCCGAGAGCCGTGGGAACGGAGCAAGGCCGGTGGAGTGATTTGGAAATTATCGACACCAGCTCCACTCACCGGTCTCGAGTCCCAAGGAGGAGATCGGAAGGATACAAAAGTGGAGCGATGACGGTGAAGGTTTCACGTCCTTCACTGTCATCACTCCTCTTTTGTATCCTTCCAATCTCCTCCGTGGGACGTGGGACTCCCCTCCATTTATTCCACTCTTTACTATATTTATTTGGTATTTATTTGGTCATTATATTTATTTGGTCAATGTCTGTGTGGGGTTTGGTTCTTTTGCCATTGCAGGTTGTAAGGACCTTTGAAATAACTGAAAACATTTGGTGAAATTATATGGAAATGTAATGCAGTCAAGACCTGCCTGGAACTACTGTACTTTAGCTGAGTGTTTCCCTGAAAATAATTGCACACCTTTAAATGTTCGTCAGCCAGTAAGATTTTAGTAGTGAAGTAGTCTAGTGTCATTTTTATATATTAAAACACATAAAAACAATAAAATACAATTTTAATAGAATAGAATAAAATTATTTCAATTTATATACACTAGATTTTATTACTTTTTACAATGCTATTAATAATAATTTCCACAATACTGTTAATATTTCATTGATTTATACCACATCACCATATTTTTGCCTTTATTATTGAAAATAAATAAATTGTTTGTAAGCTCCACAAGTGCACTAATGGTGGCAAGAAGTGCAGGTTTAATGAAATGCTTGGTCTAATTTTAATTGTAAAGTAATAATTTGAACGGTTTGCAAATAATATTTTAAACATGACAAAATTAAATGACATTAATCACGCAAATGATAGCAAACTGACTTTTTTTTTTTTTTTTTTTTTTTTTTTTTGCAAAAAAAAAAAAGATATTACTGTCTATTATTTACCATTTTCATTGTAAAATAGTAGTCTAATCTTAAATGTTTCTCTACCTACCTTGCTCTGTTTTTTAGGTCCCACTTCCTCCATTACCTCTTCAGAGAAAACACCTGCTAGCAATTGTATGATCAAAAATATTACCAAACAAGTAACTGTAAGAATTATTTTATTTTATTTTATTTTATTTTATTGTTTGCTATGGCTCACCTGGGGTGTTATCACTGGTCATCCTGTGTGAAATTTTATATTGGCAGTGTATGATATCTGTGTGTGCAAGTGTGTGTTTCCATGCTGTGACAAAACAAAAAGATTAATCAAAAGCAGGTCTAACTGCCATCATGGGTCAGGGTGTGACTCTCTAAAGTTTCCCCACTTGACCATTGTTTATGGCTATGTCCCACAGATTTACAACACTGTGTTTTATGAAGTACCATCAGAGGTACAAATGAGTTGTCGAGGGCCAACGTCAGCATTTAAAGCCAGGCACCATACCGTGATGCACGGCGGATATACTCGGCGTCCAGGGACCCGTTTTTTGTTTTTGCACTTTAGTACAGTATAGTATGTGCTTTTATTTTATCTCTGCTTCTTTTAGAAAGCACTGCATCATCATATCGAGCTGATCTCAGAGGAGAGATTACTTTAAATGATTGTGAGTCATTGTTTTAGAAGGGTCTGCAGGATGAGCGTTGGGAACAGGGGAGAGTAATATCACAGTCCGTCTATTGACATTTTCTTGAACTAACCACTGCAAAGCAAAAAAAAAAAAAAAAAAAAAAAAAACCTCCTTTAGAACAAGCCACAAAGTGAAGTTTACTACTTTCAGGGAGATGTTTAAATACTACATTTGGGCCTAACTAGGCAGAGTTTGTACTATTTTGCCATAACTAGACAAAAAAAGGTTTCACTTGTGAAATTCACCTTCTAATAATACTGTTTCCGGGTCCAAGTCTCTTCTTAAAGTGAGAAACAGAGCAAGGCTTTTAGAAACTCACAGTGTAGACTACTGCCTCTGGCTCACGTATTTTAATGATTCAGAAAAAAATAAATCACTGTCTGGCTGAATGACATTTCGGTATGGAGATAAAGGGTAGGATCATGGTTTTTCGGCAGTACAGCAAAGTGTGAGTGTATATTAGCCTTTTGTTGTTTACTTTTGGACCTGAAGGAGCATTTGGACGCAGAAACTGTAACGTTTGACATCAGACTAAACCAAGTGTATTATCTAAAAAAAATAAATAAATAAGACACAGAGGTGGAAGTGTGGTTAACTAATGCCCTATCTAGATGATCTATTCCCACACAAGTGTTGATCTTGAATCTTTGAGCTAGTCATTTTGATGACATTGTAGTCCCGGAATGAAAAGTAATTGACTTAACATAGGCTAAATAAACAATAAAAATCTGAAAATGGACAAACTATCTATCACTTTAATTTTATTTAAACTGTTTTCTGATTTTTAATTATGATTTATTATTATTGTTGTTGTTGTTGTTGTTTTCTTCTCAGGACTACAGTTTGAGTTTGTTTGTGGTGGGACACTTATTACTGGTGCACTCTTCGTGCTCGCTCGGTGCATTAGTTGTGTTCCTGTGTTTGAAACTAAGCTAAAACAGAACCATTTCAACACAGCAGCGGTGTTTCGTTGTTGAATGGTTCAGTGTTTTTTGTTTTGTTTTGTTTTTTAATCGGTTAAATGAATGATTCAGTGATTTGCTCTTAAGGTTAGTCAATTCCTTTGTTCCTGCATGAACAAATCAGCTGAATTAATGATTCATTGACTCAATCAGAAAGACAGTTCACCTGCTTTGACACCACTACTGGTGCAACAATGTCAGTACTGTCAGTTTGTCATAAAATTAATTCAGCATCACTGCTAATCGCAAACTGGCTGGATATCTAAAGATATATTTGCTGAGAAAAGCTCCCAAATTGTGATAAACTAAAGAGAATATATTATTGTGTCAGATGTGTATGTGGTGCATACTGTGTGTGTGTGTTTATAAGAGTGAGAGAGGTTTTCAGATGTCCTCTCCTTATTCTTCCACGCTAAATGCACCAATAATATTTGCTCCAAGTGTTGACAAGCTTTATCTTTGTTCAAGGTTTACACTCAAAGAATTCAAATGAGCCTCTGTTTTGTTGCCAAGGAGTTGCCTAATCAAAGTCACTGAATTGTTGCTGTGACAAATTTAATTAATTTTCTTTTGTTCCCGTTGAGTGACACCATTCCTTTCTTTCCCTCCAGTGAGCTATCTGCAAATTATTCCACCACCTAATGTCCTTATTCATATCAGCACAGCTGCCAAGGAAACTTTGTCATTGATATCAATGCGGTTATTCAGAGGAGTAACGCTAAAGTATTTTGCTATTCAGAAACCCTCCACTGAGACCAAGAGCAGGGGATCATGAAGGATAGACCCCCCGAAGTAGATATGGCTATTGTCTTATTGGAATAATGGATATCTTCTCCAGTCCAAACATTTAGGTAAAAAAAATATTTTCATATTGGCAAAGGTATGCCAGATTACTCTTGGATTCACAGCATATAGCGGTGTTATTTCTAAACACAAATTATGACAGTGTTATTACTGTTAACTACAACTAGTAATTGAAATCAGGGTTATTAATTTTAACTAAAACTAAAACCATAATCAAACATACAAATATTTGCTGAAAATTATTGTTTTAATATATTTTATCTCAGATAGTTCAACATATTTAATTTTCATTCTAAGTAACTAGAATAACTAAAATAAAATTAATTAACTAAAACTAAAATATATAGACATATTTAAACTAGATTTAAAATAAATGATTTGGAAAAAAAGACAACAACAAAATAAACAACACAAAAATAACTAAAACCTTAACTCATATGAAAACAGAAAACATAAAATAAAATCTCATTCAAAATGCACAGAAACTATAATGGTATATCCATACTAAAATAAAGTTAATAAAATAAATATTAAATGAAGAACATAATTTAATAATATTAATGATAATAATTTTAATGATAATAATTAAACTAAGCTTCCCTAGCTAAACCTATTACTAAAATTTAAATTTAATAAAAAAAAAACTGATAAAAAGTGTCAAATGTAAACAAATTACAAAATGTATTCAGCTGCTTTTACAAATCCACCTTCCATTTTCTTTAAAGATGGACGAACATGTGATGTTCCCATGGGGATTGCACAAGGGTGAACCTGGTGGTTGCCATATTTGTTTCTGTGCTTTGCCTTATTTTTATTTTCATTCAAGGCTTTTGTGCTTTATCACACAGAGAGGCATGAATTCTAGTCTGTGGATGAAAAGGGGAAAAGCAAATAATATTTTCTCTAAACTGGTGTGAGGTAGAAGCCAGGCCTGCAAAATAATGACCCCGCTGAAATCCTCCAAAATACAAAGCATTTCCTCCGCTGAGCCGCTGTGTGATAAATAACAGTGTCGGCTTCTCAAAATGGATGTTTGGAGTAAAAACATTGAGGAAATGTACTTCAGTACAGGCGGGTTCAGCTGAAATGGTTCACCCACACACACCATCAATCATTACAGCCTCGGACCACGGAGACACATGTTCTGCTGCAGCCTTTAGGTTCTCTTTTCATTAAGTCTTTCATAGGAATTAAGTGCTATCCACTCAACTGTCCGTTTCAATCCTCTGCGCACTGATCTTCCCATGAAGTAAAATTAAATCAAATCCTCATTTCTAGACTCTGATGATTTATGAGTGTAAAATGAGATGGACATAATCAAATCTCTATGCATAAGGCCGAGTCACTGTTACTAAGATATAGTCTGAACCTTGATGATGTCAGGTCACTTGAGTGGGGATTTTGACTGACCCATGCTGCAATGCATAAATACTTCACTGGCCCGTAATGATTTACGCAAACTGAAGTTGGTTCCAGCTGGATTCAGACTAGAAGCACTGTATCCCTAGAAAGCATTTCTGCTATTGGGATAAAAATAAAAATAAAACAAGCATTTTTCAAAGCATAAACTAAAACGTCTCTGAGAGGGAATGATAAGGTGCATCCCCTAGCAGACACTATGGCGACTGCTGTCAGCAAGATCTGTATCTGAAGCATGTTTGAAACAACTCCACTTCCATTGGCACACATAGCCCGTGACGAACACGTCACCAACTTGGTTGTCTGAAGGAGACATGAAAATAAGCAAGCCCTAGGCATTGCGAGGAGATGCTGCATTTATTTTCCTCTTGTGGAACCATGGCGTTACAGGAATAACCTGAGATGTTCCCCTTCTAGGTAACTCATATAGGATCCTCTAGTGGACGCTATGGGGAATGGAACACCCACTCAGCCATGACATGGTGCATGCTAGTTCACCTGGTGAGAGAGTACCAAGGGAAGTGACAGACATACACTGACCCTTCCCTCAGAAATGGGGCAAGCCACTGATGCCTGGGGCCACTAACATATCTCAGAAAAATGGGGAACCCAGACAATCAGGAGGAACTTCCCATTAGGAGAGCTACGAACACAGCTATCCTCAAAGCAGCATGCAGTGCCCAGGGGGACTGCCCACTTCAAAACCCCATGAGGGGCAGCCCACCTCCACTACCTGAATAAGTGTAAGGGGTAAGGGAAGTACGCCATCTATTTAAAACCTTAACAGTGGAGATGGCTAGAAAGAAGCTCCAGGGGCTGCCTACTTCAAAAACCCTGAGAAGGGTGCAGTCCAACCACTGGGGTTAATTGGAAAGCATCAAGCAGTGTTCTAATCAGAGCAAGGTTTAGGACTGGAATGCTTCTCATCCAACACCATCCTATAAACCACTTTTTTCCTCTTAGTGCTCTGTGCACGACTCCTAGAGGGAGGAGGGGTGCGAGTGGCCACGTTACTCTTCTGATCCTGCCTATGATCCTCCAATCAAGTCGTACCTGCATCCTTAGAGGTTTGAGAGGAAGACTTGGGATGGCGGGGAATGAGCTTCCTGAAGACAGTGGACTACATCTTCACCTCCCTGAACTTTTCAGAGATGAAGTTAGATTGTGAGGATTCAGTGCTCACACTATCATCACCATTTCCTACCACGTCCATGTCCTCACTCTCACTGGATGAGTCCAAAATAGTGCTATCTGCAGGATTCAATAAACAAGGAGAAAGAGTTTCCAGATCCCGCCTTGTATCTGAGCTTGCAGCAGTTTTCAAAATGTGTCTGAGATTGCAGCAGCTTTCAAAATGTCCATACCCTTCTCCAACTTTTCTGCAAGCTCAACCTGCGCACCCTACGAACTGAGTCTTTGCCCTGCCTTAGCAGCAGTGGGACCCGAAGGTCAGGATGCAGAGAAGAGAGACAAACGGTAACTGAGCTTTCTCATTGGAAATTCTCACGAGCGCATTCATTGCCATCAAGTACCAAACATTTGTGTTCCTCACCAAGACACATAATGCATGGATAGTGTCCTCAGGTGTCAGAAACCTTGGACACAGAGGCACCCACTTCCTAAAATGCTCTCACTTGTCTTGGTTTCTGCATAACACCTTCACATGCATTATCAAATAAACAGCTCCTGAAGACAACAAAAGTTGGTGACTTGTTCGGCAGACACCCTTTTATACTTCAGGGCACCTGCCTGTGATATTATGAGTTGAGTGGGGCAATGGGATTGGAGTTGTTTCACACATGCTTCAGACATCGGTCCTTCCGGTGGCAGTCCCCATATGGTCTGCTAGAGGACACAGTACAAGTTCCCTAGAAGGGGAACTAGTTTACTTAGTGGACTGAATGTGTCACCCCTTAAAAAAAAAAAATGTCGCAAAAGGGGGGTTTCACAGCTTTACCTTAGAAGAGCCTTTCAGTGAACACTTTTTAAAATAAATACTTTTATTAGTGTAAAGAACATGCAAATAATCTTAAGAACCTTTTGTGGAATGGAAGGATTCCATGTATTAGTCCACCTTTGAATAAAATGATGAACCGGCTTTCTCTAAAAAGTCTTAAACTTCAAGAGGAGGTATTTAGTATTTTTGTATCGTATTTTTGGTTGCAACAAATTAAAATTTGAAATTGCAACCTATTATTCCATGAATAAGCTCTCTTGTCCCGAAAAGACAATTAAACCTCAGGTTGCTATCAAATGCCTGTTGGTTATCAAGCCATATTGCTTTGACCTATCTAGTCATTCTGAATCAGCGGCTGAAGGGATGTCGAGATCGTAATTTGGACAGTGCCATGGCTCATCCTCATTGTTGCCATGGTGGTTTTTTTTGTTGTTGACACTATTTTTTAAAAGGCTCGGACTGACAAATTCTGTTCAAGGCATTTGTAAAGGGCTCTTCAGACCACACTGCATGCACACAAAAAAATGGACTGTATTGAAAATTGAATATGTCACTCACCTGGCCAAGGCTGCTCCTCTGTTTGTCTGACAGGTAAAGTGACCTTTGCCGCAGTCGTCAAGTGATCCGGGTAGTGAGAACCTTTGGGAGATCTCTCTCTAGCATACTTATCTGCCATATTGCTTTCTGGGCACCTCCAGGGATGGGTCTCTGCTCCGATAGCTGTCTGGTAAAGAGGATTAGAGCTCTATAAGACATTTGTGTGTGGCCCCAAAATTTTCGCCCTGCTTTGTCTAACCATAAGGCAGAGTTTTGAATGCTCTGTTATTGTAGATATTTGCATAATAAGGAATTCATATGATGAAGTGTTTGGTTAAAGAAAATAATAAATATGGGAATCTAATAATGTTTTAAAAAAAAATAAAAAAAGGACCGTCAGACTTATCACATTTAGCTGTAACATGCATGAACACATGTTGTCCTTTTCATATTTAGCACAAACAAACAAGCTTCCAGCATAAAAAAGGAATGACTAAGAATGGGCTGTTATTTTCAGAACACAATTTGGCAGGTCATTTACAACATTTGGTGCACCATAATGAGAAATATTAATTTAGTATGAGTGATTTTATTTATTTATATTTTGTATTTTATGTGTCTATAATCGTGACTGCATGTGGTTTTTCTCGAGGAGTGGCTTTTTTTCTGGAAACCCTACCATAGAAGCCACATTTGGGGATAATGTTTTATATTGTTGTCACATGCACACAATGACCCCTCTTTGTCATAAATTCCTGCAACTGCTTGAGATTTGCTGTAGGCATCTTGGTAGCTTCTGAGCAGTTTCCTCTTGACTCTTTCATCCATGTTGGAGTGAATGTCCTAATCCAGGGAGGGTCTGTATTGTGTTATATTCCTTCAACTTCATAATAATAGACTCTACTATGCTTCTAGGAGTTGATAAAACCTTTGAAATTTGTTTGTATCCATTTCCTAACTTGTGCCTATCCACAACTTTATCCTGGACATCTTTTGACAGTGCCTTGCCACCCATAGTTGACTGTTTTCTTCAGTTGCACTAGGACTGAAATGCTCAAGTAAAGCACTTTTTATCCTGAGCTAATCAAAATGGCCAAAGCTGATCCCAGAAGGTGATTAGATACACCTGATTGAGTTTACAAGTCTTTTCTTTTTTTTCTTTTTTTCGTGGTGGTGGTGGTGGTGTGGGGGGGGTGTGATCCTTTTTCCAACTTGGTGATTTTCTATTTTTATTTTTTTTATTTTTTTCTGACATTTTGGTGTTGTATCTTTCACCTGGATGTTATAGGTTGTTATAAATAAATAGAGCGGTGTCCGTCTTCATTTCAGCAAAATGTGGGGGTGACTATTTTCTATACCCACTGTAAATGCCACCACTGTGTTTTTTAACCTCATTGTATATTTTGGTCCTAACATATTAAAACAAATACCAAATAAACTGAGAAATTATTGTTTTTAATGGTGATGACGATGATGATAATGTAAATAGTAGTAGTAGTAGTAGTATTTACATTTTCTTTAATTATATTTACACATAATCATACCACAGTGTGCTTGTCATTGATGTTTTTGGTGTGTGTGTGTGTGTGTGTTTGGTGTGGGGAATTTAGCAAATCTGTGCCTTGGAGGATCATGACTGTGGCCTCTGTTTAAACCAGGGTTCTCCCAGAGGGTCTTCACTAGAGTCTGCGGGGTGATTCAGCCCCAGCTGCTGCTGTCACAGTTGGGTCCATGGGGCAAGTTGGCCCAGGAGCTAGAACAGGGAACAAGTGGAAAGGACAGGAGCAGATGTGTGCAGCCCTGTGACCAATGTGTCACACTGGGTGACAGTGAAACGACCTTGATCATGGGCCAGACACCAATCGACTCTGCAATACGTGAGTATGAGGGAGACGGTGAATATGTGTGTGTTGCTCAATTACAGTTCATGAAGTGCATGATAACAGCAGAAACCATGAGCGGTTGTTAATTATGCGACTCGATAATGCCTGTTTGTAATGCTGTCATCATAAAGATAATTTTTTGCCTGTGTGTTTTCCCTGTCTGTGTACAATGCATTCCCCGCCTTTACCTTCTTCTCTCTTTGATCATAATCAAATGTGTGAAATAATTCATAAATGTCTTGTTTCAGATATACTGGCAGTAATGATGGTTGCAGGAATAGATCTTTTGAGTCTTATTTTATTATTTTTTTTTCAGTCTCACCCCGTGTCGGTGGTAACTAATGTCAGCTAGCCTGAGCGAGCACGCCCTGGTGTTCATCAAATGAGTTTTATGTGGCAGTGATTCATTTAAAGGTCGTCACTAAATTAGCATTACTCTATCCAAGTCATTACTAAGAATAGCTCACAGCAAACAAACTAACTGTTTTGATTGTTTTTTTCATGAACGTCTTTGATGGATGAAGGTTCTAATCACTGGAGGAGATGAGAAAGTACTCAACCTTTCTATTAGTACTGTTTTTATATCGCAAAGCAAAGCACCTATATGAGGCAGTTGTGGCTTAATGGTTAGAGAGTTGGACTTGTAACCCAAAGGTTTGTAGGTTCGGGTCTCAGTTCTGGAAGGAATTGTAGGTGAGAGGAGTTCTTTTTCGTTTTGATTTAGATGTTCATGTGATTTTGATTTTCTGCAGTGGTTTCCCTGCCTTCTCGCATTTGCTGCTCTTGAACACTCAGTGGCGCTATAACTGTAGAGTTTCACAAACTTTGCATTTAAATGCAGGTTATTAAAACTGCAGGATGTAAGTTTTGCCCTTTTGTTGTCATCTCTGTTTGAAAACCTGTGACTGCAGCTGTGTGCAGAATTATATTCCATGCTTGGAGTTGTGCTCACCTGCGGATGAATCTAATATTTTGAGGTGTGTGGCAGTCAGTCACTGCACCGGTGTGGATATTTACTGTACTTCGCAATCACAGATTCTAGCTATGTCTTGGAATACATAAACCAAATATGAATTTTCACCTTATACTGTAACCCGAACAAGTAACAAGTCTGCCACATTTGTTTTGACCAACTGAGGAAAACATCATTGCAATAAATCGTTCTACCAATGGTGATTTAATCTAAATTAGCTCATATTACAACAAACCATGCAAATTATTATTATTGTTATACTTTGTTCTCAAATTCTTTATTTTAACAACATTAGCATTGCGTGACTATAAATATTATAGTCATATTAGCATGTGATTTCAGTTTCTGTACAGTCTAATCTCTAATTGTCATACCATTCAAATTTCATATCAAGAAATAAATGTGAAAAACAAATTATGCTCCCTTTCGAACTGGTTGTGTTTAAAATACAGATTTTGTGTAATCTCAGGCTATCAGCAATCAGAAGCGCATTTAAAACTGGAATATAATTTAATTTCACTCACATGTGTTTCATAAACACACAATCCTTTCTAGATTATAATCCGCCATCATAATGATAAAATGATTTATTCCACCTGCTGTGAGAAAAGATCATAAATTATCCACCTCCTGCAGGATCCTCACATGCAACAGCCTAGTAGTCGGGACAACTTTATGTTTATGGACATGACGTATGAGGAATTTCCCACAAAAACCTACTTGTAATTAGAAAACATTATTATAAGATAAGTGTTGTGAATTGGGGAAGAAGTAAGGTGATTATTTTGATCATTGGCTGGTCATGTACTTGCTCAAATATTGATTTGAGCAAAAAAAAAAAAAAAAAAGATACGGACTGCAGCTTTTACATTAACCAATATTAAATTTCATGATTTCTAATTATTGGCAAGATTTTAGAAACACTGCATTACTTGTTGGTTTACATTAACTTTTTTTAAATTGGAAAGTCATTTTAGAGGTGGGGCAAGTTATTACATTTTGATGAAAGATTACAAAAACTAATATTATTCTTCTTTGAAATGACATGAATCAATGAATAATGCATAACAAATCCAGGAATGTGCGTTACAAATGTAAATATGGTCCATTTTGGTTCACACTGACTTTAATTCAAAGTTTATCTTGGGGAGTAGTATTAAAAAAATGTAATTTAAGTCACTTTAGATAAGAAAATGTCTGCAAAATGGAGAACAATGTAACATAGTGTTTAAATTCAACCCTCCTGCTCTGCTCTGACACATCCTCATGCTCAAATTCACTGTAGCATCCACACCAGTTTATGGAAGTTTTTGTAAATATTCAGCTTTGTAAATGGCCTTTTGAGTGTCTGTTTGAGCAGAGAATATTGAATGACAGGTAATCAGAGGAATAATTAAAAAAAATGGTTTATGTCATATTTCAAGCCTACAGAAAATTACAATCGTAATTTTCACCCAGACACAGATGAACCTCCTCCACTCTAAAATAAATAAAGTGCCCCAAGATTGCTTTCGCCCATTTTTAATGTCTTTAGTGTATTGTGTTGTGACCCTGGCTCATTCTGTCAATCTCACAATCCCCTCTGGCTCCCTCATTAGTGTCTACCCTCTTCCTCCTTCCACCGGACTGTCGGCAGAAAAGATGGACTGCTTCATGAGAGGGAGTTGATGTTGCCCCAACTACCCTAATTGAACCAGGAAGATGTATCTGTTGTGCTTTCACCATGGCAGACTTGAAAAGTCAAACAATCAGCCTGCCTCCTCAAGGGAGGAAAGATGGAAGGAGGGAATGAAAAAAGTAAGTGAGACGAAGATCTTTGAGTTGTGTCTCTCTCAGTGCTGGAGGATGTCTGTGGGACACTGGAAATCAGCTTATCCTTTGCAACATTCTGCTCTTCTGATGAATATGTGTCAGGTAAAAATGGATGTTTCAAGTTAAAGTGGACAGAAAATACAGTTTAGAATAGCGGATAAGAGGAAAGAGCCCGTAAAATGGACAATCCATCAGTGTCTGAACAGGAGTGGTGGGGACAGAGTAATACGCCTTACACTGACTCCTCTTATATGTGGTAAAAGCCCATATGAAAGTGCTCCAAATTATCAACATCCAGACAAAATACAATCATCTTTTTTTGACTTCTGAACCTACGTATTTATCAACAAAACATGAAGGGAAAGACATACATTTTGGGTGAAATGTACAGTGAGGGTGTATTTTTGCAAGGAAAAGTAGAACCGGTGACCGATATCCAACAACATACACTCTGTATTTACTCTAGAGTATGTCATATATACTGCATGTGTCCAATTTCCTAAAAGTATTTTATGCGCTCAAATACACTTTAAACATGTTTACATGATGCGTTATATAACTGACTGTAATTTGTGTTGTCATACATATAAAGAAGTATGTGAAAATAAACGTCAGCCTACAGTTTTTCCAAAAAGGGCTCATTAATGAATTGTAGGATGTGAGTAATTTTAAAAGAAAACATATAATTGTTTTTTTTCCACTCATATTATCCATCCATCCATACAAGCGCTCCACACCCCAGCCCAGCAGGTGGCAAAATCCCTTTTATGTTGGTTTGCCACAAGCATTAAATGACAGAAGAAGTAGAAGTAGTTAAGTTTGAAGTAAATGATGTACTAAATAGTATTGTGTTTTACCCCACATATTATGTTTTAGGAAACCATCAACCATTGAGGTGAGTTTGCTGATTAATTTATATTCTCTTATTTATTTCTCATGTTTGATCTTGTTACATGATGTTGCCGTAGAGCTCTTCAGTAAGAAAGTCCATTTGTAGGCGAACCTGGAAAGTTTATTATCCGTTGATTTCCTAGGAATTATCACACGGGATTTAATAAATGGTGCTTTAAATATGATAAGTGTATGGTTAATATTTTATGTATTATATTTTTTCTACATCATAATTTACACATTTATACCTCAAGCATGCATTTTGAACTTGCGTCGTTTTTATATTATACATGTTTATTTGTACAGTATTTACATATGACAATGATCAAAGAATGTTTGTACTCATAACATTAGTGTGAGGGAGCTACATCAGAATGCCAAATTACTATAGATAATTCTGAGAAAGCAGTTTATGAGTCTCATATTTAGAGTCAACTTGTTTTCCACAATTTCAATGCATTTCCGCCTCTAGAGATCCATGTTCCTCTCCAAAATTGCGACATTTGTGTATGTGATGCCGGTGTCTGTGAAGTCCATTAGCCCATGAGGAGTCCCATTTATCATTGTAGGTTTCAAAAGTGCCCCCTTTACTTCTCAGATGCTGTGACCTTTTGACAAGCCTACACAATTCGGATGTTGTTCAGATGGTTGCCCCACAGTGGACAGTCAATGCAACATTGCATAATCAAAATGGGGACTCGAAGGAGGACCACTGGCATTCGGGACAGAACCCATATTTGCATTGGCCAGACATGACATCATGACGACTGGTACGTTCCCATTGGCCCGCATGGCCTTAAATGAAGCAACTTACTTCTCCCACCCATGCCTCTGACATTTATCGTGTCTTATACTATAGTGATCCTTTTTTTCCAGGTTTAACTCCTACCTCTCTACCCAATTCTTTGCTTTTATACAGGGCTGTAAAATCAGCATTTAATGTGTCCCATCAACCGTGAGGAAAATGTAAGTCTGAACCTGAGTAACTTTCTCTCTTTCTGTCTTTCTGCCTCTCTCTCACAGACTTGGCTCGTGTAGTATCTGTTTACAATAGCTTTCACAGTTTTTTTGCACTGCGGAAATATATTTAGTTTAGTTAAGTGCATTTTGGTTTCAAATCAAAGAGTATTGATCATTGAGAAACACTGACTGAATGGTTGTTCTTTTGTTTGCAGCACTTAAGCACTAAAGCATGCATCTCCATTTTGCCCTGCAGTCCAGTTTAACCGGTTTATCTGTGCTGGTTTGTGGCATGTTTGCATCATTGCTAACTATTGAAATGTGTGCTTGACAGTGTGTGCATCGCTAGCAGTAGGCAGGATTGATTCTAATTGAATCCACCCTGAATACACTGACAATATAAAAGATACAAAAGAACTGCAATTAATCTGTTTAATGTGGGACAGAAATGAACAGAGAGAAGGACAAATAAGAGATCTTTTCTCAGAAATTTCGCAGGATTACAGCTTCCATGTTTTGTGAGTGAAATGACATTGCACTGGCTTAGAAGTTAGATGGATCTCTAGTTAAGAATACTGTTTAAAAGTTTGGGGTCAGCAAGGTTTTTTATTAATACTTTCATTCAGCAAGATTAATTATGTAAAAATTACCAAATGTGACATGACATTTATGTTACAAAATATATTTATTTCTAATTAATGGTGTTGAACTTTTTATTCATAAAAAAAAATAAAAAAAAAATAATAATAATATATATATAGGTCATCTATTTTACAGCTAAAATTTAAGGTTTATTGTTTTTTTTTTTGTTTTTTTTTTAATTCCACAATTAAGATTAATAGTTTTTGTACAAAAAATAAATACAAATAAAATACTTTGATAATATTCCCAAGGGATATATAGATTAAATCCCCCACTCAATAGTTTGTGTACAAACATGACTCAGTTTGTAGTGTAATGTTCTTGACCAAGTATTTGGAATTATAAGTAGCTTAGCATATAACACAAAATTGGCCATTTTTGGCCATACACTGCTCAGTTGACAGCACAAACACATTAGATTGATGAATCATCCTTGAACTTTGTACACATAATATTTGTTTGTGTGTCTCAGTCAATGAAGACCGTATGTGCTGAATGTTTGCACTTGTGCATTTTCCACAAGAATGATTCCCCGCATGCACAAATCTTCACATATGTTCATTACCAAATGTGACTGCAATATACTGGTAAATGATTGACAAATTGCGTTCACTTCGCCCATCATTGATGGATGAAATTAAGCAATTACATACATCGTAAATGAAGCTGAGCCTCTTGGGATATTTGCAGGGAGAAGTAGAAGAGAGAACTATTCCTGAGTTTTTGTATTGTATTTTTTTTATCCATTACAAAAATATTAAACAGCTTTCAACATTGATAATAAAAATAAATGTTTCTTGAGGTTCAAATCACCATATCTGTATGATTTCTGAAGCATCATGTGACACTGAAGAATGGAGTAATGACAGCTGAAATTCAGCTTTACCATTAAAATGGAACAATTCACAATATTAATATTTTTTACTGTATTTTACATTAGATAAATCTAGCCTTTGAGAGCAAAAGAGACTGTCATAAACATTATCTTACAGTATTACCGATCCCATGTTAATATTGCACCAAATTACTATTTTTACCGTTTTTTTTTTTTTTTTTTTTAAAGGGAGACTAAACCAACTCAAACTTTATTACTGTTATTAATTTATTAACTTCATTTTATTTTAACGAAGTACTGTTCTAAATTTACCTTGTAGTCAAATTGGTGAAATGTTTAGACTATCAAACTCTAGGTAAAATGATGATAAAGTGCCATAATGAAGACTTGATATGTCAAAAATGAATAGCTACTGATTGATTTTCACCTCAGTATTCATTCACAGAAGAGAGAATGTTGCCGATTGCTTTTGGTATCAGCATATCGAATGAAGTGCTGATGAGCATGTGATTTACAGAACGGCCTTTAATAGCTAACCTTGTCCCTCCAGCTGGCAGAGGAATTCTGTGAACAAAAACCGTTCTCCTGACCTTCTCTCTCTCTGGTTCTCCTGTCCTTGAGGTCTGTCATGTTGGCATCTTCGTTTTTCTCAGATTTTTTGTTAGTTTGTTTGTTTTTCTCTCTGTTGATTGTCAACATTGTTTTGTATTCGTTTTGGTGCATGGTTGTAGGGCACCCCATTTGACAGTCGTCTCAGCAGGAAGAAGAGGGGTAGGTTCATGCAAGGTGAGATTTTAGGTCACTTGTCACTTAAGCTGACAGAAGATAAAGAGAGAGGGAGAGCTCGTGTGACGCAGTCTAGTGTTACGAAGCTGTTTGACTACAGGCTTGGAGGGCAAGTTGTGTTAAATGACAGCTACTGTCCTTCTCCACTTCTTGAGCTGCATGCTGTTAGGCTGAACCCTGATGGTCTGACTGAAGAGCAAGCTGCTTCCTATTCAGATCAGGCTGTTTCTAACAAGGGGGTTCGCTATAAATGGCTTGTGTCAGCTGTGATTATTTGGTTTCAGTGTATTTGGAAAAGAACAGGCTATTTGTTTAAAATTTTAATCGTTAATTATGTGATTTCCAAACAATGCATTATTATATTATATTATATTATATTATATTATATTATATTATATTATATTATATTATATTATATTATATTATATTATATTATATTATATTATATTATATTATATTATATTTACCAGTAGAGGGAATATAACTGTTCAAATATTTGCAAAACTCCTTATGGAATTTATGTACAGGTTGTGGATGTGATTAATATTATACTGATGTATAAATATATATTTGATTGATTGATTTTTTTTATTTTATTATTATTTTAAATTTTAGTAAAAAAAAAATTGTCATTGTCATATCTCCCTTCCTCTAGCTCTCTATTAAAATTACACTAAATTGACATGTACAATTGATGAGAGGAGTCTGCTAGCTTTGTTTATCTCAATTCCCTCATGTCCTTCCATTTCTAGAGAAGATCCCATGGCTCTGACTCATGCCGGCGAATAACAACGCATATGGCTGATGACTTGCTGTGTATGACACCATAACGGATGTCTATTTTTGATTAATGGTGGTGTGTTGGATAAAGCTCAACATGGCATGTATTTCAGAACAGTCTTGGTTGCAATAGGCCCAAACTGGCAACCCGCAACATGGAGGAATTCGCCAGCCAAACAGGGGCACTTGGACCAGAAACTTAAACCGAACCATGTTGCTGGTCAGCACTTCCTCACCGGACACCATATGGAAAGGGAGTCAATTTCATTGGCACACCTCACTTTCTCACTTTCTCATTTTCTCTCTCTCTCTCGCTCTCTCACTTACACACACTCTGTTATTTTCCTAAGGCCTAGTACTAATTAAGTTGTCACCAAGCATGAGAGACAAAGAATGCAATGAGTCCACTAAGGACTATATTAATAATAATAAATATAATTGCAATTGTTATTATAATAATAATAACAACAACAAGAACAATACATTGACCGGTAGTTCTTCCCCAGCTAATGTGGGTCGATGATGGCTGTGCTACAGGAGCTCTGTGTGTGTGTGTGTGTGTGTGTGTGTGTGTGTGTGTGAAAGAGAGAGAGAGAGAGAGAGAGATCATCAGTGAAGCTAATGATGTCCCAGGGTCCCTTCTGAAGCTGTTGGGGACTTACACAACACTTCACAATCATGTCTGATTAGCATAACTCTCATTCTTACATACATACTGTACATTCTCAAAGAGGGACTCGTTGTTAAACATTGATGTCTGTCTATCTATGGATCTAGCTGTCTCTCTGTGTCTATATATCATTCTATCTGTCTGCCTATCCGTCACTGTTTATGTATCTGTCTTTTTTATGTCTTGGTTTTGTTTGTTGGTGTGTCTGTCTATATATCTGTATATATAAACATCTATCCACATGTCTTTCTGTGCATGTCTGACTATTTGTCTATGTATATGCATCCATCCATCCATCCATCCATCGCCTATATATCCATCTTTTTGTGCATGTCTTTTAGTTTGCCTGTCTATGTTTCTATATATATTTTCTTTCAGTACGGCATCCATCTCTCCGTCCGTCTCTCTGCCTAACATGTCTTGCTCTGTGCATGTTTGCTGCTTTTTAGAATAATAATGTAATATTTTAGTCTGTTCTGTTCAGTGACCTGTAGGTCTATATGTGACATGACCACTGCTGCGTCACTCCTGAAACGCTGTGTCTACATATTCTGAACGTTCTAAGGCCTGACACGAGAGTACAGACTTTATGTTTGGAGGTACTGTATGATTAAGGAGCTCAAAGTGCAGGAAGTTGACAGTTAAACTGAAAGGAAAGTGCAGAGTCAATCTGATTTTGATATTGATATCGATATGTTCTCCAGACGTGAAAATTACCTCTGCGCCTTGCACGCACCTTGCATAAAGTAAGCACATCTCTTTGACAGTTTGGTGGCAATCACCGGTGTGACCTGACATTGACGGAGAGGCCAGTTGGGATCAGTGTCATTTCTAAGGGCTATTTTGAGTGTGAGACAGATGCCTCATTTGCGTAGATCAATAGAACAGATCTCGGGGGCGGAGTGGACTGGACTGACACTGGGGAGGCCCATGTGACTCTCACTAGAGGCCTGCTATATATATCACTGCCTCTCACTGGGTGTCCTATTGCCACGGTTACCGACGTGCCCAACGCGCCAGCACCTGACTCGAGGTAGCGAGAGGACTCGCTGAGATGGATAATGAGATGAGTCAGCCATGACACGGCAGAGCAACGGAAAGGAAAGTGTAGGACAAAAAAGGGTAGAGATAAAGGTTGCATAGAAAGACAAAAGAATGGGATGCAGTGATTAGGTAACTACATCACCAAACTCCTGATTCACTGAGTCATGGTTCAATGAAGTACATTTTCTCTCTAATAAAGCCACAACTAAATTAATTACCTAAAGATCAGTTTGTAAACCATTAGAAGGTTTTTGTGTGTGTGTGTGTGTGTGTGCGCTCTTGTTTTTGTCACATATCAGGACACAACTCTGTATAATGACATGGGTATGACACAGGTATTACAAGGAGAGGATGACTTATGAGGACATAACCCATGTCCCCATTTTTCAAAACGCTCATAAATCATACAGAATGAGTTTTTTTGAGAAAGTAAAAATGCACAAAGTTTCCTGTGAGGGTTAGGGTTAGGTGTAGGGTTGGTGAAGGGCCATAGAATATACAGTTTGTACAGTATAAAAACCATTACGCCTATGGGATGAACCCACTTTTGACAAAAACAAACTTAACATAAATAGCTGCCCACTGCTCCAGGTGTGTGTTCACGGTGTGTGTGTGTGCACTTTGGATGGGTTAAATGCAGAGCATGAATTCTGAGTGTGGATCACCATACTTGGCTTTATGTCACATCAGGAGAATAATTATCAGTGAATAAAGGCTTACATTTCATTTGTTGCTAACTCAAAGCTACAGTATGGCTTTAGAAGACTTGGAATACAGTGCATGAGTCATATGCTTCTATGGTGCTTTGGTGATGCTTGAAAGCTTCGGTCCCAATTGAGTTTAGTTCAGTTTGCTTCACTCAACATGTAAGGCTAACTTTCATGCTTTTCATAGCTATCACACAGAACCTGTCCTGCCTCATTTGGCATCGCCTGTGTCACTTAATGGGTTAGACCGGCCCTGCTGTCACATCTTGTGAGAGCCAACTTACATCTGAAAATCATTCTGTTTGAATTTTCACATAGTTGTGAAGTGTTGTTTTGGTATTATTGATACAGTTTTAATAATGTCTTGCATTAGCTTTTATATTTTTTTTTTTTTAATATTAATATTTAGATTTAGTTTCTGTTTCTTTTTTTCAGTTTTCGATTTTAAGTTCAGTTTTAGTTTTTTATTCATGTCCATTTAGTAATTTTAGCCTTTCACAATATTTCAATAGTACAAATTTTAATTCAGTTTTTTTTTTTTTTTTAATCTAATGGAATATATTTGCTTTATTTAAGCTTTATTTCACCATTCACAAAATGTGTGGAGTTTTATTCAACTATAATAACCAAGATCATGCCTCTAAAAAACTAAAATAAAAGTTACATCTTGACATAAAAGACTACCATGACAGATTATGAAATTAGCAGCTTTCTCACATGGTCTCTCACTTAGTTTGTTTCCACTACACTAGTTATGTGAAACAGATCACCTCCTATAAAGCTATTATTGCTGTTAGCCCCATATGCTGTGATATTTGCTGAGATGCTTATATTAAAGTGCTACACAGAATCACTTTATATCAAGCACAGATTTGAAGTGACACCTCTTCATTTTTTACCGAACCCCACCGGCCTTTTTTCCCCGCAGTACACTGTTTGAGTGGCTTTACTCCATCAACCTCTAAAGCTAGTTTGGAGAGATGTGTGTCGATGCTTGTCTGTTGTATTAGAACTTAACTACTGCAAAGTCAAACAGCAGTTTGGACTCGACTCGACTCTCTCTCAAAGATGACTGCACAGAGATGTGCCTTTCTTAATGAGGCTCTCATGTCTTTTGCACTTGTGCGAATTTCCTGTGTTTTCTTAAACAATGAAAGGATTGGGTTTAAACCAAACACTGCTTGAGAAAGGACTGCTCCGTTTTAGTAATCGGTCCCTGTAGCTTTGAATCAAAGACACAACTGGATGGCTCCGTACACATGCCAGATTCGCCGAGGTCAAGGAGGTCACATTATTCTGACATCTACAACTTCCACCTCATACCAAACACGCAAAGCATGAAGTCGCGGTCAGTCACCTTTTGCTCCTGTTCATGTACCACAGTACTTTGGTGAGACCTGTGGGAGAGGGACGTCATTAATCTTCATTCTACACCTTTCAGTTCATTTTAAGCAACACAATACCAATGGGACTGTTTGAAAGAATGCCTGAATTATTACTATAAAGCATCTGTTCCCATGGCGTTAACAAATATAGACTGCACATTACTCGCTTTAAAAAGTCATTTTTAACACTGCAGCTAATGAATGTTAGCCTGAGCGCTGAGGTACACATTTAATGTGACAAATGGTGAATGTGAAAATGGGAAGAAAGAACAACAACAAAAGACTGATGAGGTAATCATAGCAAAACATGGACATAGTACCACAAAGTTTAAGCAACCGTTTTTATTCCCATAGAACATTTCTTTTTCATGGACACTTAGACTTAAATAATGGATAATTCATCAAAAATAAATAAATAATAATAATCATATTTCTTTATTTCTCTCTTTCTCCATACAATGCAAGTCAAGTTGCTTATTTCAAGCTATTATCCTGCATTCTCACAGTGGTAAACCAAAACTTGAATAAGATGCATTTTATTATTATTATTATTATTATTATTATTATTATTATTATTATTATTATTATTATTAGGAGTGAAATTAATGGTTTTGATTTACATAAAGCCATAAATGGAGAAAAAGTTGTAATTATATATATCAATCTAAAATATTTTTACAAATATTTTTAATATTTATTAATTAATTTTTAAATGTATTTTTCTTTCTTTTTTAACTCAAATAGAACAATTCTTTATTTATGGACACTTTAGGCCCTATACACTTAAAGTGAATATAAATAAATATTAAATCATATATTATAAGAAACACCCCTATATGAGTTTATGAATATGTGTGGTTTTGTGCATTCCCCTTTGTTCTGTCATTACAGTCATCATTGCATTGTAAGCATTACTATCTTCAAGGACACTTATTTTCGTATATCATCTTTTCGCTAAAGATGAAGAGATCTGCGAGGTTAATTCTGTTTACAAGCACTGTGTGCAACAGTGTTGTTACATGCATAAATAAGTCTGCTGTCTGCTTTTCCCAATATACCTACTTCTCCAAAACATATTCGCCAGAATTAAGCAGTTTTTCTCAGAAACACAATCTTTTCATAATCATTTCATGAATCCTTCATGGCACCTCACGCAGAGACTCCGATCGAGCGGGCGAACAAGACGACTGCTGTACGGCGTTAGTCATGGTTATGAAATTTGTTCTCAAGGCAGTGAAAACTGGTTACACCAAAGCAAAGAGTTTCTTGAGGCAGTGGGGCAGAAATATAATTTAAAAGTCAATTTGTCTGTTTATATTTCCTTTCCTACGCTTGTTCATCTCCATTATTTAAGAGGAACTGAGAAATAGTTTGTGTGTGTGTGTGTGTGTGTGTGTGTGTGTGTGTGTGTGTGTGTGTGTGTGTGTGTGTGTGTGCGTGCGTGTGCGTGTGCATGTGTGCGTGCGCATGTGTGCGTGCGTGTGTGTAGCTAATCCACGTCAGAATTTATTAGGGCCTGTCTGTTTCGGCTCACTCAAGGCTATTGTGACACAAACAGAGTCTTTAGACATTCAGCGCAGCTCGGAAAGTGATATCACCCGAAAATTGGTTTCAGAAACTTGCACACATACAGGTTGGGCATCATTAACTTCCCTTGTTGTCATTGTTCTTTTTTACCTTTCTTGATTTCTGTCAGACTCATGTGGTTACCAATTGCTTACAAATTGCAGTCCGTTACTGATTACAGATTACGTGATGAAAACGGTTAGTAACACAATCTGGGTTACTATGTATTCTGACTACTTTTGGAGTACTATTAGATTATTTTATTTACCTTGTTAGAGAAAACTAACAGAGCTTAATTTCAATAGATATTTTTTAGTAATAAAAAGCTATTTTTTCCTATACTGATATAGTGAATAGAGCTTTCATTCTTCAAAAAGAACACAAAAATAATAGCCATAGTAAGATGGCTTAAATTTCGGGCTCATACAAAGCTATTGTACGTCTTCTGAAGATTCGAAACAGTGACTCACATGACTCTTCACTCATTTTTGCTGCCATCATTTGTCAGTTTTCCTTTTTGTGTTTCTCAGAAAACAACAGTATATGGGATTCAAACGATAAGGGGGAGTAAATAACCAATTTTAATTTTGGGTGAACTATCACTGTAAAGGGGAGAATGTGTTGTTTTAGTGGTTGTCTGTGAGCAAACAAGCAAACAAAATCAAAGCAATAACTCAATAAAGCATAAGTCCCATAGACTTATCCCATAGACAATGACCTCTGCAGAGAGAGAGAAAGAGAGAGAGAGAGCAATAGACAGGAAGCCAGCCAAAAAAAAATATACATTTATACATATAATCAAATATAATTTTATCTGACAACATTGAATATTTTAGAATGAAAATCCCTCAGTTAAAATTGTATTGATCAAGACTGTCAGAATGGAAAGTGATGTTGTACGATTTAATATTTCTGTGGCAACTGTTTCATGTTATTAGTGAAAATGTCAGCTGAAACCAAGGCAGTTAAAAGATTCATCCGTATGTTCAGTTTATTGTCATCTTCCTAACTAATTTGACTTTATAAAAATTGTGAGTTTATTTTATCTAATATACAAAGAAACATGGTAGGGATATGACAGTGTATAATAGTAATGACCCATGTTCATATGTACGTTTTTATAGACTGCTTGAAGGGTTTTTATGCCCAAATATTGTCATAGAAAAATCTTCCCTGCTGTCATTTACATATCTGTCTTCAGTTCGCTTCATCTAGCATTTGTATCAAATTCGAATGGTCTGAGAAAACATGAACGCGCATTAGAGAGAAGCCCTGGACTCGGTCAGAGGTATTAGTGACGCATTTGATCATGCATGGCGGACTCTCTCCTCGGGCTGTTTTGGCCTGTCTGACGGCAGCTTGGCAGGAGGCGCTCTTGGATGCGGGCTGCTCGCCTTCCTCTCTCCAGCACCGAAAGTGAAGGCCTAGTGCAAATCTGGCCAAAAATCACTTACACACATAAAGGAATCACTTACACACATAAAGGAATCTTGCCATTTTATGTCTAACAGGTTTTTCATCTCATTGCCAAAGCTTTGTGATTAGCAGAATTAGTTGTAGGAATCCGATAATTCAGGTGTAATTTGAAGAGGGATGCAAGATGGAATGGTGCTCCAGCGAGGGAGAAATTCCACTTTTTGCAGAGTTTATGGAGCCTGGTCTCATGTAATCATACTTTTGACTTGAAGCACAAAGTCTGGTGCACATTGCAGCTTAATCTGCCCAAGAACGACTTTTTAAAAAAATAAAAAGTTTGACTGACATGTTGAGAGGCCAAGCAAATGTAGCAGGGTGAGGTGTAGCTGTGCTGATCATTGGCCAGTGTCATGTGAAAACACTGAACCTATCAGCAGTCTGGTGTCATGGTATAAAATGGGGAAGTTTTTGTCACTTGGGATGCGTTGTCACCCATAACACCCCATTTACGGAAGTTGTCATTTATGAATGGGAGAGTATCTGGAGTGCCGTCTCTGCGTTGTGCTGCTGAGCATAGGCTTTGAGCTTGTCAACGCACAGCCCACTGCATATCATGGTCAGAGACCGTGCATAGTACCATGTTGTGAACAATCTTCCGGTATGTACAAGAGCCGTTCTGGTTTATCTCTGTTATTGTTTCATTAGTAATTATTCTGTTTCATGTTTGACAGGTTGAGTGACATGATCAAGGGTTTCACCTCAATATTATGGGACGGGGTGTGCGTCTGTTGACGTAACACACTGCTGCCTTGCCTGGGCTTATTCCGGTTATCATTTTGTTGGAGTGAACTTTGTGTGTGTTTTATAATTGCGGGCCCGGACAATTGCTTGCCGAAGAGTAAGAACAAAAGTGGAAGCGTGGCTGTTTTCCTGCTGGCTTGCCCTTCGAGTGTGCGAGCGATTGTGGCCCTGTTTGTTTCATTCTCTTGATTTTTATTTTTTATTTTATTTTTAATTTTTTTTCTGCAAACTGTTATTGATACTTCTCTTTTTGTCTTGTGTTTATTTTTGTGTGTATTGTATGTAATATAATTTTCTTTTTTTTAGGTTTAAATTTATTTTGAGTTGCAAGGTGAGATTGATTTGAATATTGTCTTTGTGTTATTGTCCTTGTGCCTTTTTTTTCGTAAACAGCGTGAGGGTGAAAGTGTATAGAGGGGTTTAGATACTTTTTAAAGGTGTTCACGTTGAGTGCCGTGCTTCTTTGAGTTGACCTCACCAGAGTGTGTGTGTGTGGGTATTAGGTGTGGTTTGTGAATTTAGGGTCACAGCAGGCCATCTCCCTCCCTTAAAGGGACAATAAGTAACTTTTTAGGTATTTTATTATCTAAAATCAGTATTTTTATTCATAAATATGCCCTCAATGGTGTACAAATACCTATGCCAATGTTTAAACTAATCCTCGTAAATGAAGAATTTATTATCTTTATATACATGGGACGGGTAGGTCGACGGAGGCTTCCATGTTGTTCCGCCATCTTGCAAAACTGTAATAGCAGAGAGGGACAAAAAGTACTAAGCCAACGCGTTTCCACAACGCGTTTTCGGTCAGAGCCAGAAACGCAGGTGCAGAGCAGTGAGAGGCGCTTGAAACTGCTCCGGCAAGTTTAAAAGTCTGTATTGCATTCTTATTATGGACCATACATATGCCACGCCACAGGAGAAGAAAACATCATCGCCAAAACAGTAAAAAATAGAACGTAAAAGGAAACGTGACCGTAGATTACAGAAAACAAGAGTTAATGTCGGGGAAGCTTTTTCTAGGTGGAAAGAGCTAATGCTTGATAAAGATTTCAAAAGAGACGCTGAAGTGGCCAGTTTTCTTCTCAACAGGTAAGTCAGTGTTACAATCTATATTACAATATTTTTTTATATCTAACAATGCACATTATTCAGAAAATATAACTAATAAAGAAGATATAACTACTAATTACAATATTTCATGTTTTCCACAGTCAGTAATTCATACTGTAACATTCGTTTGTTTATGGTCATGTTGCTGTTTGCTTGAAATAACACACCTGTTCACCTGAAGGAAAACTCGACAAAATGCTATTAGAAGACATCACGTCAAAGCTTTTTGGTACATATCGCCTACCGTAGATGCAACGCGCATTTGAAAAAGTGAGGCGCTGGAGAGCAAAATTAGTTTGAATGCAAAATACAATTTCACCACTAGATGGGAGTAATTCCTACTTAGTGTCCCTTTAAGCTTTCTTATATATATATATATATATATATATATATATATATATATATATATATATATATATATATATATATATATATATATATATATATATATATATAATATTATTATTATTATTATTTATTTTTTATTTTTTTCTCTCTTTATATTGATTTTTTTTTAAAGTGTTGTTTCTTTTGTTTTGTTTTTTGTTTCTTTTTGAAAATGCGAATATTGCACCCTCAATGTTAATGTATTGATGGTTTTAATTATTATTATTTTTTATTTAAATAAAACTGCCTCATCTTTGGTTCTTCCTGGCCTATGTCTCTCTGCTCACCCATTTTCAGTAATAAACCCATGCACCCCCTGTTCTGGGGCTGGTAGTTTCCGGTATATACCGGGTGGCGTGATCGAACATTAGTATAATTGTTAGTGCTCCATACAGTTCCCTCCAGTACCTTACGCCTCTCGCCACACATAGTTCACTTTTTGGGTCGTGTTTATCTGAAATAGTTGGTATAATTGTGGAAAATCTTTATGATACAGATGAATTGCTTTTGAGCAAATACTAAATACTACTACTACTACTACTACTACTACTAATAAATGTTCATTCAAAAGTAGTAAGCAAGTATTGATTATTTCACAGATGTAACTTCATCTAAAGAAAGGTGAAAATGTGGTTTGTGGATGTGTACTTGCTACCAAGTTCCTCTTAATAATGACTTTTTTTATTTTGGTTTGCTCCTCACACAAAGCTATCGTTTGGAAGAAATAAATAGCTGGACGGTTTTGGAGAAACATGAGGGTGAGTAAATGATGAGATAATTTTTCGCTTTTAGGTGAACTTTCCCTTCAAATATTGAGAGAGACTTACCTCAAGATGCTTCTTCAGGTTAGAGGTTGAATCGTTCGAAGCGGTTTGAAGTTTGGTAGCTGGCAAACACATCTCGCATTTTACTGTTGTGTTGCAACCTCTGATGAATTTGTAAGCAAAATATTCTCTGGATTTCCATGAGAATGCGTTGCGCCCGTGGCTTTCTGTATCCTCCTCCGAGTGAAACTTTGGAGCGAGCAGGTTCATCGATAAAACAAAGTATGCGAGAAAGCATATGGGAAATATCCTACACTAAAACTGTAAGTTGTAATTTTTTTCTTTTTTTTTTTTATATTGACATATTTACTATATATATATATATATATATATATATATATATATATATATAATTATTTTTTTTCTAATGCAGAGTCTTTCTACTTCAAAAATTCAAGTTGTTACAATGTGCTTCAATGTGTTACTTGCCATTCCTTTGTAATTATATATATTAATATATATATTATAGAAACTTCTACAAATGTTTCCAGAGGAATTTAAATGGAATGCATTTCTTTCAACTATTTAGTATTCTACATGTATTCCATTATTCCATTATTCTTCCATTGATATGCCACTGCTGTACAATTCTGGTTGCACTTCTGAGGCAGTTCTGGTTAGATATGCTTATCTAGCATGATGATTATTATCCATGATGTCACTGTTCGTGGGCGGAGCCTGTGTTATGGTTTGTGGGAGGCCTTGCAAGTTGGTGTTAGCAACTTTGTAGAGCTCAGTGGGCATTTGTGAAGAACAATCAAACTCCAACTTTACATGTTTGGCGGGAGACAAATGAGATGTTTTTATGTTTGCATTTTCTGCTTGTGAGTCTCAGTAGTCTTTTCTCAGAGACTTTGAGTGGGAGCGATTCCACGGCTTGTACGGTTCAATCCATCGTGGTGGTTTCTGAAGCTCTGTATGGTAATTTGCCTTCCAGAAACTGCATAATGTTCGGGGAGTCCTTGCCCCTTCCCCTGCGCCAATGCCACATTTCCATTTTAAACAGATGTTAATGGGAAATATGGCCAGTGCTTTTGTTTACTTGTTTAACTTTGAAGTTCTTTACACATCCGCATAATGATCGTGACTTGTGCTCAAGCCGAATGCTAACGATGGGGGATGAGAACATGAGGATAATGCAAAACGTTACGTTCACAAGCATAAAAGGGATCACGGTTTTCATCCTGGTTTACACAGTCAAATTCTTTAAAGTGTTAGGAGGTTTAGTAGAGAGAAAACGCTGGGCGTCAAGGCGGAAAATCATGAAAGGCTTCGAGGCGAGATGAAAAGGAAGTAGGCAATCATCTTGGAAAGAGCTGTTTTGCTGTTCATTTTACTAAACACATCTTTTCAAACATCGTTTAGAGTGGATGCTTTTATGATTTTTCCTGTCTTCCTCTTTCTTTCTCTCATTCCTCATTTAAGGGCTTCATCTTTATTTAATTGGCATGTATTTGTAAGGACACAAAAATATGTAGGATCAACAGACACAAATATCAGATAATGACAGACCATATTGCTACAAACATTTTTTTTTTTTTTTTTTTAAGATGCTGATAATGTAAATCATTTTATATAAATGAGATAGAATTACAGTTGTTATTGTTAGACATTTTGTTAAAAAAAAGCATTTTGTTAATTGAAATAAAGCTGATATAAAATATAAATACTATAAAACTAAATAAAGAAAAAGTGAAGGTACTGTATTAATGTGGAGTTTTGTTTCAAGATGCAATAAATCCATTTTGATCATTTTAAGTAAAATAAAAATAAAAAAGACAGAGAGTGGCAAGATAAACTTTCACATAGCATGTTTAGTTTTAATAAAATTTAAAATTCAAATACATATTTTGATTTTCAAATATTTATTATAAAATGTTATATATTTTTTCCCCAAAATGCAATAAATCCATGACACTTTTTTTTTCTCCACTGAATCAATATAAAAGTTACTTTTCATACTTAAATAACATAGTAATTCATCCATATATGACAGTGTTCGATATTAATCTTATATACTGGCACTTGACTAATAATTCATTCAGTCAGTCATTACTCCCAAAATTAATTCATCAGGTCATCTTTGTTAATGCTATAAATTAATAAGGTCTACAACAATAAAATAGCATTTCATCACGAACATACATGGACAACATCACATTAAACCACAGATTTTAAATTCCAAAATGAAATTTCCTTTACATTCAACTTCCAAAAGTGCATTCATCTTTGCCATTTTACATTCATTTAGTTGTCTAGTGATATAAGCTGTATATACAAAAACATTAATAGCATTAATAAAAATAAAAACAATTGCTCTGACAAGCTACGTAATATCACCTTTATAATCGAATGTGACTCATCGGCGATTATGAACACGATATTGCATAGTTTGTCAGTGATCTGCGGCTCTGTTAATCCATCTGAAAGCACGTGATGGAGATTTATGATTAATCACAGAACCGGCTTTACAGACGAGATGCACATGACAATCATATGCGATTTATCATCCAGCCCTAAGTTTGTTTGTTGATCACAAAGTACAAGTAGATGGGGAAAACTAGGATGCCGGGTGTATTCAAATTCCATCAGCGCAATTACTCTCTAGAGTGCATTGAAGGTATTTCAAGCAATCTCAGTATGTTCTATAACTGGAACTGCGTTGAGCTCCGTCACTATATTCTTTTCATTGACTATTTTTAACTTAAAAATCTATTTTATACACCATCGTTTCCGTTTATATAACGCGTGAATATATCCTCTATTGTATTCTACAACAAAAACAATTAGAGCGACTCGCTATCACTAGATTTATTTTGATCTCCCGGGTCCGCTATTAGCTTTTAGCCAGTTAGCATCAGCAAGCGTGGTTGCTGCTAACTGAGCTTACATTGCTAATACTCTATTCACACACATTACCACTGCTGTACTCACTGTTACTTGCTTTAATGGCGGATGAATGTCTCCACTCTGTGCAGCTCGAGCTCGAGGCCGTGGGGAAGCAGATTCGCGACCTGGAACGGAGGCAGGCCGAGCTGAGAGAGCGGAGAGCCGCGCTGGAATCATCCCGGGCTGACGCTCACAATACCGGGGTAAGTATACAGCGTGCTGTTAACAGTCCCACCACGTCTACTCCGTGTGTTTCTCTGCGCAGGCCCGGTGCACCCAGGACGCGATCTTCCCAGATGTCCTTCACTGCGACGCCGGGACACCACGGACCCTGGGTGCATCCACAGCGGAGGATGCGAGCCGGGTCCCGGGCGACGACATCTCCCCCTCCTGCCTTCGAGATCTCCATCCAGAACCGCTTCGCTCCCCTCCGCGAGACAGGACGCGACGCTGTGATCATCGGAGACTCCATCGTCCGACACGTAAGTGCTAGGTTAGCCGAAGGTAAAGTGCACACTCATTGTTTGCCTGGTGCTCGTGTTCTCGATGTTTCTGCGCAGATACCCGCGATCCTGAAGGACGACGAGAGCCCGAGAGCGGTCGTGCTTCACGCCGGGGTTAACGACACCACGCTGCGGCAGACGGAGACGCTGAAGAGGGACTTCAGGAGCCTGATCGAGACGGTTCGCAGCACGACGCCCGCGGCGACGATCGTCGTGTCAGGACCACTGCCCACGTATCGACGAGGACACGAAAGGTTCAGTAGACTTTTTGCTTTAAATGAATGGTTGTTGTCATGGTGTAAAGAACAGAAACTGCTATTTGTTAATAACTGGAATCTTTTCTGGGAGCGTCCTAGACTGTTTCGTGCTGATGGATTACACCCCAGTCGAGTCGGAGCGGAGCTTCTCTCTGACAACATCTCCAGGACACTTCGCTCCATGTGACTAGTAAGACAATTCTCAAATAACCATTATGATGAGTTTTGTTCCACCCGCTTAAATGATAAAAGTACTTGTGCTGTAAAACCTATTAAGACTGTGTCTGTTCCCCGAATAGTGAGGTCAAAATATAAATATAAATATAATGTAGGATCTAGAAAAAATCTTATCGTAATTAAACCAGAAAAATGTAAAGTAAATGAACAAAAACAATTTTTAAAGTTTGGGCTAATAAATATTAGATCACTCGCACCAAAAGCAGTTATTGTAAATGAAATGATCACAGATAATAGTTTTGATTTACTCTGCTTGACTGAAACCTGGCTAAAACCAAATGATTATTTTGGTCTAAATGAGTCTACTCCACCAAACTACTGTTATAAACATGAGCCCCGTCAGACTGGTCGTGGCGGGGGTGTTGCAACAATATATAGTGATATTCTCAATGTTACCCAGAAAACAGGATACAGGTTTAACTCTTTTGAAATACTTCTGCTAAATGTTACTCTGTCTGATATGCAAAAGAAATCAAATGTATCTCTTGCTCTGGCTACTGTGTATAGACCACCAGGGCCGTATACAGAATTCCTAAAAGAATTTGCAGATTTCCTCTCAGACCTTCTAGTTACAGTTGATAAGGCGCTAATCATGGGAGATTTTAATATTCACGTTGATAATACAAATGATACATTAGGACTTGCGTTTACTGACCTAATAAACTCCTTTGGAGTCAAGCAAAATGTCACCGGGCCCACTCATCGTTTTAATCATACACTAGATTTAATTATATCGCATGGCATCGATCTTACTGCTATAGATATTGTACCTCAAAGTGATGATATTACAGACCATTTCCTCGTATCGTGCATGCTGCGTATAACTGATATTAACTATATGTCGCAGCGATACCGTCTGGGCAGAACTATTGTTCCAGCCACCAAAGACAGATTCGCAAATAACCTGCCTGATCTATCTCAACTGCTACTGGTACCCAAAAATACACATGAACTAGATGAAATGACTGGCAACATGGGCACTATTTTCTCTAATACATTAGAAGCTGTTGCCCCAATCAAATTGAAAAAAGTTAGAGAAAAACGTACTGCACCATGGTATAACAGTAATACTCACTCTCTCAAGAAAGTAACTCGTAGTCTTGAACGCAAATGGAGAAAAACTAACTTAGAAGTTTTTAGAATTGCATGGAAAAACAGTATGTCCAGCTATAGACAGGCTCTAAAAACTGCTAGGGCAGAGCATATACACAAACTCATTGAAAATAACCAAAACAATCCAAGGTTTTTATTTAGCACAGTGGCTAAGTTAACAAATTACCAGACGCCACCTGATTCAAATATTCCACCAACGTTAAATAGTAATGACTTTATGAATTTCTTCACTGATAAAATAGATAACATTAGAAATACAATAGCGAATGTAGATTCTACAGCATCTAACACTTCAGTTTCATCCATCGCACCCAAACATAAACTGCAGTGCTTTACAACCATAGGACAGGAGGAGCTAAATAAACTTATCACTGTATCTAAACCAACAACATGTTTATTAGATCCTGTACCCACTAAATTACTGAAAGAGCTGTTACCTGTAGCCGAAGAACCGCTTCTCAATATCATTAACTCGTCGTTATCTTTAGGACACGTCCCAAAACCATTCAAGCTGGCGGTTATCAAGCCTCTTATTAAGAAACCAAAACTAGATCCTAGTGACCTGGCAAATTATAGGCCTATTTCAAATCTTCCATTTATGTCTAAAATTTTAGAAAAAGTTGTGTCTGCTCAATTGAGCACCTTCCTGCATAAAAATGATCTGTATGAAGAATTTCAGTCAGGTTTTAGGCCCCACCATAGCACAGAAACTGCACTTGTTAAAATTACAAATGACCTGCTCCTTGCGTCAGACCAAGGCTGCATCTCATTTCTAGTCTTACTTGATCTTAGTGCTGCGTTCGACACCATAGATCATGACATACTCATAGATCGACTACAAAACTATACAGGTATTCAAGGGCAGGCTCTAAGATGGTTTAGATCCTACCTGTCCGATCGCTACCATTTTGTTTACTTAAATGGGGAGTCATCTCATTTATCATCAGTAAAATATGGAGTGCCACAAGGATCCGTCCTAGGTCCCCTTCTATTTTCAATATACATGTTGCCCCTTGGTAATATTATTAGAAAATACGGAATTAGCTTCCACTGTTATGCTGATGATACTCAGCTATATATATCAACGAGACCAGATGAAACTTCCCAATTATCTAAGCTAACAGAGTGTGTTAAAAATGTAAAAGATTGGATGACAAAGAATTTTCTCCAATTAAATTCGGATAAGACGGAGATATTAATTATTGGACCAAAAAACACTACACAGAATCTTGTAGATTACAATCTGCAACTAGACGGATGTACTGTTACTTCCTCTACAGTCAGAAATCTGGGTGTTATATTAGACAGCAATTTGTCTTTTGAAAATCATATTTCCAATGTTACAAAAATTGCATTCTTCCATCTTAGAAACATTGCCAAGCTACGAAACATGTTATCTGTTTCTGATGCAGAAAAGCTAGTTCATGCATTCATGACCTCTAGACTGGACTATTGTAATGCACTTCTAGGTGGTTGTCCTGCTTCTTCAATAAACAAGCTACAGGTCGTCCAAAATGCAGCAGCTAGAGTCCTTACGAGGTCAAGAAAATATGATCATATTACCCCAATTTTACAGTCTCTGCACTGGCTACCTATTAAGTTCCGCATCAGTTACAAATTATCATTACTTACCTATAAGGCCCTAAATGGTTTAGCTCCAGCGTACCTAACTAGCCTTCTACCACGTTACAACCCATCACGCACCCTAAGGTCACAAAACGCTGGACTTTTGGTAGTTCCTAGGATAGCAAAGTCCACTAAAGGAGGTAGAGCCTTCTCACATTTGGCTCCCAAACTCTGGAATAGCCTTCCTGATAATGTTCGGGGTTCAGACACACTCTCTTTGTTTAAATCTAGATTAAAAACACATCTCTTTCGCCAAGCATTCGAATAATGTATCTTTTTAATTGTGAGTGTAGTTGCATCTGATCAAAGGTGCATTTTTATTCATTAGCTTGGGTTACATAAATTTTACTTTGTTGGATCAGCAGCTATGCTAATGATGTCTGTATTTTGTTTCTATGTTTCGCCACGGGATTTACATCCCGTGGTAACTAGGATTTAAACAAGCTCCAGTCTGGATCCAGAACACCTGAGAAGAGATGATGCTGACCCTCAGAGGACCCCAGATGATGCTAACCCTGAATGAACAAACAGAACTAACAATTATTCCTAAATGTGTGACTTAATCATATAATAACTTAATTAATAATATTGATAGTTCATCGTCTAGCTGACTACGTCTTGTATTATTATTATTTTTTAGTTTTTCTAAAATCCTGTCAAATGTGCACAAACTACTAGCTACTACTAAATATTGTAGAAACATAATTTTCTGTAAAGTTGCTTTGTAACGATTTGTTTTGTAAAAAGCGCTATACAAATAAACTTGAATTGAGAATTGAATTGAATGATGCGCTGTTATTGGTTGTAACTGTTAACAGTGCGTGGAATGGTGCACTGTGATTGGTTAAGCTGATATATCGCGTTCTGCAGAGAAAGGAGACTTGCGATTGTTGTGGTTTGGAAAAAAGGGAGAAAACATGACCTAATAACTCAGCGGATTTCATGTTTTATGAAAAAAAAAAAATAGATTTAGAGATGAAGACTACAACAGAATGAAGACTAGTGCAACAAGTTCTGTTCTCCAGGAAAGTATTTATAGAATTTTTGAATTTATTGAAAAAACTTAAGGGTTAGATAAAAGATCAGAGAAACATAGAAGAGAGTGTGGGTGCCATCAATAGCTTGCAGTGAAGTGTGCTGGTGCAGTGCATTGTGGGAGGTGTGCTGTGAGTGCAGTAGCATTTTCCATGTGGTTGAATGGTCCAGGTCAGAACAGGAAATGACAGTCTGTGTTTCAGAGTAGTGCCAGCTCACCTTTCCATGCTTCCTTGGCAAATTTGTATTTTTTAAAAATATATTAACGTAGCAGTCTTACTATTTCTGCAGTAAAACGTAGTGTGTGGGTGTTTTCTTTCAGTTATTCCAGTCATTGGCTTGATATATATGTATATATAAATTATCCTTGTCCTAGATCCAGATCCATCTTTATTTGATGTATCTTCAGTCGATAAAAAAAGCATTATAAAATTTTCTTGCAAACTGATTCTATAAACAATACGTTGAATAAAAAAAAAAACTCTTTTATTGTAATGTTTGTGTGAAAAATATTTTCAACAGATATACATTTTCACACAAAGATGTTATTTTTTCTTTCTTTCTTTCTTTCTTTCTTTCTTTCTTTCTTTCTTTCTTTCTTTCTTTCTTTCTTTCTTTCTTTCTTTCTTTATTTATTTCTTTCTTTCTTTCTTTCCTCCCCTGAAATTAGTAAAGTTGATTAATCAAGGCATTAACTTTGCTAGTGCTTGAGATGAAATATGACATGATAATGTGATGTGTAGAGAGTAAAAAGCCCAAGTTAAATATCACTTTTATTGTCATTTCCAACTAAGCTCTAGATTTGCCAAATGTGGAAATACTTACTTAATTGTGTGCATTTTTAATGCATAAAATGCTAGGTGAAAAATAGCCTTAGAAATATAAGTATATAGAAATATATAGTCTTACAAAATATAATCTCAAATTATGCATTCAGCAGATGCTTCTGTCCAAAGCAACTGTATCGTATGTTGGAAAATAAATGTTATTTCATTTTATAATAAAAAAAAAAAAAAAAAACACATACTGGAAACAATTTGAAAATGTTTTATATGCATAAATATATTTATTTTCTAAAAGTGCACATGGTAAAAAGTACCCATATATTAAAAAAACACCCATGCGAGATTAGTGCAGTTAGTGTTTAGTTCCTGGTCTCTGCCTCTAAGCGATGTGTTTGTTTTTAGCTGCTGTCCTTGGCGCTAAACGCTCACCTGCTCACAACCCCTAGCAACTGCAATTGGCGTACAGAGACCTCACCTTCACAACATCTGAAGAGTCTCACTGCATGTATTACTGTATTTTCATAACCACTGTAGGCATATACTACACTGCCTGCTGCTAACTTTTTTGTCTTCCCTGACAGGAAAAGTCTCGCTCCCTTTATCTCTTTTATTCTTGCACACTTAAAACCTCTTTCTCTTTCTCTCTCCTCCTCTTCCTGCTTCTGGTTTTATCAGTTCTTTAGAAGATGCTGGAGGCTTGTGAAGACAGGCATTAAAATGAGTTATGAGCTCACTCTGCCTCTCTCACCGTCCCTGTCCCCTGAGCAAACCTCAGCTTATGAGGAATCCCAGCTAAAATAAATACACTCCCGGAAACATAAAAAATGAGGTGAGGAATGAGAGAGATGTGCTACAGAAGAGGGTTTTGAATAGGCTGACCCGAGAATAATGATAAGAGGTATTAACGACACTTTCCCCAAGCTTCGTTTTAGAAGATACATTATAAAGTAAGCCATCGCTATTTGTAATGCCTGAAGTCACACAGTTAGTGCTCATTAAAAGTCTTACAGCATGTGAATTAAAGTGGAGGTGACTATACTGTAACAAACAGATTTTCCATATTGAATATAGATTTTTTTAAATGGTTCACTTTGCGGTTTTTTGACATAGAGAAATAGTTCACCCCAAAATTCTGGCATCATGTTTGCAGCTCCGAGTTTAAACTTTAAACTTATTTTCTATTGTGGAGCACAAAATGAGAAAATGTGAAGAATCTGTTTGTTTTTTTTCCATGCAATTTCTTCGCAAAGACTTGCTCCCTGTCTAACAACGTCTGTCGAGCCATGCTGCTCTCACACCACACATCATGTTCTTACACAGTGAAAAATACATTGCAGAGCTAAGAGGATTCAGACAACATGCCGACAGACTAGACAGAGCAGGTTAATTCTTGTATGAAACAAAGTCTAAATTTTGTCAAATTTTTTTTTTTTAAGAAATTCAAACAATAATGACTCTTCAATGTGTCATGACAGATCACCGTAGTGCCTACCATTTTTCAAATTTGAGTGCACTGAAGTTAATTTATTCTCCTGTCTGGTTTGTTTGCCTGACAAAATTTGCTGATTCGATGATATGATTGGTCAGATCACCTGTCAGTCAAGCTCCCTTAATATTGTTAATATCTAGTGGCGCTTTAAAAAGGCCAAAAAAAAAACAAAAAAAACCTTCATGTATTATAAAATAGTTCATAAATATACCGTTTTGTTCAAAAGTTTACATTTTTGTTCATTATTTTGAATGAATTTTATAGCTCTATTTATCAAGTAAAAATAAAAATATATATCATGCATTAAAAAATCAAAAGTGACAGTACCTTATCGAAAGTGACTTTTTATTTTTACAAAAAAAAATTAAAAAGAATGCTGTTGTTTTGAAATTTCTATTCAGCAAAGAATCATGTAATAAAATACAGTTTCCAAAAAAAAAATTATAAAATACAATTTTTGCATAAGATTTGCATAACAGGAATAAATTACATTATAAATTTACATATTAAAATAAAAAAAAAATATTTATCTAAAATATTCATAATATTTCACAATATGTCTCTTTTTGCTGTATTTTTCCCTGAGAGAAGCAGTGATATATGAATTGGTTAGCTTGATTGTTTTAGTGAATAATTTTTAGTAAATTGTAATTGCACGAACAAAACAACCTGTAATCTTTGAAATTTTTCTCCTTCTTGTAGCATAATGATTCGACAATCCTTTGCTCCATTTTTTGAAAGCAGATTCAGATTTCTGAACTTCTGAAGCTCCATCTACATTCACACGCCTACTTTAAAACTGCTTTACTGAATCAAAACCAAAGTGTTTTTCTAATAACATTCAATCTGTTCAGCACATGGAATAAGAAATATATTGCAGTTTTTGTACAACAAGATTAGCCTTGATCGATCACACACAAAGTTCCTCTAAGTTCTCATCACCACTTTCCAGCTCCACATCTGAGGCGTTTTATTATGACTGCAGGCCATAGAATATGAATTAGATTGTGAAACTTCATCTGCTGGAGATTTTCAGTGTTCTCTCTGATAAGAATACTCTCCAGCTGGTTTGGTGCCTAAAGTGGTTTTATTCAAACACTTAGCAGGAAGTGTACCTGGCAAAGAGCCTGTGAGCAATGTCGCTCCTTCAAACGCAATGTCTTGATAAGCTGGCATTGTGCAATATGTGAAAACACACATTAACATGTGAGAATTACTAGCCAAGCTATCAACACATGGTGAAGAGCATCTCCGGAAATGACTCTCACACAGCCCACGTTTAATGACAACATAAGCACGCAACTTCAATAGGGTTGCAATGGATTGTGTGCGTGGGTGCATGACGCAAAATTTTAATAAAACAAAAGACTAATTATCAAAACTGCATGATTTTTTTTTATTATTATTATTTTTTCTTTATTTGCTCATTGTCATGTTGTTACATAACTGTATGGAATTCTTTTAAAGAATACTTAATACAATTACATTACAAATTATATTATATTATTATTGTCTTCTGCATCTACATGCATTTATTTGATAATAAAGTAAACAAATTGTTAAATATTATGTTTTCTATTTTATATATATATATATATATATATATATATATATATATATATATATGGATAAAGCATCTGCTAAATGAAGTGAAGTGAAGTGACATACAGCCCATACTCAGAATTCGTGCTCTGCTTTTAACCCATCCAAAGTGCACACACACACACCATGAACACACACCCGGAGCAGTGGGCAGTATACATTTCAGGATTATTTGTACGTTTTTCAAGAAAGTCTTATGGGTTTGGAAACACATAAGGGTACATAATGACAGATTTCCTTATCTTGAACTGTCCATTTAATAATCCGGTCTGAAAGATTTCAGGTTCAGTCAGCGGTAGCACATAAAAAAGGAAATTTCAGGAAGTTACAGAATTCTTAAACTGAGACAAGCCATTCAATTTTTTAAGTTGAAGTTCATGCGATATATGTGCTTAGAACTTTTTAAACACTGTTTAAAGTATGTTTGTGTACACTGGGGGTTTCGGTGAGTTATTTCAGTCACTTTTCCCATTACAGAGTTGTTTGAGTCTTCACATTTCTTCTGCCCGAGTGCCTCAGTCAATCCCTATACAAAAAGGATCCATAGAAATAAAATATTGACATTTGTGCTTTGCTAGAATTACAGACACTGTGACAGCCTGTCTTTATTTAACATTTTAGTATTTCACAATAGCAATGCTTAAGAGCAGTTTACTGCAGCTCAGACCACTAGTCAAGACAATATGCTTTCAGAATATTGCGGGATATTAAAAATGTACTGTTTGTGTGTTCCTCGAAAGTGTGATAAATCTCTTTTTTTTTTCAAAGTTTTTTTTTTTTTTTTTCTGTGTAATAAGTATTGATCTGACAGGTTGACGGTTGCATTGGAGAGTGGTTCTGAGCTGTTATATTGAACTCTGAATCAATACCGTATACATGTCTAAATGTCAAATCATCTGTGCTTTCTTGCCGTCACACTATTGATATTTACCCTTCTGCATATCCCAAAATGAATCTTAAAATGCTTATTGCTATGTAACAATTTTGCAGTGCTTCTCAGCTGCTTCTGGAACTGAAATGAACCATGAATGTTTTTTTTTATTATTATTATTATTATTATTATTATTATTATTATTATTATTCTTGAGTGTGATTCTTTTGAGAAGTCAATAAATTGATTGTACACAGTGCCAAGAAAGAGGTGCAAATTGTGGAATAAATGTTTTTAAAAAGTTTTATAGCCAACATGCAATCAAATTTGACCCATTTCAATCTGTTCCTTGTCACATTGTGCACAAGTTAATGCTATTCAAAGAATTTGATTATTATTATTATTATTATTATTATTATTATTATTTTATTTTTTTTATTTATTTTATTTTTTTATAAAAATAGCTCCACCTGCTGTTAATATACAGGTGCATCTTAATAAATCAATGTCATGGAAAAGTTTGTTTATTACAGTAATTCCAATCAAATTGTGAAACTCATGAATTAAATTCAGTTCACACAGACTTTTTCATGACAATCTAATTCATTTAGATGCATGTGTGTGTGTGTGTGTGTGTGTATATATATATATATATATATATATATATATATATATATATATATATATATATATATATATATATATATATATAAAACCGTCAAATTAATTAAGAGATATAAACTAGGAAAAGTTAAGAAATATTGTTTCACTTCATGTAATTTAAAGTTACATCACTGAATGTTAATAAATAATAAATTGTGTGTTTTACTTCACATTGCTTTATGCCATATTAGCTACTGAAATAAAATGTGTTGCAAATGCAATTTCATGTGACAGTAATTGAGCTGCAGCTGTTGTTTATTGGTTAAAGCATACAAGTTTGAATCATATTTTATTTTTAATGTATTTTATTTCAAATAATATTAAGTAGGTAAAATTATTTTAAGGTTAATTAGCATTTAAGCCTCTAAATTCCCATTTTCTGTTTGTGTGCATCAGTAAAAAAAAAAAAAAAAAAAAAAAAGATTACTTCTGGCTTACTTCTGGCTATCACTTAAAACCGCTGATGTAATTCGCTGTCTGCAGCAAAGACATTCAACAGCATCATTTGAACAGTTATTACTTTACTGTCCCTAGGCCAAAATTGCATCCCCGTGTCGAAACCACTAAAATAAATCACTAGTGCATCAAAGAAAGAACCGGATTTTGTTGGTGGTTACTAATAAAAGTCCACTCACATACAACACTTGTTTTATGTCTTTTTAAATCATATCCTAGTTTTCAATTTAATATTTGCTTTTAGGTCACTTTCTGCAGCAGTGTTTCAGTATACAGATGGCTTTACAGTGATTTGAAGGGTTTGATTTAAAATGGTTCAAGCAGGTAAACAGAACAAACTCCCAGTGGTTCGTTCTCTCTTTCTCTTACTCTATCCCTTCTGTGGAGTGTAGACTTGTATTTTATTTGTTTTATTTTAGCTTCCATCAGCTGCAGTGGTAAACAAGCCTTAGATGAGTAAATCATCACCCTCACTGCTGGAACAGACTGTGGTTTCCTGCAGATGAAACTCTCTCTCTCTCTTTCCTTCTGTTATGTTAGCTTACTTTCTAGTAAAAGTGGTGTCAAAGACCATGTAAGAAAGATTAAAAGAGGAACATAATAAAACCACTATGCTCACCACATTAATGTTCTATTAGTTTCTTCTAATCTGCATAGAAATCAGTAGCATATATGCCAAAAAAGGAAAATACCCATTAATTAATTCCTAGTCTCCCGCTGGCTGTGTCGGTAAGACCAGTGCAGTAGAATGCAATCTCTAGGTAAATGCTTTATACATAGAAAGGGAGATATCCAATAAGGAAAAATTTGTGTGCTCTATATGTGCTTGTTAGAATAATGTGTCGTTAGTTATAGCTAATGTTAAACTCATGTTTCATGTGATTAGCACTATTTGGGTGTGCTGCATATTTAGAGTGTTCCAAATCAGCTCCAAATCCAAACTGGACAGAAGGCAGTCGACTATCCCTTATGAAAATGAACCATGGTTCTACTTATTTGTACTATTCTACTGTTCTACTAATTTTATATCATTTTGTTTTCACTTGCAGACTGATTGGTCTTCTTTCCTTCATATACATGCATAACAAATTATGTTGAAATTTTTGCAGTTTTGCATTTATTTAAATACCCCTGTGGTGAAAATCAAGTTATATTATTAAAAACATTGCATATTTATTCTGAAGATTTTCTAGTTATGTTTACATGGTACTTGAAGTCTGAATTTTTTTTTTCAAGAGCTAATGCTGTGTGTTTGGTTCAGTTACCACTGCTACAAAACATAATACATACTTCGAGGGCACAGTTTAACGCTAAAGGTGTTGTTTTCTTCTTCGGATTCACTTCCAGCTGATCTGTTATTGTTCCTGAGCCTTTTGCTAATCTAAAGCCGGTCTGTGTTCCACTGTCTGCACAATGCAGGTGGACAGCTGACTGCTGTGCACGGCAGATTGATCACTGCCCATCCATCTGTTTGAGTCTCTCTGTGTGTGTATGTGTGTATTTGTTTGTGTGAGATAAAGAATGTGAGAGACGGAGACGAAAGGAAGAGTGAAGGACTTCTATTCTCTAATTCAAGGTCCTCAATCTGTGTAGTTATAATATATCCACACACGAAACATCCAAATTAGCTAAAAAGGGAAACGTATACAAATAATTACATTATAATTATTTTTCAACTGCCAAACCTAACTGTAGCATAATTCAAATTGATATTAACAAAAGGGTCTACAGCTTATATTAAACCTGTTTCGTTTAGTTAAATCTACAATAGTTGTGTTGCCTTGGCCGTTGAATGAGCATCCAGTTGCAGTCTCGAATGAAAACCTTGATGGTTTGAAGTTCTGATGGTGTTGAATAGAAAGAGTGACAAACTCCAAAGACGGTGGTTTGAATGGTGAGCATGCTGTGCTCATTCCATTCATTCGTATCATATCGTAGCCTTATGTAGCGGTTTAAATCATTGACTTCTAAATATATACAAACAATAGAACGTGTATTATGTATTATTATAGGTGATGTTACTCTTGCCAAGCTCTGATTTCACGGAGAGGCAACAGCAATGTGGTGTTTGATTTGCACTATTTTCGTTCATAAAGTTTACATTCATTTACTTTAGAGGTCTGTGTATAATAATGCGCTGATCCCCTGGCTCAACTGTTATCTAGCAAATACCAGTCTGTATTTGGCTTTGGGCACACCCCTAATTATTACATTACATATTTACATTTTACATTCAACATAGATAAAGTCATAAAAAGTAACACGCGATATTGTAATCCCAAAATGTACATTGTGAAACTCTGTGTATGCATTAATGGTTAATGCATTCTTGAGTTGTCGATTGTTTACGACAGCGATGACTAGTGGTTGAAGTAGTCATCACTCGACTTCTCGACTAGTCTATGCAAGCCCTAGTCTTCACAAACATCCTCTGATGGATTACTCGTTCAATAAAATAAATAATAATCAGTCTGATTTGTCCAGCCATTACACCAAGAGCATAGAATGTTTGAAAGACATGAATTGCATGTAAGAGAGATGCTACAATGCTTTCATATAATGAAAATAATAATAATAGTGCAGAGTGAAAATAAACAGTCTAAAGTTTAGAAGCTTCTGGATCTGCTGTGTTATTCCCTCAGTATTTATGTTTGGAAATGTTTTTTTTTTTTTTTTTTCATGATGAATCAGTGGTGCTCAAAGAACTTCAAAGCGTGACTGGCCCAACTTCAAAGCCTGATGCTTTTGTCCGTTGTTCAGCGGCGGCGAACCCCTGCTTGATTTCGTGCCACAGCTGTCCTGATACCTCTCCAGCCTTCACTCCTGCGTTTCCTCTGTTCGTTACTGACTTTCATTTCCGTCCTCTCTTGGTATGCTTTGTGGACAAGCAAAAGTGGGAGAAAATATTGAACCCTAATGATATCACAGACTACACTTCGTTCACAGCCTTCTCTTTCTTCTATCACAGTGTATTTATATATTTTTTTTGTTTCTTTTCCCAGTACTGTTGCGATACTGAGACTGAATTAGATAATAACAGCATGGTACTTTGATATATGTTTCATGTATAATATATGTTTGATATATGTTTATATGATATATGTTTCAAACTTTTTTTTCTTTTCTTTTTTGAGCATTAGACCAACATCTTAGAATGATATCTGAAGAATTGTGTGACACTAAAGACTGGAGTACTGAGGTTAAAAGTTTAGCTTTGCCATCACAGAAGTAAATTACATCTTAACATTTATTCAAATGGAAAACAGTTATTTTAAAGTGCAATAATATTTCAAAGTATCAATGTATTTTTGATCAAATTAATGTAGCTTTGGTGAGTATAAGCGACTTCCCTGACAAACATGAATAAAATTCTACAGATTACAAACTTCTGAACGCTAGTGGTTACTTAAAGAAATTCCATGGTACTATCATGGTTGAAATGTCCGAAAACTGTCACTATTTCCGATTCCATTTAAAGCATTCATGTTTCTTTTATAGAATCATTAAAAAGTCACATTTATATATAAAAAAGCCATTCCATGAACAAACAGTTATAATTAAGATAGCATGGACTTATGACAGCAATTTTTTACAGTGCCTGGGTTTTCAAACCATACTGAGGACGCTAATTAAAATTTGGATTGCATAACAAATTATGAATTATGAATCTGAGCAAAAAGCCTGAAATAGGTAAAAGTTGGTTATAAATCATTGAGAAGTGAAGGGAAGAAAAATTATTTCAGCACATTAGCTGGTGAAAAGTTATATATGTGACTTATCCGTAGTAAGTTTGTAATTTGATCTTATAGTTTGCAATGTGAACAGTAATGTGTCAATCACAGTGACACCGTCATTATGAGGAAACCTTGCATGTGTGGGCCAAAGAAATTTTGATTTAATGTTATCTCTGCTTAATGCTAACTTGATCTGTCATAAATTTGACAGTATGTCTGCCTGACTAGATGAGCTTTATTGATAAGAAACCAAATCAAATAAGTCTCACAGCTGACAGTATGTAGTTTTTCTGATGCTATGGCAAACATAAAGAAATGATTCATTTAGAATGTAGCTTTAAAATGTGTTGGTTTACAGTCACAAGCTTTTTAACCTAAATGACTGAAATCAGTTGACAGGATCTGAAACTACAGTATGCACAACCAATGTCTGTTTTCAAACAGCTAGCTTTCTGTATCCATCCATCCATCCATCCATCCATCCATATATCCATCCATCCAATCTAAAATAAAGTAAAAAATAACAGCAGTTATTTTAAATAGATTTTTGTTTTTTGTAACAGTGTAAAACATATTTACTGTCGTTTTTGATTATTGTAATGTGTCCCTGCTGAATAAAAGTATTAAAGAATCTTACTGACTCCAAAATTTGAACACAGTGAATATTCCAATCAGTATTGGCATTCCCTTTCTTTTTTTCTACTCTTTATTTTTCTTTCTTTCTTTCTTTCTTTCTTTCTTTCTTTCTTTCTTTCTTTCTTTCTTTCTTTCTTTCTTTCTTTCTTTCTTTCTTTCTTTCTTTCACACTTCTGCATTTCCTTCCAAAATTCCTTTCTTCTACACTTTCTTCCATCCTTTTCCATCCTTTTCATCCTTCTGCTTTCTTTCACTCTTCTTTCTGCACTGCCTTCTGTCTTCCATACTTTATCTTACATTTCCATCTTTTTAATTCTTTTTTTTTCTTTTACACTTCTTTCCATGTTTCCTTTTTTCTTCACTGCCCTTCAGTGTTCATACTTCCTTTTACACATTCTTCCCTTCTTTTTTCTCCTCTGAACTTCCTTCCTCCATTCCTTCCTGCTACGCTTTCTTCTTTGTATTCTTCCTTCTGTCATTTCCTTCCCCTTCTCTTTGATTTCGTCATTTCTCTTACTTCTGCCTTCATCATCCATACTTATTTTCATATTTCCTTCTGCTTTTTTCTGCTCTTCCTTCCTTTCCTTTCTTCCTTCCACAATTTTGCAGTTTATTTCCTCATTCCTTCCTTCAGCACTTTTGCTTCCTTTCATATACACTTTCTTCTGTCATTTCTGCCCTTCTGCTCTTCCTTCCATCCCTCTTTTCACAGTTACTTATGCATTTCCT